>NC_135784.1:96596671-96934171 GCF_051106095.1 Pogona vitticeps
TCGGTTAAGACCACTCTAGTTGGCTAGACCACTCTTAAAATTCTGTGAATCAGCCTATGTGTTTCTTGCAAATATATGTATGCTTCAGGCAAATTATCAGATGACTGCACACATCAATGTTATGGAAGGCCAACACAGAAATCAAACAGACCATATAATCAGAAGCAGAAGATGAGGAAGTTTCATTTGTATGCAGAAGCAAGACCAGGAGGGGATAGTGGTAGAGACCATGAATTATTACAGTACTATAAAAATTAGAATAATGCTGAAGAAGAGCACTAAATTAATCGTAGTACCACAGTATATTTTAAGAGAAAGAACCGTTAACAGAAAGGCACATTTTCTGCAGTCAGCATGTATTCCCTCCAGTAAGGATAATTTCTTAGAGAGCTGTGACTCAGCTAAGTCCACATTTACCTTCTGATAACCAATCACAAAACAAACCATGCTAAAATGCAAGCTATGAGTGTGAAGGAAAGCGATGGTTTAGGTGTGTTTGAGTGCTTCAGGGAACACTATTTCAAAAGTCAACAACTGAGGGATATAAACTGATGAAAAAGAACAGAGAGAATAAAAAGGGAGGTGGAGTTGCACGATACTGTAAGTCTAAAATACGCATTCCTGCACAGAAATACAGGAGGAGTAGATTGGCTTTTCCCATCGAGAGCATCTGGATCAATCTAGTTGGGGCAAAAAACAAAAGGAACTTGGTAGTTGGAGTCTACTACCAACCACCCAATCAAAGAGAGGAAGCGGACAAAACTTTTGAAAAATAAATTGCAGAGTTTTCAAAGAGATGCAATGTAGTAGTGATGGGATATATCAATTATCCAGATACGGTGGTGCCTCGACTTACAAACTTAACTGATTCTGGAAAATGGTCGTAACTCAAAATGGTCATATGTCAAAGCACCATTTCCCATAGGAATGCATTGAAATGCAATTAATCAGTTACGGCCAAAGGGAAAAAAAATCACCAAAAAAATCACGGCAAGACTAATCAAAAACACGATTAATCCCTTCCGGCTGAAGGGGGGGGGAGAAAAGCAATCAAGCATGCAAAACTCATCGGAAATACACAGAAAACAAAGGGATCAGGTTGGAAATGCACAGAAAAAAAAGAGATCAGGTCAGAAATGCACAGAAAACAAAGGGAGCACGTCGGAAACACACAGAAAACAAAGGGAGCACGTCGGAAATGCACTGAAAACAAATGGATCAGGTCGGAAACAAGAGGTAGTGTTTCGGAAATGCACAGAAAACGAAGCAAAAAGCTAGGGAAGCATGCAAGATCCATCAGAAATGGGGGGGGGGGAAATCCGAAAAGCAACCAAACCCCCAAGACCCGTTGGAAATGGGGGGAAAACCAACCAACCAACAAACCCCCAAGACCCATCGGAAATGGGGAAAAACACTCCAGAAAGCAACCAAACCCCCCAAGACCCATCAGAAATGGGAAGAAATATTCCAGAAAGCAACCAACCCTCCCAAGACCCATCACAGAACAGAAACAGCCCAAAATCATGCTGCAAAAACACCCAGAACCGTTTTTAAAAAGTATAAAGCAGCACCTTACCTTACCAGGCAGCCTCCTCCAATCACACACTCCCTAACCGCTAAAAAGAAGCAGCTTCGTCACCACCTACAGTTAGCAATTTGAATTTCCCACCCTTTTCCCCTGCCTTTTTGTGTTTGTAACTGGAAGCTCTGGTCGCAAGTAGAAGGAAAATTTTGTGGCTGGAGCTGGTTGTAACTTGAAATGGTCGTATGGAGGGATGTTTGTAAGTTGAGGCACCTCTGTATAAGCTGGGAGGCAAATTCTGCCAAGTATAGTCCTTCCAAGAAATTCCTGGCTTGTGCTAATTTTCTCCTACAAAAAGTGAAGAAAGAAACTAGAGGATTTGCTGTACTTTACTTGATTCTGACCAACAGAGATGATATGGTGGAAGAAGTGACAGTAAGGATAATTCTTGATTTCAAAGGAAATGAAAGCAGAGTGTAGCCGCACACTTCTGCTGGATTTTTTAAAAGCCAATTTTAATAATCTCAGGATAAGTAGCAGGAGATCCTAACAAGAAAAGGAATCCAAGAAGGGTGGAAGCTTCTAAAAAAAAAAAGAAATTCTAAAGGCACAACTACAAACAATTCCAACAACAACAACAACAACAACAACAACAACAACAACAAAGGTGGGAGGTGGCAAAAAAGACCAGTGTGGCTTCACAAGAAGCAAAGGGAGGACCTAAAAACAAACAAACAAAAAAGGCATGTACAGGAAGAGGAAAGAAGGCCAGGCCACCAAGGAAGAGTACAGACAAGTAGCAAGGAAATGCAGGGATAGCATTAGGAGAGCAAAAGCTGAGAATGAGCTGAGGTTAGCTAGAGACACTAAAAGCAATTTTAAAAAGCATTCTTCGGGTATGTGAGCAGCAAAAGAAAAACAAAAGACATAGTGGCACAGCTCTGCAATAGAGATGGAAAATGATAGAAGACAAAGAAAAGGCAGAGGTGCTCAATTACTATTTTAGTTCAGTGTTTTCCCATAAGACAGACTATGAACTTCCAAACGAATTGGAAGAGCAAGTTGGCGGGGGACAGGATTGCAGCTGGAGATTGATAAACAAATAGTCAAGGAATACCTCAACACCTTGAATGAGTTCAAATATCCAGAGCCAGATGAACTGCATCCGAGAGTACTGAAGGAACTGGTTCAAGAACTCTCAGAACTGCTATCCATTATTTTCTTGAAATCATGGAAAACGGGAGAGGTCCCAGAGGATTGGAGGAGGACCAATGTTGTCCCTATCTTCCAAAAGGGAAAAAAGAGGAACCTGGGAACTACAGGCCAGTCAGCCTGACATCAATCCCAGGCAAAATTCTGGAACAGATCGTAAAGTGGTCATTGTACAAGCACCTAGAAAACAAGGCAGTAATAACTAAAAGCCAAGTCAAGAACAAATCCTGCCAAACTAACTTGATCAGGTAACCTCCCTGAAAGACAGAGAGAATGCTGTAGACATAGTATATCTTGACTTCAGCAAAGCTTTTGACAAGTGCCCCATGATAACTTGACTAGCAAGCTAACTAGGTGCGAGCTGGATAGATTGTCACCTGGATCCACAATTGGCTACAGAATAATACTCAGAGAATGAAGATTAATGGGTCCTTCTCTAACTGGGAGGAAGTAGCAAGTGGGGTACCCCAAGGCTCAGTCCTGGGTCCGGTGCTCTTCAACATTTTTATTAATGACTTGGGTGAGGGAGTGCAGAGAATGCTTGTCAAATTTGCAGATGATACCAAATTGGGTGGATAAGCTAATAAATACCCTAGAAGACAGAAACAACATTCAAACATTGATAAGATGGAGCACTGGGCCGAAAGCAACACAATGAAATTCAACAGGAATAAGTGCAAAGTACAAAGTGCACATCAGAAAAAGAAATGAATTGCACAGTTACAAGATGGGGGATACCTGGCTCAGCAAAACTACAAGTAAGAAGGATCTTGGAATTGTCATAGATCACAAGCTAAATATGAGCCAACAGTGTGATATGGCTACAAAAAAGGCAAATGCTATTTAGGCTGCATTAATAGAAGTATCATTTCCAAACCCCACGAGGTGCTAGTCCCCCTCTATTCAAAACTGGTTAGGCCTCACCTTGAGTATTGTGTGCAGTTCTGGATACCACACTTCAAGAAGGATGCTAACAAATTGGAACAAGTTCAGAGGAGGGCAACAAGGATGATCAGGGGGCTGGAAGCCAAGCCTTATGGCTTTCATACAGAGGAGGGGCAAGATCTGTTCTCGATCATCCCAGAGTGCAGGACACACAACAATGGCCTCAAGGTAAAGGAAGCCAGATTTTAGTTGAATATCAGGAAAAACTTCCTAACTGTTAGAGCAGCATGAACCAGACAGTGGAACCATTTACCTCGGGAGTTGGTGAGTGCTTCAACACTGGAGGCATTCAACAAAAACTTAGATAATCACCTGGCAGATATGCTTTGATTGTATTGCTGTGCTGAGCAGGGGGTTGGACTTGATGGCCTTGTAGGCCCCTTCCAACTTCACTTTTCTATGATCCTATGATTCGATGAAAAGTCATGGTAAGCATTCTTATCTAGTATCATATTTTGTGTGGACTGGAGTGAGGATGTAAAATTCTCACAGGTAATTTACAATGAGCCAAAAATTATTATCCTTGCCCTGTTAAGGAGAAAAATATTTTGTAGGGCTCTTGACAAAAGAATGAGAATATTTTTTTCCTTCAAATTGAGCAGTTACACAAAATAATGCTTTAACACAATTTTTTAAACACAAATAACGATTTATGCAAAATGACAATGTTTGCTGCTTTCTTGCATTGTCATTGAAGGATTACAAACGAGAGAAATTGTTTGATTTGTGTGTTTTTTTTAATTTAGGCTTTCTGTGCTTTCTCTGTGTATGTGTACTATCATTCTCTGAAGGAAAGGGCAGTGAAGTTCTGCACTAATTATGGAGTCCTAGGTGAAGAAAAATAAGCACATCTTGTCGTGCTTGTCACTTGAAAGTGAGGAATCAGAGGGCTTGGAGATTCCTTGCTGAGATGTCGTTTTGGGTCGAGATAGCCCAAAGAAACAAGAAGGAAGAACTTAGGGGGTATTCTTTATATCTCTAGGCTTTAGGGTCTGCTCTTGGGAAAGGGCTTGTGAAAACTTGCTCCTGCCACCTCACTTATATGGATGAAACGCATACTGTACTTTTAAGTTCATGTGTGTCGGTATACCAGTATCCATAATAAGTAGAACTGCAACAAATGTTACGTTGTGGAGTTCACTTGTTAAAGGTTCACACCAGCCAAGCATGCCCTTTTCCAGAATACTCTCCTCTCTCCTCTGTCCACACTGAACAAGCTCAGTACTTCCAGTATATCCTTGTGCAAAGGGCTCTTCCCCTCAAGCCTCATAATGCCTCAGTTGTCTGTGTGGATGCCATTGCATCAGCTACATAAGAACCTGCAGTCAGAAAATAAGTTTGCTGGTATCATATAGTGCTTTGCAAATAATGCTTAGCATATGGAATATTAATGTCCCGTACATTGGAACATGTGCTCTGACTTATCTCTGAGACCCAAATAATGTTCCATTATAATGCTCCTTTTCTTTTGAATTTTCTTAATGCATAAGAATAAATCTGCCCTGTGGTGCACTGAGATTTATTCCTAAATCCCCTTACTGACAATTGACCCCTTAGACTTGAAAGCTTAGGTTTAATTTAAACTGCTATTGCAAAACCCACATCTCGCTTCTAGACAAACAGCCCACTCATATTTGGAACAAAAGGGAAGAGATGGAGGAATTGTCGCTTGCCATGTGAGGCGCTAACCTCTACCCACACCTCAGGATAATTCTTGGTTTTATTACCCTAAATTTGCATGGATATAGTCCAGATTCTGGGATATCACCTACATCAACATATTACTCCCAGGTGAATTCATAAAATTAGAACACACCTGATATAGAACACATCCGGCTTCCAATAAATAGAGAAAAGTCACCGTCGGTCGCACATGGGGAATGTATTCCTTTGATTAGGCATAGCCTTTTTGCTGCCCCCCCCCCAATAAGACAGAAAACAGAATGAAAAGGAATGGCCAAAGATGACATGGGGCATCAGCACAACTGCATTTGCCCCACCTAGTTTTTTAAAAAAATTCTAAACAACAGGGTTACAAGAGGGTACCCCTCCAGAGCAGGCCTAACAACCCCCTGACCTTTAACCCCTTCACCCACCAAAGTTGCAGAACATGGAACTTGCTTATTGTAAGTCAACTCCCAAAGAGATTCTGGAAGTTTTTTTCCCCTTAAAAAGTAACTTCCACACTCTGGAAGCTGCTCCTAGAAATTACAGTTAGCCCCGCTGTGGAAATTTCTTCAGTGCCAGACTGTAGGAAATGCTAGTGCTCTGAAACCTGCTCAGAGGATGATTGCCGTCTGAGGAGGAGGGGGAACAAAGAACAGGGATCCGAGGAGTGGTGCTGCTGGATTTCTTTTTTAATGGGAAAGAACCAAAGGATAATGAGAAATGGGGAAACCAGATTTTTCTGTAATTTTGGAAAGAGGAAGCAAAAGAGTGCACATTGACCAGAATGATTCGTATTGCCAAGCTGCTGTTTACATGATTGGATCAAATGGATTTTTAGGAGCAATATAAAAATAAACAATAAAAGAGAGGATGTAGCATTGTTTCTATAAAGGGACAAAAGTCCTGTATGCATGAAAATACTTGCTGTTTTTAGTGTTAAATACTATTGTCTTTTAATGATATAAGCTGCTTTGAATCCTTTTAAAGGAGAAAGGTGGGGTAAAAATATTTTAAATAAATAATAAAGAAAGAAAGACATGTTAAAACAGCTTCGTATTCAGAGCAGTCTACTTAGGCCAGGGGCAAGGAAACACTTTTTGCCTGAGGGCCAAATTCTAGTTTCAGAAAGGGTATAACATTGTCTCATTCCAGCAGTGGGGGAGATTAAACCTTTGGGTTTCAGCCAGTATATAATTACTGTATATGGGTGGAATTGGGCAGTCTGGATGTTTTTCTGTATACAAAGCATACAAGGCATATCTTAATTCTATGGAAGTGTACTATGAGTAAATCCCAGTGCAAAATCCCTTCTTCCTGCAAGACATATCTCAGTCTTGCCTGATTACAAAGCACATTTCTGGCTGGGCAGCAGCTTGCGCACGTTATTATGCTGTTAAGTCACTTCTGACTTGTAGCAACCCTAGTACATGTTTTGAGATATGTGAGATATTTTAGGAGTGGTTTTAGCAGTACTATCCCTTTCCCCAAGTAAATTTCCATGGAAGTAGCTGAGCCAAAATCAATAGAGCTCCTGTTACTTTGCCTTCAGAAATCCAACATAAGGGGCAATGCCTGTCACAGTGCAATCACCTCTTTGCTCTCGTTTCGTTATTTCCTTGGGCTTCTGTGAAAACCCATTGCAAATTAAGTCAGCAACTCTCTTATGCTACCAGCAGTCATGCATCACCTTGCCTCCCTGCAAAGCGCACTTCGATGCAGTCATATGCCTGTCCACAAAGCACAGCTCAGTTCTGTGTTTGATATTTCAAGTCCAATAAATATTTTTAAATACATTCTTGTAGAACATTAGAAACATGAACTCTTGCCAGCAGCATCTGCCAGAGGTCTCCCTCTCCTTGCCTGTGGCATTCAAGGCATTTCCACTAGCTTAAGCCATTGGATTGCTTGTGCAGATCTCACTGGTGGTTTGCAGAGCATGGAATGCTCATAGAATACAATATGATTTGATATAACTGGCAGCAAACCAATCAATATCCATCTTCTGCTATAATGAGAGGGAAGGCAATTATATTACATGAGGTCAAGCATTTTTATTTATATTTGTAGTTTGGCAGCGGATGAAATTGGTAACTATAGGCCCGTCGCCAATGTTTCTTTCCTAAGCAAGGTGGTCGAGAGGGTGGTGGCCGATCAGCTTCAGGCGCTCTTGGATGAAACAGATGCCCTGTATCCATTTCAGGCGGGCTTCAGGCCGCACCATGGTACAGAAACGGCATTGGCCGCCCTGTGTGATGACCTATTGAGGGAGGCCGACAGGGGCAAAGTGTCCCTGCTGGTCCTCCTCAATATCTCAGTGGCCTTTGATACCATTGACCACGGCATCCTCCTGGGGAGGCTCTCTGAGTTGGGAATAGGTGGCCTGGCATTGGCCTGGCTCCGTTCCTTCTTGGAGGACCGCCCCCAGAGAGTGCAGCTTGGGGAGAATGTCTCGGCCCCATGGAGTCTCAATTGTGGAGTTCCACAGGGGTCGATTATCTCCCCAATGCTGTTTAACATCTACATGAGGCCGCTGGGTGGGGTCATCAGGGGGTGTGGAGCCTTGTGTCATCAGTATGCCGATGACACTCAGCTCTACATCTCCTTTTCACCAACTGCAGGAAATGCCGTTCTGTCCCTTCAGCGCTGCCTGGGGACTGTACTGCAATGGATGCAGGAGAACGGGCTGAGGCTGAACCCGGACAAGATGGAGGTGCTGAGGGTGGGCGCCCCCACAGTTGGGGATTTGGGAAACTACCTCTCTTTTGGGGGGGGTGACTTTGCTGACAAAGAATGGGGTCTGCAGCTTTGGGTTCCACCTGGACCCAGCGCTTACTATGGAATCGCAGGTGGCGTCGGTGGTCCGTTCCACCTTTTTTCACCTTAGGCGGATAGCCCAGCTGCGGTCCTACCTTGATGTTGGGGCGCTCACTACCTTGGTACATGCGCTCGTAATCTCAAGATTAGACCACTGTAATGCGCTCTACGTGGGGTTACCTTTGAGGTTGCTGCGGAAACTACAGGTGGTGCAGAATGCGGCGGCCAGACTACTTAGTGGAGTGAAAAAATACCAACATATTTCACCCACTCTGGCCGCACTGCATTGGCTGCCCATCCGATTCCGCATCGACTTCAAAGTGTTGATGCTTACGTATAAAGCCCTAACGGCTTAGGGCCTCGATACTTGGCGGAACGCCTACTCCCACTGAGATCTACCCGTGTCACTCGTGCGAGTCAGGAGGTGAGGCTGAGGGGCCTAACGCCGAGAGAGGCCCAGAAGGAAAAGACAAGAAATCGGGCCTTCTCGACGGTGGCCCCTCGCCTCTGGAACAACTTACCTCCTGAGATTTGCATGGCCCCCTCGCTGGGTATCTTTAAGAATCAATTAAAAACATGGCTGTTTTGGTAGGCCTTCCCATCAGATAATCCCTGACGCCCCCCTGACGCCCTTTTCTCCCTCTCCTATTGTTCCCTCCACTTTGTGTAATGTTTTATTATTTAATAATTGTTTTATATATCAATTTTATTGTATTATTAATGTTGTTAGCCGCCTAGAGTGGTCCTGATCCGACCAGATAGGCGGGATATAAAATAAATAAATAAATAAATAAATAAATAAATAAATAAATAAATAAATAAATAAATAAATAAATAAATAAATAAATAAATAAATAAATAAATATTGATGCACTATCAAAATCCATCAACACTGGATTTTTAAA
The DNA here is from genome assembly GCF_051106095.1 of Pogona vitticeps. Taxonomy (NCBI): domain Eukaryota; kingdom Metazoa; phylum Chordata; class Lepidosauria; order Squamata; family Agamidae; genus Pogona; species Pogona vitticeps. The sequence goes on from NC_135784.1 coordinate 96,605,738, forward strand.
AACTATTTTATTGTTACTCATACATACAACACAACAAAGAAATAACAAAATCAACAAAAGACAAGAAAAACTAAACATCCATAGCACATATATAGATCAGAGTTGCCTAGGTCATCTAATATCATCAAAGGCTCCTTGTAAGCACTGGTTCGCCACGCTCATTTCTTCCCCTAAGTTCCTGTCTGCTTGTGGGCCCAATTGTACATCAGCTTCCAGCTTTCCTTTACAAAGTATCTCGGTTGATGCTATATTGCCTCTGAAAGCATATCTAGTTCTGCAATATCCAGTAGCTTCTCTAATAGCTCCTCCATTATTGGTATTTCTCCATTCTTCCATTTTTTTGGCCCAGAGTAACCTGGCTGCTACTATACAGTAGTCAATGTCAGAAGGGATCAGCAATGTTTGTTGGAAATGTAAAAAATAAATAAATCCAGGGACTTGTATGGTGGTCATGTGAAAAAGGATATATAATCAATGATCTCTGGCATTATATTCAATAACAACGTTTCAGGTTTAAAACTTAGTTTTTGCTGGACAATTTCTTGTGACATTTCCAAAACCTGTAACCATTTTTTTAACTTTTTCACATGACCACCATACAAATCCCAGGATTTTTTTTTACATTTCCAACAAACATTACTGATACCTTCTGACATTTTTGTCAATCTTACCGCAGTAAAATGCCATCTATAAAACATTTTAAGGATGTTTCCTCTAAGATTAACTGATTTAATCAACTTATAATTATCTTTACACTTTTTGTCTAGTCATCAATATTATAACCAAAGTTTTGTGCCCATTTGACCATCACCTTCCTCACCCTCTCATCTTCCAGGTCATACTCTAATAGATATGTATACATTTTTAATTATTATTTTCTGTTTTGTGTAGATCCATAGTTCATCCACCTGAACTTTCCCCTCAAAAAAGCCCATATGTTTGTCCTTTTTATATCTCGATTCTAATTTCATCATTGACCATCAATCTGTTAATAGACCCAGTCTCTCTAAATCTTGTATATTTTTCAGAGTTTGATCTTTAGTTAACAGGTCTTTATACGTGAGTAGAACTCCCTCCTGGCTTAACACTTTCAAAGTAAAGGCGTATATTGGGGCTACCCATATTGGAATTTTCTTATAAATTTGTACTAGGAATTTTTGCCATATTAAATATAACACTTTCCTCACAATATGTTCTGAGAAATGTGTCTGTTCTTTGAATTTTCCATACCATACCAATGTGTGCCAACCCATCTTTAAATCATGACCTTCCAATTTCAATAGTCTTTGAGTTTCTAATGTTATCCAAACCATAGCACAGACCTTGTAATAGAATAGCCAATTCAACAGTCCTAGTGCTCCTCTCTCTCTTAATTCTTGTAGTGCTCTAAGTTTTATTCTTGGCTTTTTGGCCTTCCAGACAGATTTCGAGATCAGGCTGTCCAGGTCCTGAAAGTATTTATAATTTAATAGAATTGATAAGTTTTGAAATAAAAATAGCAATTTTAGTAGAATGATCATCTTTATAATCAGGATTTGTCCCATCATTGAGTTTTGTAGCTTATTTCAGTCTTCCAAATCTCTCTGTATTTCTTTCTGGATTGAGAGATAATTTTCTTTCATCAAATTATTTGTCTTTTTTGGAATAGTGACTCCTAAATATTTAACGTTTTCTACCTCCTCAAAACCAGTTTTCATTGTCAGTTTTTCCATATCCTCTCTATTCATATTTTTAGCCAGAAATTTTGGTTTTTGGTAGTTTATTATAAGTCCTGCAACAGCTCCTAACTCTTATATTGTTCCCAATAGTTCTTCCATACTGTCCAAGGGATGTTCTACTATCAATGCTAAGTCATCAGTGAATGCTTGTAACTTATATTCTTCTCCCCTGATTCTAAGGCCTCTAATTCCATTATTTCCTCTTATTTGTCTATTCAGAATTTCTAGGGTTAGAATAAATACCAACAGAGATAGTGGGCAGTCCTGCCTTGTGCTTTGTTTGATTTAGATATCTTCAGTTGTTTGACCATTGACTTTGATATTAGCCTTCTGTTTGATATATATTGCTTTAATTGTTTGTAAAACTTTCCTTCTGCCCCATCTTCTTTAATTGCAATAACAAAAACTCCCAGTTCACATTATCAAAGGCCATTCCGTGTCTAGTCACAATGGCCATGTGATCACAGAAACTGTCTATGGACAAACGCTGGCTCTACAACTTGAAGAAAGGGATGAGCACCATGCCCTAGAGTCAGACATGACTGGACTAAATGTCAAGGGGAACGTTTACCTTTACTTAAATCTCCAGTCAGGGAGTTTACCCCTGATCGATTTCTTTCTTTTTGTAGAAATTATTATAAAAATTTTGTATTTTTCTAAAATTTCCTTTTGTTTGTATGTTTCCATCCCTTCCTTATCCACTATTGCGTTAATAATTGTTTTTTTCTCTTTCTCTTTTAATTCTATGCTAACCATCTTTCTGGCTTATTAACATTCTTTAAAAAAATTTGCCTTGCGAATTAGATTTTTTTTTGCCATTTCTTCCTGTTCCAATAGATTAATTTTATGCTGTAATATATTTTATTTTTAATTACTTCACTGTAGGGTTTTTTCCCCAGTTCCATTTCTTCTTTCTTCACGAATGTTATTAGTGTTCCATCAACATTGGATTCATCAGTATGCAGGATTGTATTATGTTTCTTCTACACCAAGTTCCTGTTTGGGCTAATTATTATTATTCTGCTAAATATGGGACAATTACACTTTTTCCACTAGGGAAACATACATATGACAAGGAAAGCTTCACCATATCATTGAAGTTATAAGGGAAAATGCCCAGGTTTGCCTCACCACTTTGATTATATAGATTTTTAATATTAGATAATGTAAAGAATCTGTGGGTTGAACTAGGGGATTGGGCAGAAGGAGAGCGGCAGTCTACACATCACAGATAGGTAGCCCTAATGGCTGTTTGTTTGTTTATTATATTTTTATCCCACCTTTATCCTTAAGAAAGGACTGAAGGTGGCTTGCATCATTAAAAGACAATATAAAGCTGAAAACAGCAACTATACAATTATACTATACAACTATACAACTATACAAATACCAGAAAGGGTCAAATACCACACCACAACAGAGTAAACAAAAACAACACCAAAACCACATTCATAGCACTAAGGCACAACAATACATTTAACAATCCCACTTAGGCAGCCAGTCTCTGAGGAAAAGCTAGCCTGAATGGTCTTTGTTTGGGGAAGGACAGCAAAGATGTGGCCAGCCTGGTCTTCTGTGGGAGGATATTCCAAAGTCTGGGAGCAGCAAGAGAGAAAGTTCTCATACATGGACCCACCAAGCACACCTGAACCTGATGTAGGTCAGGCTCAGAATGTTTGACTGGCTTAAGTCCAATGCTCGAACCACTACAATGTGCTGGTTGTCAGTATTTTTAATTCCTTTGGTCCCTGTTTGTGTGTATAATATTTTGTCAACGAGCAGTGAGGAGAGTTATTAACTGTTCTCTACCATATGCCTACTAAATGTCTCCCTGAAACTGCCAGCCTCCTCCATCTATAAGAGTAACAGACTAAGACTCAGAAGGCCTGGATTCACATCCCTGCTCAATCATTGGAGTTGTAGAACTGGAAAAACCACTCCTTAAATATCTCAGTTACCTTGAAAATGGTATTAGCAATAAGTCCATCCTAACTTGAAGACACATAACAACAACATAAGCACACATCTCAAACCTGGCAGGTGGGGAAAGCAGCTGGAGAGGCTGGGTTTGAATGAGGAAATGGTCAACAGAAGAAGAGTATATTACCAGACTCCCTGCCACTCCTCAGCTCAAGCTGTGACTTGAAGTTTTTTTAATTACAAAAATGGCCTTCAGGACGCCCACATGCTTTCATTCAGCGTGTAGATTGCCCCTTACAGCCCGTAAATGCATTTTCTTAGAAAAGTGTTAGAGTTTGAATCCTTTAGTTTGTATGATGCATTGCCTTATCTATTTGCAAATCTGAGCTAATTAGTTGTCACATTGGATTTCCTGTCGGTGCTCTCTCTGACATTCTGGGCTTTCATTCAGTTCTTTTAATTATCTTAATGTTGCCTACATGACATCAAGAAGTAAAATGGAAGTAATACTATATACAACATTACCTGGATATATGTCTTATTGGACAGAGAAAATTAATTTTGAGTAAACATGGTCCAGCATTGTGCTGTTGAAGCTTGGTTGCCATTCTTATGTAGCTGAGGTATTTGCTTCCTCTGGCCTGCTTAGCTCCCTCCAGAGGGAACTGCTCTAATTTCCTGTGAGGGATGATCTGTGTGAGGTAGCTCTTGAAAGTCCCATTGGTTGCTACTGGAGCATTCACTGCTTCTGTGACAGAAGTCATAGAATTGAAATATAGAGTTTAGGTATCTGGCTGTAGAGCCAGACGTGGAGAGTCCAAATTCCCTACTGTGCCTCTTTGACAGGGGCTGGACTCAATGATCCATAGAATCTCTTCCAGATCTGCAGTTCTAAGATGAAAATGGCGATGACGATGATTAAATCCAAAGTGTCCCCCTCCCACCTCAGGACAAAGTGGGATGTCCATGTTGTTGGTTAGTAAGAAACAGTATCTGTAGTGCTTTCCAATTTAATTTATAAGTGAAAAAAAAATGCCAAATAACCACAACACTTTAATATTTGGCTTCATCTGATTTGGTTCAGACCTGAATCTGAATCATTAAACTGGAAACATAATAGCTGGAGCCATTGTAGACTATTTCTGTGACATGTGTACCGATAGGTTAAGGGGGTTGTACTTTCCATCTCTAAAATCTCCTTTAATCTGTTTGTAGTTTGCTAATATGAGTGCTGCTGTTTTTCTTTGTTGTAGTGTTTGTGGTTTATGCGGAGTGCTTGTGCATTAAGATTTACTCTCTAAAGACAGAAGAAACACTGCAAATCAGCATAGATTGAAATAAAAATTAAACATACCCTTAAAAACTAGAACCAAAACAAATGTTATAGGTTTGGGTGAAATGGGATGAGAGGTATCTTAGTCTAAAAAAAATGACTACTAAAATAACGTGGAGGTGAACAATCAGTTTAATTAAGATGCAAAAAAGTGAGGACAGATTGGACTGGGATGAAGAAAGAATCAGAAAAAACAGCACTGAAGTCTGGAGCTGTTAGGATGGAGGAAAGAAGTAGAAACTCAGCCTATAGGATGTTGTGATTTATGTCATCCTGATGTATGCCTCCAACATGATCAGAATTGGTCTGAACTGACTTAATTCAGTTTAGTAATAAGGATTGAATGGAAGTGATTGTGCAGCCGTCCTCAGAAATACAGGAATATCAACTGAACTAGAATAAACACCAGAAACCAGGAAAGAACCTATAAAGTCAAGGTTGCCACCTTTGCTGTTGATGGGCAGTGCCAAGGGGCTATTTGTATATAAAAAAGGACATATTTCAGAAAATGCAAGTGTCAGTCAGACATCAAGATGCCAATAGACAATAATTCCAAAGTTCCCAGAGTTTGGAGTGCACTGTCCTGGGAAGCCAGGTTGGCCCCCACCCTCTTGTCCTTCAATTGTCAATTGTTACACAGTTTTAACTGATCGTGAGCAGCCTTTTTGAGTCCCATATGGGAAGAAAGGCAGCAAGCAAGCAAGTGCAAGCAAGCATACAAACAAACAATATGGAATGTTAGCAAGGAATTTGAGGAGCATTTTCCTAAAACTGTTAGGACCAAAAAATAAAAATCTAAATCTTTTAAACATATGTTTGAAGCAGGAAAGTGTCCAGTTTGGCCTTTGCTTCCTTGGGTTACTGAGGTTAAAGAGGAAGAAAGCAGGGATAAAAGTATTGCAGAAAACCTAAATGACTTCCTTTTATCTGTCTTCACTACAGAGTGCAATTTAAATAGGACAGAATACCAATCTCCAAACTGATGTATGTCATCAATAAGGGACTAAACCAAGTAGCAATGAGAAGAGGAAGTAGGACAGCATGCTCCATACACCCCTTGGCCATTTCAGTCATTCCAAAGGCTTGCTCCTCCTCCGCTATTTCACCCACTGCAAAGAGCAGTGTGGATGTTGCTGGAAACATGGCATGTGGGGAGCATACACCATCTTTCCCCGCAACATTACTGCTGCCAAAACTGTCATTCTGTGAAAACAGAGGGCGTCTTTCTCACTGAAAGTGTGCTCTCATTAGCAGCAGAGGCAGAAATGGTAGCAGCAGGGGGCAAATAGTAGTGGCGCAAGATTTGTCTGCAATGGGATGGAAGTGTGCAGGACTTGGTGGGTAGGGTGTGGGATAGTGTGACACCCTCATCCCTCCTTGGGAATTGTAGACTCTGGTTCTAACCTGCCATTGGCTGAAATAACTGTTAAGGACTCTTCTGCCCCCCAAGACTTGTTGAATATCAGTGGTCTGTTTCTCGTAGCTAAGGGGATGATTTAGGATTTGGATTGATTTTCCAAAATGCAGGTCTGTTCTCCAGATTTAGGAAGCAGTCCTAACTAGCTAAGGCACCTAAGGTTCAGCAGAACTGATATTAGGGCAGTGAAACTGTGCTGCAACCAAACCACCCCCAGCCTAGGGCTGTTAGAATTTACTCAGGAGTATTCTCAATTTGGCCTGATGTTGTGCCAGCGAAGGCTGTGTCCCTGCTGTGGAGGAGATCTGGGTTAGCCATAGCTCAACTCTTCTCCTGGTTCATTCCTTTTCCACCCACATTTGGGCTCTTTCGCTCATATATATCTTCGCCAACAGATCTCTCTTTATAGCAGATCTCTGAGAGCAACATGCGGAAGGGTTCTTCTGATCCCAGAGGCATTTCTACCAGTGCTAGAGTATTTCCATTAGAAGAAAAAGTTGTTGGCTACTCCAAACACCCTAAAGCTAGACAATATTGAGTCAGGATGGTACTGTTACCCCCCAGCCAATTTTCTTCATTTGGAACAAATGCTGTCTGCAGACAATGACAAGACATCAGTCACCAAGCTTTTCCTGTTTGCAGGGCAGCTCATATTAAGAAGGTAGTGATGATATCACTTTATAATTGGCTATTAAATTTTCTTACCACTTATCACTAGAGAAGACATTTCAGTTTGCAGATAAAGTTTACATGAATTATTATACCTAGTAGCTGGGAGTTGGCAGGTCTTTTCAGAAGTTTTTGTAAATGTGAGAATGATTTAACCATCACTGTCAGTAATACTGCAGAAAGAAATCCAGGGACTGCCTCTCTCACACCAAGGTGCACACAAAAGGTGTCTTCACTTTTATGACACTTATGCCACATTCAGTTGTGTGATGCCTCCTTACAAAGTTGTAAAAATGTGAAACTATCAACTAGGGTCTTAGTTTCTGAAATTGCCTACTGCCTGTTCTACAGAAATTTTTAAAAAGGATGGTTCTTGAAATGGACCGTGAACTAATGTTTAAATTAGTCAAAATCTGCCTTTACACTGATCTACTCTCCTTCAAGTCAGTGCAATTTTAATTTATAATTCTTCTTCATATCTCATTATGTTCGAGACTTTTTATGAGATCTCCAATTGCTGGTGTGTCTTTGTGGCTGAGATTATTTTTTAAACACAGCTTTGCCTTGACACTTGCTACATTTTTCTGCCTTCTCACCTACAGACAGATCTCATCTAGTCAATCAGATTAAGAGTCTGTGTCTTGTTTCAAAAATGAAATTAAAAATTGAACTGATTAATCCCCATTAGTTTCATTTTATAATATTGTAAGGGGTAATGGCAGTGTTTCTCAGTGTGGTTTAGTAGACAGAGTGATGAATTGGAACTGTGGAAAACAGGCTTCGAATCCCCACTTGGTGACGGAAACGGGGGTGGGGGTGGAAACACCACTTCTTCAAATAACTCACTTGATTTTAAATGTACCTCTATATCTATATCATCTAAGATCAGTTTATACTAATGCACATACCGGTACCTGGCCCCCATTATGTCCTATGTATTTCCTCCTCATCCCCCTTTTCACTTAATTTCTTTTTTCCCTTTTTTTGTGGGAGGGGGCATTCTATAGACACATGCACACGCACACACTGGAGAAAGAAACTATAGTGAATTGCTTTTAAAATGTAAGAATGAGTAGGAGCAGAAAGTAATGTTAAAAGTAACTTGCCAAATGCCATTCTTCCCCAAAGAAATAGGAAAGTACAATAGGTGACTCAGGTTTTTTTTTCTTCATACCTGCCTACATTCTGCTTGCTGGTGAATGTATTCTTTTGTTAACTCTGCCATTATTTATCTTTGAAACTGAAAATCAGTTCCATCTGTGGAAATAGAATATGATGTGTGGAATTGACACGTGGTCATATTCTCTGAAATGATTATTTTTTTTTTGTTAGTGTACATTGGTGGTACTTTTTATGCATATCAAGAGTGTGAGACTATGGAAATGTTGAAAGCGGAATGTGTTTTGGCTCGACACAAGTTAGTTTTTTGAGGCTTGAGGTTTAATTCTGTTGGTGACTGTTCTGCTGCTGTGATAAAGGAAGTTCAGATAGGACATTTTTTTAAAGGGTGGAAAAGTCTCATTACACTTATGGTGTGCCTGTTTCGCTGCCTTGCTACACAAAGGTGCTTTCACTCGAAATCTGATGCATTTGAGCTTTTCCTCCAACTGCTTCAGAGTGAAATACTTTACTCAAATGCTTATTGGGATTTAATTCAATTCCTTTTGAAGTTAATGAATGTCTGTCCTCTTACTTCAGAGGGAACTGGATCGACTGTTCTTTTTGTTATCGCAGTGAATAAAATGACAGATCTCAAAATACGGTAGTGTACAGGACAGAGGATACCTGTCCTCTGAATATCTGTTCACCTGCAGTTTGTTCTAATCAGTTTGGAAATCTTTATATTTTACTGAAAGCTTACTTTTCAGTATTTAAAGGATATCTTACTGGTGGAATTTTCTATTTCAACTTGATTGACCTCAGAGCCAGACTTTACCTCTGAAACCATTATTTTAGATTTTTTAAAAAATCTTCCTCTAGCAGAGGTTAATAGCTCAGGGAACTAGGTTATCAAGTTGCAGAACCAGAGTTGGGTGTTTGATTCTCCATCATACCTCCATGGGAAAGAGCCAGCCTGTGTAGCTTTGAGCAAGCTGCATAATCCCAGAGTGCCCCAGAAGAAGGAAACACTAAACCACTTCTGAGTACGTCGTAACTAAAAAACCCTGGAAGAGGTTTACCGTAAGTCAGAACTGACTAGATGGGATGTGACTGTTACTCTTAGTGGAAGTTGGATGTCATAATTTTGATACTGCACATGACAGCTCTAAACAAGGATGTTACGTTGCCTCTAAACCAGTCTCCAAGATGCTTCGTCCAAGACACGAGTCTCGTCTTGCGTTTCTGTTCCCGTTCATTTTGTCTTGAAGCTTTTTTCTCCCTCTTTGACCAATTAGAGATCCAGTTGGTTCCCCGGCAGTAGGAGATGCGGTGGCAGGCACTCCACCATGTTCTTGTGTCCTTCTGACCACCTGTCAGCCACCAAAGTATGATGTGTTGTTGTTTCTTCCTAAACTTTGGCTGACCAGTCAATGGAGAGTAGGTGAAGCAAAGGCTGGACTTCCCTTGCTGGACTGGGTATCACTTGGGTCCACTGGGAATATTTAATCACCTCCCTGGTGCCCTCAGATCAATTGGCACTGGAATTTAGATGGAGAAGCATCATCCCCTTATCCCACCCTTTAGTTATGCTGCATTTTCAGGAGTTAAAATTGTGGATGTGAACTCTGAATAATATTGGGCAACATGTGGCTATATCTGTGTACTTTTTAAAGCTTCTTTGTTGCTAGATATGTTTTTGGCACTACTTGGTTGGTTGGGTAGTTATGTGCACAAGGCCAGATCCACATTTGGGAATGGGGCACCAGCACTAACCATGGAGTAGCCAATAAAGTTGAGGCCATATTTTTATTGTCCACCTTTCCCCACCAAAGCTGATGTAAATTGTGAGATCGTCTGCCCTTGCCAATTGCTCCGCCCAAGCGATGATACTGCAAGTTGCCACTCTGCAGGAGACCTGGCAATCTAGGACTACAAACCAGGCCTTGGTTGTAAATAAGAATTAATAAAAAGAATTAATAAAAAAAATAATGTGGGTCCTTTGTTCCTCTGGCAAGATCCTGGAGCAGAAAAGAATTGAAGAGAACCCATGCAATAAGTTTGAAAATATGAAGAGGCTTATTTAAAAGTCTTGCAAGATGGAGCACTTTTGGCCTGAGACCGAAAATACAAGCAGCTCGATTTTTATACAGAAGAACCATACATACTGTATAGGGTTCTTCCTAAAACAAAGCCTGGACTTTTAACAGGGACAACACAGCAACAAGTCCTGATTTTCCATAAGCAAGCCTGACCTAGGGTTACATATGTGTTCTGTTGTTACTGTTGTTACTTTGAGGCAGCAGAAGTATGGCCTTGGTCACCCTTTGGCCTTACTCTGGACTGCAGTTGTCTTTTACAAAGGACAAAGACATACTGTAAATATGGTCACCCCATCTTCACATGTTACATTTGGTGTGATGTATTGGAATGTTGACACATCTCTCATCTTGGAAGGATTCTTACTTCCCTCTTGCTGGCCTTTAGGCTCCTGGCTCTAGGTTGGGACTTCCCTGTGTCCTTGCTCATAGTGTTATCTCTTTTGCGCAGGCAAAGGAGACAATTTTTCCTAGCCAAAATGCTTAATGCTTTGGGAGGCATTTCTTTCAGAGAATGCCAGTTCTGAGTTACTGAAGCTAATAAGGCTTTTAAAGAAATATAGTAGTGGAAGAGAAAAGGGGATTGATATATTTTATAATTTTTGTAACACTTTCTCAGTGGTGGCCACCACATTATGGAATGCCATGTTGGTGGAAGTATGCCAAGCTTTTCAGCTCCTTGCCTTCAGAAAGTCAATTAGAACATTGGTCTCGAACCTTGGGCCTCCAGGTGTTCTTGGACTTCAACTCCCAGAAATCCTGGCCTACAGAGGTGGTGGTGAAGGCTTCTGGGAACTGTAGTCCAATAACATCTGGAGGCCCAAGGTTGGGGACCACTGAATTAGAACACATCTTTTCAGTTAAGTGGCTGGTTCTGGTAGTAGATGCGAAAAGAGTATTTTCTGAATTTCTTTTAATATTTTAATTATTTTCAGACTGTGGATAAGTGAATCAATGGATACTGATCCCATCGATAAGGAGGGTCTGTACTTTTAATTTTTTTTTTTTTTTTGCTACCATTGCTTCTGGAGGTTCTTTGAGGGTTTTTTTTGGGGGGGGGGAAGATATGTTTGATAGGTGGGGAGTTAGGTGTTCTTATGTGCTTTTATGTTGTAAACCAACCCAAAACAGTGGCTTGCCACTGGATGGGTAATATAAAAATCAATCCATCAAACAAACAAACAAATATTATGTATTTTTAAAGAGAGTCTGAGCTGTCCACCATAATATGCTAACAGGCTGTAACAATAGGTATTTTTTTGTTTCTCATTAGAGTACCAACTGCGTGTTATGTGTTCTACTATTTTTGTTTTTTAGTTTTTGTTTATTTACTCTAGTATTTCTTGATCCAAGTAATAACCTACAATGAATCCACATTTCAAGTCTTCTATCCTTTTTATAGTTGCCTTTTAAAGTCAACAATTCCATGCTACCAAGAGAGAGAGAGAGAGAAAGAGAGAGAATAAACACACTATACAATGATAACCAAAGCCAATTTTAACTCTGTTGTTGTTGCATATTATTTATTTATTTATTTATTTATTTATTTATTTATTTATTTATTTATTTATTTATTTATTTATTTATTTAATTTATATGCCACCCACACTACCCAAAGGTCTCTGGGCGGCTTACAGCATTTAAAATACAATAAAGATATGTACAATTAAAATAAAATTAAAATTGCCATCAGACCCACAGCTAATATTATTTCAGTTAAAAGCCTTCTGGAACAGGAAGGTTTTGACCTGGCGCCGAAATGTCATCAGTGTCGGCGCCAGACGAATCTCAGTCGGGAGGGCATTCCATAGTCTGGGGGCAGCTGCCGAAAAGGCCCTTTGTCTGCAAGCCGTCCCTCTTACCTCCTTGAGGGACGGCTCTTTCAAAAGGGCCCCCTGGCTAGATCTTAACTGCCGGGTAGGCTCATATGGAAGGAGGCGGTCCTTCAGGTATCCAGGGCCCAAGCCGTTTAGGGCTTTATATGTCAAAACAAGCACTTTGAATTGGGCCCGGGCAGCAACTGGTAGCCAATGTAACTTATACAGAATCGGCTTGATATGTTCCCCGGCGGCCACACCACTCACCAGCCGCGCCGCTCGATTCTGAACCAGTTGCAGTCGCCGGACCGTCTTCAAAGGCAGCCCCACGTAAAGCGCATTGCAGTAATCTATACGGGATGTTACCAGTGCATGTGTAACTGTCATGAGACTCCGCTCATCCAGGTAGGGCCGTAGCTGGTATAGTTTTCGCAGCTGGAGGAAGGCGCCCCTGGCCACCGAGTCCACCTGGGCTTCCAGTGTTAGACTGGGGTCCAAGAGCACCCCCAAGCTGCGGACCCTGTCCCTTAGGGGGAGTGTAACCCCATTCAGGGCAGGGAAATGGCCCTCCAGCCTGTCTGGCGAAGCACCCACTAACAGCACTTCCATCTGGTCTGGATTGAGTTTCAATTTATTGACCCTCATCCAGTCCATTATCAGGTCCAGACATGAGTTCAGCACAGAAACTGCCTCACCTGGATTGGTGGGAAACGAGAGGTAGAGCTGAGTGTCATCAGCATATTGCTGACTCCTCAGCCCAAACCTCCTGATGACCTCTCCCAGCAGTTCCATGTAGATGTTAAACAGCATGGGGGACAGTATTGAGCCCTGAGAAACCCCATGACATGAATGCCATGGGGCAGAGCAACTGTCCCCCAGCACCACCCTCTGGACACGGTCAGCCAGGAAGGAGCGGAACCACCGTAAAACAGTGCCCCCAACTCCCAAACCAGCCAGCCTATCCAGAAGGACACCATGGTCGATGGTGTCGAAAGCCGCTGAGAGGTCCAGGAGTATCAACAGGGTCACACTCCCCCTGTCTCTCTCCCGGCAAAGGTCATCATACCAAGGCAGTCTCTGTACCAAACCCGGCCTGAAACCCGATTGAAATGGATCCAGAAAATCCGTTTCATCCAGCAGCGCCTGGAGTTGCCCAGCCATAGCCCGCTCCAACACTTTGCCCAAATAAGGGAGGTTCGCTACTGGTCGGTAGTTAGCCACCAGCCTTGGGTCCAGGTTTGGCTTTTTAAGGAGTGGTCGAATTACCGCCTCTTTCAAGGTGGTAGGGACCACTCCCTCTCTCAAAGAGGCGTTCATGGCCTCCTGGACCCAGGTACGAACCCCCTGGCTGATCTTCTAATTAGCCAGGATGGGCAAAGGTCAAGCGGAGTTGTGGTAGAACGGACAGATCCAAGCACCCTGTCCACATCCTCAGGTCTCAACAATTGAAACTCATCCATTAATACCTGACCAAAGCACGGTGCGCTGGACACATCCTCTGATTCTGCAGTAACTGTGGAGTCCAACCCACTGCGAATCTGAGCGATTTTTTCCTCAAAATGGATGGCAAACTCATCACAGCGAGCTGATGAGCAGTCCAGGACCTCCACCGGATTTCCCGGTTGAAGAAGATCCTGGACCACCCGAAACAGCTCGGCTGGGCGACATTCTGAGGAAGCAATACGGCTGGAGAAATATTGCCGTTTCGCCAGCCGTATTGCCACGAAATAGGCCCGATAATGGGCTCTAAGTCATGTTCGGTCGGACTCCGAGCGGGATTTCCTCCACCTGCGCTCCAGCCGTCTCCCCTCTCGCTTCATCGCCCGCAGTTCAGAAGTATACCAAGGGGCTGTCTGGGCTCGGCGAGCAGGGAGAGGGCGCTTAGGCGCAATCGTGTCAACAGCCCGGGTCATCTCCTTATTCCATAGGGTGACCTGAGCTTCGACAGGAGCGCCGACCATATCAGACGGATAATCCCCCAGAGCATTCAGGAATCCATCTGGATCCATTAGTCTCCGAGGGCGGATCATCTTAATAGATCCCCCACCCTTGCAGAGGGAAGAAGAAGCTAATAGCCTAAACTTGACCAGGAAGTGGTCTGACCATGACAATGGGGTCACAACCAACCCCTCCACATCCAAACCACCATCTTCCAGTCCCGTTGAGAAAACCAGGTCCAAGGTATGGCCCTTCTCATGCGTTGGGCTGATGACACATTGAGACAGCCCCATGGTTGTCATGGTGGCCATGAAGTCCTGAGCCGCCCCAGTCAAGGGAGCCTCGGCATGAATGTTGAGGTCCCCCAGCACCAACAGCCTGGGAGTCCTCAACACCAGGTCCGAGACTACCTCCGTCAGCTCAGGCAGAGAGACTGTTGGTACGCAGCAGGGTGGGCTGTTTGTCATATTAAGGAAGTGCACCAGGCCAACACATTTCTGACCTCTATTGTGTGGCTGTGATCCCACTGATCGTTCAACCAAATTCCAAAGTACTTTTTTTGCCAAATATTTCTACATTTCCTTTCCTTTTGGGATCCCTCAATGCATTTCGTGATCTGATTCCTTTTTATTGATTATCACAAATTTGGCTTTCTTGATATTCATTTCAGGCCCCTAATCATTATTTATTTCATTGACTTTATTGATTAAATTTTGCAGATTACTGTATTCAAATTATCAGCTGGTAATACTGTATTGTCTGCACATTGGATATAGTTGATAACCTCTCAGTTAACAATACTGTATTATTGTCATTTGAATGAGCAAATGCTTTGCTAAAGATGTTCTTAGAGTACATATTGAAAAACTGAAAAGAGGAAGAACAGATATAGGATTAGATTGACTGCATAAGGCAACCCGTAGCCTTGAGTTTCCAGGAGCTGAGCAGGGTTCTTGAGGACAGGACATTTTGGAGATTAGTCATTCATAGAATCACCGTTAAAGGGTCGTGGTGGCGCTGTGGGCTAAACCTCAGAAGCCTGTGCTGCAGGGTCAGAAGACCAGCAGTCGTAAGAGCGAATCCACGCGACAGAGTGAGCTCCTGTCGTTTTGTCCCAGCTCCTTGCCAACCTGGCAGTTCGAAAGCACGTAAATGCGAGTAGATAAATAGGTACCATCTCGGTGGGAAGGTAAAGCAGCGTTCCCTAGTCATGCTGGCCACATGACAATGGAAAACTGTCTTCGTACAGGCGGTGGCTCTATGGCTTGAAAAGTGGGATGAGCACCGCCCCCTAAAGTTGGACATGACTGGACTGAAAATGTCAAGGGGAACCTTTACCTAGAATCACCATATGTTGCGGGTGACTTGATGGCAGGTAACAACAACAGATAAACAACTGATGTACCAAATTTGGTTGGTCTGTTATCTTCAAATAGCTCTTTAAAAGTACTCACTCCACATTCTTATTTTAAACTTCAAATCAAATATCAGAGAATTATCCCTATTCAAGAGTAATGGACATTGTGTATGTGTCTTTTAATATGCTGGCTATCTCCTTTACATGCACAATTCTCTCTTGCTAGCTGGTTAGTTCAGTGCTTAGGTATTTGGTTGCGGAGCCATTGCTTGGGTATTTGAATTTCCACTGTGCCTCTTGCCTTTGTGGCCTTGGACAGGCTGCACAGTCCCAGGTTGCACCCCCCCCCCAAGGAGAAAATGGTAAACAAATTCTCAGTATTCTCTGCTTGGAAAACCTTGACAAGGGTTGCTGTGTGTCAGAATTGACTTGATGTCACATGATGATGATTATTATGTCTTCTCATGGTTTTCTACTTCTGTACAATGTTTGTCCAGAAGCCATTTTGCTTAGGCTTCCATGATTTTGTTTCAGGTGTTCTTGGGTAATTCTTTGCGTTTAATGTAGTTTCCATCCCCCCCAATCATTAGCCTTAATATTTATTCTGTCAGCCACATCTTATTTTTATTTACATTTTTATTTTCAAGGTAATGTTACTGGATGTCTTTTTGCACAAGATCAGAAACTGTCCAGCCACTGACACAACAGGCTGTGGTGTGAACAGGAGGAATGAACAGACTTCTGTCCAGTATTTGTTTTTCAGAAAAGGAGTTCTGCTGTGGGGGGGGGGGGCAACTAAGATATTCATGAGAAAAGGATTTGCAAAATACCCAAGTGATTTTGAACTGTGTGGGTCTTGGTCTTGGATTCTATGATTTATTTGCTGCTGAATTCCAGGGCCGTGCTTGATAAGGCATATCTGGTAGAGAAATACAGTAGAAAATGAAGGCTTGGCATAACAAACTGAGCAGGTGGTATCAGATCTAGCAAATGTGTCCCTGTCTTCAAGTTAGGTGTATATTTACTCTTCAACTTATCTCTGGAATCCAGTTTACTTATAGATGAATGGCAAATTGTTTAAGGTTGTCTAAACAGTTAAATGATCCAGCTGAATCTTTTAAATGTTAGTCATGTTGGCAGTTCCTTATGATTGCATCAAGAGAAACCTCATTTGCAATGATCCATCCTGTCAAGTATCACACATGATAACAGTGCTTCGAATCTTCTGTTGATTCCTGGCATTAGAAATGCATCCTTTGCGTTGTGCTAAGTTATAGTGTGGTCCCAATTTATATCTGAGAAAAGTCTCAGAAAAGAAATGCTATTAAAATGATTTAAGGTGGTCTGTTAACTTCAATGAAAGCATTGACATCAATGAAATATTTTGGTAACTGTTTCCTGCTACTGTAGAATAATTCACTCCCAAGCATAGGAGAGTAAGGTGATGTGTTCCACAACTTGGAATGGAAGAAAGGGTTTATGCATAGTAAATAAGATGCTGAAAATGGAAGGAAGCAACGCTGTGAGACACTGGGAACGGAGCAAGGAGTGTCAAGAAAGAGAATCAGGTCAAGGGAGAACAGGTCAAAGAAGCATATGAAGAGGCTGGATGAAAGACAGAGTGGACCCTTTATAAAAATTATTCATTGATTGATTGATTGATTTAAAATGTCCTCCACCTTTTTTCTCAAGGTAGTTTACAGTGTTAAAAACAAATGTTATAAAATATAAATTATAAAAATAAATAAATAAAAAATGTACATAGAAAGTATAAAAATTGTGAGGTGAGATACATAGTGTTGCTCACAGGAAATGAATTACCATGTGCCCCCGGTAGCATTTTGCTGATTTCTGAATAAATTCAGACCATGGAGGGTATTCCTCTCTCGTTTCGTTTAGTCATTTAGTCGTGTCCGACTCTTCATGACCCCATGGACCAGAGCAGGCCCTCCTGTCTTCCACTGCCTCCCAAAGTTGGGTCAAATTTCATGTTGGTTGCTTCGGTGACACTGTCCAACCATCTCATCGTCTGTCGTCCCCTTCTCCTCTTGCCTTCACACTTTCCCAACATTAAGGTCTTTTCCAGGGAGTCTTCTCATCTCATGAGATGGCCAAAGTATTGGAGCCTCAGCTTCAGGATCTGTCCTTCAAATGAGCACTCTGGCTGATTTCCTTTAGAATTGATAGGTTTGTTCTCCTTGCAGTCCAGGGGACTCTCAAGAGCCTCCTCCAGCACCACAATTCAGAGGCATCAATTCTTCGGCGGTCAGCTTTCTTTATGGTCCAGCTCTCACTTCCATACATCACTACAGGAAAAATCATAGCTTTGACTATGCGGACTTTCGTTGGCAAGGTGATATCTCTGCTTTTTAAGATGCTGTCAAGGTTTGTCATCGCTTTCCTCCCAAGAAGCAGGCGTCTTTAAATTTCGTGGCTGCTGTCTCCATCTGCAGTGATTATGGAGCTCAAGAAGGTAAAATATGTCACTGCCTCCATATCTTCCCCTTCTATTTGCCAGGACGTGATGGGGCCAGTGGCCATGATCTTAGTTTTTTTGATGTTGAGTTTAAGACCGTTTTTTGCACTCTCCTCTTTCACCCTCATTACAAGGTTCTTTAGTTCCTCCTCACTTTCTGCCATCAGAGTGGTATCATCTGCATATCGGAGGTTGTTGATATTTCTTCCAGCAGTCTTAATTCAGGCTTGGGATTCCTCCAGTCCAGCCTTCTGCATGATGTATTCTGCATATAAGTTAAATAAGCAGGGAGACAATATACAGCCTTGTCGTACTCCTTTCCCAATTTTGAACCAATCAGTTGTTCCATATCCAGTTCTAACTGTTGCTTCCTGTCCCACATATAGGTTTCTCAGGAGATGGATAAGGTGGTCAGGCACGCCCATTTCTTTAAGGACTTGCCATAGTTTGCTGTGGTCCACACAGTCAAAGGCTTTTGCATAATCAATGAAGCAGAAGTAATGTTTTTCTGGAACTCTCTGGCTTTCTCCATAATCCAGCGCATGTTAGCAATTTGGTCTCGAGTTCCTTTGCCCCTTTGGAATGCCGCTTGTACTTCTGGGAGTTCTCGGTCCACATATTGCTGAAGCCTACCTTGTAGGATTTTGAGCATAACCTTGCTAGTGTGTGAAATGAGTGCAATTGTGCAGTAGTTGGAGCATTCTTTGGCACTTCCCTTCTTTGGTATTGGGATGTAGACTGATCTTTTCCAGTCCTTTGGCCACTGTTCAGTTTTCCGAACTTGCTGGCATATTGATTGTAGCACCTTAACAGCATCATCTTTTAAGATTTGAAATAGTTCAGCTGGAATGCCATCACCCCCACTGGCCTTGTTGTTAGCCAGGCTTTCTAAGGCCCACTTGACTTCACTCTCCAGGATGTCTGGCTGTAGGTCAGCAACTACATTGTCTGGGTTGTCCGGGATATCCAAATCTTTCTGATATAATTCCTCTGTGTATTCTTGCCACCTCTTCTTGATGTCTTCTGCTTCTGTGAGGTCCCTCTTTATCATGTCCATCCTTGCACCAAAGGTTCCTCTGATATCTCCAATTTTCCTGAACAGATCTCTGGTTTTGCCTTTTCTGTTATTTTCCTCTATTTCTTTGCATTGTTCATTTAAGAAGGCTCTTTTGTCTCCTTGCTATTCTTTGGAAGTCTGAATTCAATTTTCTGTAACTTTCCCTATCTCACTTGCATTTTGCTTCCCTTCTCTCTGCTATTTCTAAGGCCTCGTTGGACAGCCACTTTGCTTTCTTGCATTTCCTTTTCTTTGGGATGGTTTTTGTTGCTGCCTCCTGGACAATGTTGCGAGCCTCTATCCAAAGTTCTTCAGGCACTCTCTCCACCAAATCGAGTTCCTTAAATCTTTTCTTCACTTCCACTGTGTATTCATAAGGGATTTGATTTAGATTATACCTGAGTAGCCCAGTGGTTTTTCCTACTTTCTTCAGTTTAAGCTTGAATTTTGCTATGAGAAGCTGATGATCAGAACCACAATCAGCTCCTGGTCTTGTTTTTGCTGACTGTATAGACGTTCTCCATCTTTGGCTGCAGAGAATATAATCAATCTGATTTCGATATTGCCCATCTGGTGATTTCCATGTGTAGAGTCGCCTCTTGTGTTGTTGGAAAAGAGTGTTTGTGATGACGAGCTTATTCTCTTGACAAAACTCTATTAGCCTTTGCCATGTTTTATTTTGAACTCCAAGGCCAAACTTCCCTGTTGTTCCTTTTATCTCTTGACTCCCTACTTTGGCATTCCAGTCCCCTAGAAAGAGAAGAACATCTTTCTTTGGTGTCAGTTCTAGAAGGTGTTGTAAATCTTCATAAAATTGTTCAATTTCAGTCTCCTCAGCAATGGAGGTTGGTGCATAAACTTGGATTATTGTGATGTTGAAAGGTCTGCCTTGGATTCGTATTGACATCATTCTATCATTTTTGAGATTGTATCCCATTACAGCTTTACCCACTCTTTTGTTGACTATGAGGGCTACTCCATTCGTTCTACGGGATTCTTGCCCACAATAGTAGACATGATAATCATCTGAGTTGAATTCACCCATTCCTGTCCATTTTAGTTCAGTGACGCCCAGGATGTCCATGTTTATTCTTGCCATCTCCTGTTTGACTACCTCCAGCTTCCCAAGGTTCATAGATCTTACATTCCAGGTTCCTATGCAATATTTTTCTTTGCAGCATCGGCCTTTCCTTTCACTTCCAGGCATGTCCACAGCTGAGTGTCCTTTCGGCTTTGGCCCAACCACTTCATTAGTTCTGTAGCTACTTGTACTTGTCCTCCGCTCTTCCTCAGTAGTATGTTGGACGCCTTTTGACCTGAGGGTCCCATCATCCAGCGTCATATATTTTAGCCATTTGTTTCTGATCATGGGGTTTTCTTGGCAAAGATACTGGAGTGGCATTGCCAGTTCCTACTCCAGGTGGATTGCGTTTAGTCGGAACTCTCCACTATGACCTGTCCATCTTGGGTGGCCCTGCACGGCATAGCCCATAGCTTCTCTGAGTTACTCAAGCCCCTTCGCCACGACAAGGCAGCAATCCATGAGGGGATATTCCTCTCTGGAAGGGCGCTTACAGCAGTTTTTATTCGTGTGAACAGGGATTCATTTCACATGCTGTTGGGTGTGTTAGATAACATTTTGCATGTTCCTCTTCACCTGACTTATAATTTCTATTCATCCATCTCAACCCCTCTGCTTCTAGATAAAGGTAAAGGTTCTCCTTGAAATGTAGTACAGTTGTGTCCAACTCTAGGGCACAGTTTCATCCCCGTTTGTAAGCCATAGAACCAGTGCTTGTCTAAAGACAGTTTCAGTGGTCAAGTGGCCAGCATGACTAGACATGGAACGCCATTACCTTCCCAGTGAGGTGGTACCTATTTATATACTCACATTTTTACATGTGTTCAAATTGCTAAGTTGGCAGGAGCTGGGACAAGTAATGGGAACTCACTCCGTTGCGTGGATTTGATCTTACGACTGCAGGTCTTCTGACCTTGCAGCACAGAGGCTTCTGCGGAGTAACCCACAGCGCCAGCACGTCCCTACCTCTGCTTCTAGTAGACTGTGCACTCAACCTGAAAAAAAATGAAACCAGACCTTTCTCCCATGTCCATGAATCAGCCTTTTAAAGTCTACTCTGCTTCTAGTATGCCTTAGGAACGGACCTCAACAGATGGGAAACCTTGACACCTGAGCGTTCAGCCTGGAGGCAGGCAGTGAATCATGGCCTCTCCCAATTTGAAGAGACCCTTGCCCACTAGGCCGAGGCAAAGAGGCAGTCCCGAAAGCAGTAAAATCAGGAAGCTGGACAGGGGACCGATTGCATTTGTCTTCAGTGTGGAAGGGATTGTCACTCTCAAATTGGCCTTCTCAGCCACACTAGATGCTGTTCCAAGACCTCTATTCAGAGCATGTTACCATAGTCTCTCGTGACTAAAGGATGCCTACTACCTCCAGTGTTGGAGCACTCACCATCTGTCGAGGTAATTATTTCCACCATCCTGCTGCTCTTAGTACGTTTTTCCTGACATTCAACAGAAATCTGGCTTCCTGCAACTCAGGCCCATTGTTGCATTTTGTGCCCTCTGGGATGATTGAAAACAGATCCTGCTCCTCCTCTGAATGATAGTCTTTCAAGTATTTAAAAAGTCTTCTCAGTCTTTTTTTTTCTCAAGGCTAAACTTGCTAAGTTCTTTCAGTCTTTCCTCATAGGGCTTGGTTTCCACTACCCCCGATCATCCTTGTTGCCCTCCTCGGAACTTGTTTCTATTTGTCAGCATCCTTCAAGTGTGGTGTCCAGACACAGTAATCAAGATGAGGCCTAACCAATGCTGAAAAAGGGAAAATAGTTCCTCCCGGGATTTGGAGACTATACTTCTGTTAATGCAGCCAAAAATAGCATTTGTCTTTTTTGTAGCCACATCACACTGTGGCTCATATTCAGCTTGTGATCTATGACGATTTCAAGATCATTCTCGCATGTACGCGATTTCAAATCTGATTAGCATTTCCTGCACTCCCCAATCCAGGTCATTAATAAAAGTACCGAATAACACTGGGCCCAGGACTGACATGTTATCTCCTTCCAGTTAGAGGAGAAACCATTACAGTAATCACCACCCTGCTAAATAAAATCTGTAGCCAACTGTGTACCCACCTGATAGTTGTTCTATCTAGCAACCTAAACTTGCTAATCAGGAGATAACAGGGCACTTTGTCAAAAGCTTTGTTGAAGTGAAGATATACTATGTCTACAGCATTCCCTTCATCTATAAGAGACCTTACCCAGTCAAAAATTAGTCTTGCAGTATTTGTTCTTGACAAATCTATGTTGGCGTTTAGTTATTACTGTATTTTTTCTAAGTGCTTGCATAGTGACTGCTTAATAATCTGTTCTAGAATTTTCCCCAGGTTTGATACCAGACTGACTAGTCTGTAATTCCCACATTCCTCCAATTTGCCTGCCCTTTTTGAAGACAAGGACAACAATAACCCTCCTCCGATCATCTGGCACCCCACCCATTTCCCATGATTTCAGGGGAAAAATGGACAGTGGCTTTGAGAGCTCTTCAAACAGCTCCTTCAGTACTTTTGGATGCAGTTCATCAGGCCCTGGAGATTTGAACTCATTCAGGATAATGATATATTCCTTGACTATTTGTTCATCAGTCTCCAGCTGCAATCTTGTCCACTCTATCTGCACGTCACAATTGTCTGGACGGTCATCAACTGTCCTTTGGGAAAAGGCTGAGCAAGAATAGGATCGAGCACTTCTGCCTTTTCTTTGTCCTCTGTTACCATTTTTCAATCTTCATTGAGTAGCTGAGCCACTGTTCCTTTTCTTTCTGTTTTGCAATGCATGTACCTGAAGAATGCTTTTTGTTGCTTTTAGTGTCTCTAGCTAGCCTCAGCATATTCTCAGCTTTTGACCTTCTAACGTGATCTTTTTTTGCTGTTACTCCTGGGCTCTCCAGATTTTAGACTGTTCTTGGACTTGGGCTTTAGATCTTCCCCACCTGGTTTCCCTGACTGCCTGGTTCGACTCTGTTTGCTAGGCCTCCTATTTGCCTTTTGAACCTGATTCCGGACTTTCCTGACTAAAGCTCTCAATTATTCGACCCTCTTCAGCCAAGATCTTGCCCTTGGGCAATTTCTGGGAAATAGATGCCTGATTGGAATACTGAACAGAAGCACTCCACTCTGCAACATTGTGTTGCAAACTTGTACTTCTTGCTCTGAAGACTGGCAGTTGTGCTTTCAGGCATCTGCTTGGAAAGAACAGTTTATATTCTGTTTCCTTGGGCTTGATAGTTAGGCACATGTCATGGAAAACTATGTGATAGTAGTAGGAATCCATGAGGATTGTCCTAAAGCAGATCCTTTGCATGTCCTTATAGGGTCTCTGTGAGTAAAAAGTGATGTGAATAGCCTTTTGTCCCTATGCATTCCTTCCACTCCCTCCCCTTCCCCAGCTCTTGGCAAGTTGAATTGGCCCTTGGAGGACAGGGCAAGGAAGAGCCTTTGAACTGCAGAGCTGGAAGGGACCCTATGGATCATCGTGTCCAGCCCTTCTCAAGAAAGCACAATGGGGAATTGAACTCCCAGCCTCTGACCTCGAAGCCAGAGACCTAAACCACTGAGCTATCCAGCAGTGGAGATGTTATGGACATTTAAGATGCAAATCAAGAGCCTCTGCTTGACCTCCCCCACCCCATTAATGAGTATGTCAACAGGTGTTCAAAGGTTCTTCCTCATTAAGGTTGTCTTTCATATGCCATAAAACTTTTTGTGTGCATGTCTTTGGGGTGATCTAGAAGAAGCATTATATAAAGTACAGTTAGTATGCAAAGAGAAAAGCCTCCTGTAGCAGCTTATTCTCAAAACATAACCTGTGGGTCATAGAAAGAAAAGGTGACATAACGCACATTCAGATTCCAAGAAGAAGGCAAATAGACTGCTTTTGTGAAGACAGTAAATTTGCAGTTCCTTCTGCTCCGCTCCTGACAATTGTGGCACTGGCTTTCATAAATGGGAAGTCTATAATGCACACTTTAAAAATGCACACACTTCAAGAATATGATGGCAGATGTTTGATTTTTCCACCATAACTCTTTCAGATAGCTCCAATGTAATGTAAAATCTTATAGGGTGAAAAAAAAACTGCAAATGATTTGATATTGTATCCGAAAGATCAGAGTGGTTTTGCTGCAAGGGATTCTACACATGTGTGTTGATTGAAGGAAAAAGGCATCATTATTCTATTCTGAAGCAGGTACAATGGGTGTTGCCTTGTCAAGACAGCATATTATGGCACAGCTGTATTTTGCACTAAGAAAGGCAAGGACAGGAGGAGCACATTGCTGCTTGTTATTCATTCCTACAGGTTTGTAAGAGGACCAAAACATCAATTCCCTCTCACATGTGCAACGATATTATAGCTATTTTTAGCAGGAAGTCTTAAAGCATGAATTCTCCATTTCTGTGGGCTTCCAGCCACATCTGGAATTTTGTGAAGAGCTTGCGGACACCGCCGTAAATTAACTGCTGAGAGGGAAAGGGTGAGCAAATAGAAAAATGTTGTGGACATTTCCTTTTCTGTATTTTTATGTGTGTTTGTGCAGTCACACATATGTGGTTTCTCTCTCATTCTGACTTCTTGCTCACTTTAGGTCCTCTTCTTCTTCTCCCCTGCCAGGTTCATTTCTAACCCTTTCCCATGAAGTAGGTCAAATAACACATTTATCCAGTTCCTGATGTGTCAGGGAAGAAGAGCTACTGTGCCAGAAAAGTATTGGAAGAAGAGAAGCCCACACCCCTCAAATAACTATACAGTATAACAAATATCTCTCTACCCCCCAGCCAGCAAAGCAACTTCCTGCTTAATTTAAATAAACAGAGACATGGATCAAGTCACACAGTGGTTCCCAATGTTGGGTCCCCACATCTTCTGCAACTCCCAGAAACCTTGGCCAGCACTGCTAGGGATGAAGGCTTTTGGGAGTTGATTCCCATGGTTGGGAACCAACTCCCAGAAGGATATCTGCTGAGATATTGAGAGAAAATGGGCTCCGTTAGCTCACTTGTGCCCAGTGCCATAAGAGTCCTTGGCAGGAATCATCTTGTCTCTTCCCTTTCCAACCATTTTTCAGTAGGGTGAGCTACCAAAATGTGTGATCGCTCATTCTACATGAATAGGCAAAAATAATCTCTGAACCCACAAGCACCAGCAAATAGCACAGGGCAGATATACAGGTTTACTCACAGAACTGAGAGTCTGCCCTTGTGGTCAGGGAGTGGTTGAATCCTTGCAGCATATGTTGTTTTCCTGTATCTTGTATAAGGTTATCTGCCTGTCTTATCTAAACACTTTCCTTTCCTTCCATTCTGGATGGGACAACCTGAGAAAAATTTGACACCTCCTAGATGGCACTGCGGGTTAAATCGCAGAAGCCTGTGCTGCAGGGTCAGAAGACCAAGCTGTCGTAAGATCGAATCCATGCAACGGAGTGAGCTCCCATCGCTTGTCCCAGCTCCCATCAACCTAGCGGTTCGAAAGCATGCAAATGCAAGTAGATCAATAGGGACCACCTCGGTGGGAATGTAACAGTGTTCCGTGTCTAAGTCGCACTGGCCATGTGAGCATGGAAGATTGTCTTCGGACAAAACGCTGGCTCTATGCCTTGGAAACAGGGATGAGCACCGCCCCCTAGAGTCGAACACGACTGGACAAAAATTGTCAAGGGGAACCTTTACCTTTACCTAGGTGGCACTATTAAGGAACGTACCCTAAAAACACCCAGATACATTCACTCCATCACGCAGAGGCAACACATCATGCTGTCGCTGATTGCCGAGCCCTAACGTTGTTATTTGGCTGTTCCCTGCCACATGTTAACTGCTCAATGTTTTATTTACATCTTGGTGTGTTTTAATTTTGTACAGTATGCCAAAAAAAAAAGGTTTCTGTCTGTCTGTCAAATATTAATGTCATAATAGGAAAACATGGAAAACTAGCTGGAAGATCAGAGACAAATAACTTGCTCAGGAAACACTGAAGGCAAAGATCTGTCCAGATGCTCCAGTGCCAACTCATATTTTTAACAACAAAATAAAAGTTTCATAGAAAGCAAGCCAATTAATTCACCCAAAGCACTCCTAAACAATTTATTTCAACATTTATTTTATCTACCTGTAAATTAATACAATGATAAATTGCAAATCAGTTCTCTCCCCATTTCTTTATGTATCTTAATTTCTATTCTGCTCATCTAGTGGCCAGGCCACTATTCTGGGTGGCATACAAACTAATTTCTGTTCTCCTTCCACTCATCCTTCCACACACACACCCAGCTCATTCTCCAATCAAGAGAAAGACAATTTCTTTTCTTACCCACCTCACCTCTTCTGGCACCCGAATCATCAGCTGTCCCAGCAGGCACATCATTTCTTGAATGAACAGGTAGCTATCCCTGGACACACCAGCACACACCATTGTTTGTACAAAAATTCTCTTATGTATTCACACATATTTTACATACATATATAATCCATTTGCAAAAGAACACACACTCATCCATGCACCCTCCTTCTGAGCCATACATTCCTGCTTCTTCTTTGCTATGCTATACAAACCCCACCTACCTCCCAAACCAACTTTAATACTCCTTTTTGCACTCCCAAGCACTCTCTTGCATTTCCTAGCTTTCCTGGGCCCCTAGATTGTTCCTTGCCATCTAATTAAGCCCCCCCGCCCCAGGCCAGTGCTTTTCCCTGCCCCAGACTTTCTGCCAGAATGTGGAAAGTTACTTCAAGAAGAAGGAATCTGGTAACATGCTGATGAATGCACCGATTGCCTTCCACAACTGAGCAGTGGCAGAACAACCCTCAGTTATGGAGGGCTTCAGCACGACTCTTTGTAATGCTCATCAAGCACTGCCTCAGGCACACCACAGCTCAGCAGGTGTTGACAGATAGGGAGGAGTTTCTTCTTTTTCACCCCAAAATCTCTCCAATGAAATGGACAGGGCAGAGTGGTTGGTGTCTAGAAGAACATTGGGCTTCACGGTGGAGTCAGTTGCCAAGATGGGATTTAGAAATAAAAACAGGAGCAGTGATAATGATAGGAGGGAGCTTGGCACAATGGCAAAGCTCTAAAGGTGTATTGGCACCCGTGGGTGCCACATGGGGGAAGCCAGAGTTGCAGTACATCTTAACCACTCTCTATGATCTTGACAAAAATTATTCTTTTGTATTAATAGTATTGAGTTTGGAGCTGATGAAGAGAGAGGAGGTTTCTTTAAGTACAGTTTTAGTGCAGCAGTGTTTTTATCTTACATTTTATACCTTGTCTGAGAGAAGCACATTTTTTTCTCCTGTATGAAGAAAGTATGTGTGCACTCTGTAAGATCAAGTGCTTGTACTTTCCTTCAAGCCTTCCTCTCTTTGTATCTCTCTCTCTCTCTCTCTTTCTCTCTGGAAATTCCTCTCTTTGTAACTCTCCCACTGTAATATTAAATTTGGCAGAACAAAAATGTTTGAGATTGCACATGTTCTGCCATGTACTTTTCTGAAATATAAAAATCTCACTCTCCACCTTTGCTACAACATGCTTTGCTTGGGGGCTTTTCCTGATGATATTTTTAAGTGACTCCCCTGCAAGCTGATGCCTGACATGAATCTCGCAAAACATTGCATGACAACTTGTCCTTTTTGGGAGCGATGGTGCTGGGGGGACTCCTTTGGTAAACATGTTAATGTTTCTGTAAGAGAAGATGCTACAAGCAGCCTTTCCAAGTGCAATGCCCTCCAGATGTCTTTGACTGCAACTCTCATTACTCTCATTACTCCAGACAAAATGGCTATCGGGGTGACTAGGGTTGCAGTGTAATGCAACTGAAAGCACCAGGAGTGTGAAGGCTCTGTTACTTGTTTTAGCACCAATGCATATTCACAACCTGTGCAGCTTTGGAATAGGCCAAAGAGGGAAGTCAGCGTTTGTTGGCAGTATTTAAAAGAAATTTAGGCTACAGCTAGATGGCCCAATTATCCCAGTCTGGATTAGTCTAGATCGTGCAAAACAGGGTCACTTCAAGGTGCAATATGTCATTTGGAGCAATCGTCAGAGCCACATGCAAGGACTGGCCACATGGCACCTCAAGTGACCCTGTTTAGCATGATCTAGACCAGTGGTTTCCAACCTTGGATAGTCCAGAAGTTCTTGGACTCGCATCTCCCAGAAACCCTGGCCGTGACAACTGATGGCAAAAGTGCCTTGGGAATTGCAGTCCAAAAACACCTGGGTTACCCAGGATTCTTCTTTCCCTTTAAAGGCAAAGAAAACAACAAAATTCTCCCTCCTGTCTCCTCCTCCTTGCTTTTCTTAAGACACTTAATAATCTTAAAAATGAAAAGCTTCCTTGTCACTCACCTATGGAAAGAGTTTTCCATTTCTTTTCAATTGTGGTCCCTTCTTTTCCTCAGCAGGAAGGAAGCTTTCCATTTCTCAAGATCATTAAGCAGCATAAAGCAAAAAGCAAAGCGTGCTGCTTATATACCACCCCATAGTGCTTCAAGCACTCTTTGGGTGGTACACATTGCCCCCCCCCCCCAGTGAGCTGGGTACTCATTTTACCGACCTCGGAAGGATAGAAGGCTGAGTCAACCTTGAGCCTGGGATTGAACCCCAGGTTGTGAGCAAAGTTTTGGCTGCAGTACAGCGGTTTAACCACTGCGCCACAAGGCTCTTTGCATAAGCAAAGGGGCTTCCAGGAAGCTGCTTTGGTTCAATCCCAGGGATCACACACACTCTGGAGCTTAACCAAAATGGGGTGATCCTACCTGCACACAC
Organism: Pogona vitticeps; assembly: GCF_051106095.1. NCBI lineage: Eukaryota > Metazoa > Chordata > Lepidosauria > Squamata > Agamidae > Pogona > Pogona vitticeps. Next base: position 96,634,485 of record NC_135784.1, read on the forward strand.
ACACAAAGGTAGCCCCTCAGGGGACCCAAGAAGGTTCAAGTAGGCATCAGTCAGAGGTGGGCTGGTTCACAATGGCACGCACATTATGTGGGTACTAAGGAAAGGAGTAAACCAGTTCCCAACCTGAACCAAACTGGGGAACAAATGTCTGAACACACCTTATGTCTTTTAAAGGGACCTCCTTTAGAGGTAGCTGGCTGTATAATTCAGTGAGTTAGGTATTTGGCTGTGGAGTCAGAGGTCGGGAGTTTAATTCCTCACTGTGTCTCATAGGAGAAGAGCCAGCTTGTGTAGTAGCCCTAGGCAAGTTGCACAGTTCTAGAGTGCCCCAAGAAGGGAATACAGTGGTGCCTCGCTTAGTGATTGCTTCGTTTAATGATGAAATCGCTTAGCGATGACTTTTTCGGAGCAATCTTGCGCTCCGTTTAACGATGGTTCCTATGGGTGATTTTCGCATAGCGATGTTTGGGACCATGCTTCACATAGCGAAGACAGTTTGGGTCCCCCTTTTTCGCTTAACGATGGTTTAGACAGCCTCATGTTGGCTGTTTTTTAAATGTTTAAAAATGTTTTAAAAATGTTTAGAATGCTTGAAATCATAAGTGCACTTAATAAACCCTTTGTTAAACTAATTTGCCTTTGTTCTGACTCTTTTTAAATTTGTTGTAATTTTTCCCCCATTGAGATGCATTGAATAGGTTTCAGTGCATTTCAATTGGGGAACCGTGTTTCGCTTAGCGATGTTTCCTATGGTGATTTTCGCTTAAGGGCGGCAATCCGTTCCCATTGGAACAGATTATCCGGTTTTAATGCATTTCTATGGGAAACCGTGTTTCGCTTAGCGATGAAATCGCTTAGCAGCAATTTTTTTGGAACCAATTATCATCGTTAAGCAAGGCACCACTGTAATAGATCACTTCTGAATACTCTCTACAGAGAAAAAGGAAACAATGTGAAAGTAAAGCAGACTTATCTGTTTCCGAGTACAACTTTTATGCTCCGAACCAACTTGCTGCATTTCCATTCTCTGCCTGGAACATTTGCGTAACTGAATTCATATCTGGCAAGAGAAAAATACATTTATGTGGACTTTAGATTAGGCATCCTTCAGTCTCAAGAGACTATGGTAACGTGCTCTGTGTGGAGGACTTGGAACAGCATTTAGTGTGGCTGAGGAGGCCAATTTGAGAGTGACAATCCCTTCCACACTGAAGACAAATACAGTCTGTCCCCTGTCCAGCTCCCTGGTTTTGCTGGGTTTGGGACTCTTCTTTGCCTTGGCCTGCTGGACAAGGGTCTCTTCAAATTGGGAGAGGCCATGATGCGCCGCCTGCCTCCAGGCTGAACGCTCAGATGTCAAGGATTCCCATCTGTTGAGGTCCATTCCTAAGGCCTTCAGATCCCACTCGCAGATATTCTTGTATTGCAGCTGTGGTCTCCCTCTGGGGCGATTTCCTTGCACTAATTCTCCATACAGGAGATCCTTTGGAATCCGACCATCAGCCATTCTCACAATATGCCCAAGCCAACGTAGATGTCACTGTTTCAGTAATGTATACATGCAAAAATTCCAGCTCAATCTAGGACTACTCTATTTGGAACTTTGTCCTGCCAGGTGATACCAAAAATGGGTTGGAGACAACGCATATGGAATGTGTTCAGCTTCCTCTCCTGCCGTGCACGAGGGGTGCAGGACTCACTGCAGTACAGGAGTGCTCATGACACAGGCTCTATAGACCTGGATCTTGGTATATGCCGTCAGCTTCTTATTAAGCCACACTCTCTTCGTTAGTCTAGAGAACATGGTAGCTGCTTTGCCAATGCATTTATCCAGCTTGATATCTAGGGAGAGAATGTCAGAGATTGTTGAGCCAAGGTACACAAAATCATGAACAACCTCCAATTCTTGTGTGGAGATGGTAATAGAGGGAGGTGAGTCCACGCCCTGGCCCATGACTTGTGTTTTCTTCAGGCTGATTGTTAATCCAAAGTCTTGGCAGGCCTTGCTAAAGTGATTCATGAGTTGTTGGAGGTTTTCAGCAGAATGGGCAACAACAGCTGCATCATTGGCGAAAAGGAAGTCCTGCATATATTTCAGCTGGATTTTGGTCTTTGCTCTCAATCTAGAGAGATTAAAGAGCTTTCCATCTGATCTCGTCTGGAGATGGACACCTTCTGTTGCAGTTCCAAAGGTGTGCTTCAGTATGATAGCAAAAAAGATCCCAAACAGGGTCAGCGTGAGGACACAGCCCTGTTTCACTCCACTTCGGATATCAAAGGGATCTGATGTTGAGCCATCAAAAACTACAGTGCCCTAGATTTCCTCATGAAAGGACCTGATGATGTTAAGGAGCCAAGGTGGACATCCAATTTTGGGAAGTATTTTAAACAGGCCGTCCCTGCTAACCATCTCAAAAGCCTTTGTGAGATCTATGAAGGCCACAAAGAGTGGCTGTTGTTGTTCCCTACATTTCTCCTGCAACTGTCTATTAGCTCGAAATCCACACTGTGATTCTGGATAGACTCTGTCTGTAAGGACCTGGAGCCTCTTCAGCACAACATGGGCAAGTAGCTTCCCTACAATGCTAAGAGAGATGCCATGGTAGTTATGGCAGTCACCCCTGTCTCCTTTGTTCTTATACAGTGTGATGATGTTTACATCCTTCATGTCCTTTGGTACCCCACCTTCCCTCCAGCAAAGACAAAAGATTTCATGCAGCTCGGTGGTGATGATCTCTTTACAGCACTTCAGCAGGGATGTTATCCTTCCCAGGTGCCTTGCCAGAGGCAAGGGAATCCAAGGCCACTTTTATTTCTGCTAAGTTGGTTCACTGTCCAACTTTTCCAAGACAGGCAGACACTAAATGTTATTTAGCGCCTCTTTGTATTTTATTTATTTATTTATTTATTTGATTTTTACCCCGCCCCTCTAGACCATGTCTACTCGGGGCGGCTTACAAAATAAAACAAAACAATATAAAAATATATAAAATCATAAAATTACATATTTCAATTTAAAACAATTAATTTAAAGAGAGGATTACCAAGATGGAATAGCCAAAAAAAAGAGAGAGAAACAGAGAAAAAGACTTAATTGACTGGAGGGAAGGCCTTCTTGAATAACCAAGTTTTTAACTGGCTTTTAAAAACACCCAGCGAGGGTGCCAGCCGAATTTCTGTTGGGAGGGCATTCCACAGCCGAGGGGCCACCGCCGAGAAGGCCCGGTTTCTTGTTTTTTCCTTCCGGGCCTCTCTCGGCGTCAGACCCCTCAGCCGCCCCTGCTGGCTATATCGGGTGATCCGGGTAGATCTGGGTGGGAGAAGACGATCTGCCAAATATTGAGGTCCCAAACCGTTTAGGGCTTTATAAGTGATCATTAGCACTTTGAAGTCAATGCGGAAACGGATGGGCAACCAGTGCAAAGCAGCCAGGGTGGGGGAGATATGCTGGTGTTTTCTCACCCCACTAAGGAGCCTGGCTGCTGCATTCTGGACCATCTGAAGTTTCCGCGTCAGCCTCAAAGACAGCCCCACGTAGAGTGCATTACAATGGTCTAATCTCGAGATTACGAGCGCATGGACTAGAGTAGTGAGGGCCCCCCGATCAAGATATGGTCGCAGCTGGGCAATCCGCCATAGATGAAAATAGGCAGAGCGGACCACGGACGCCACCTGGGTTTCCATGGTAAGCGCCGGGTCCAGATGTATTCCCAAGCTGCGGACCTCACTCTTTGCGGCAAGGGTCGTCCCCCCAAAGGAGAGGGAGTCACCTATGCCGCTGACGGAAGGGCCGCCCACCCTCAAGACCTCCGTCTTGTCCGGGTTCAGCCTCAATCCATTTGACTGCATCCATTCCAGTACAGTGTCCAGGCAGCGCTGGAGGGACCGGACGGCATCCACTGAAGTTGGTGTAAAGGAGATGTAGAGCTGTGTGTCATCAGCATACTGATGACATGATGCCCCACACCCCCTGATGACCCCACCCAGCGGCCTCATATAGATATTAAACAGCATTGGGGAGATGATCGACCCTTGTGGAACCCCACAATCGAGATTCCACAGGGCCGAGACCCTCTCCCCAAGCTGTACTCTCTGGGGGCGGTCCTCCAGGAAGGAGCGGAGCCAGGCAAGTGCCAGGCCACCGACTCCCAACTCGGAGAGCCTCCCCAGGAGGATACCGTGGTCGACGGTATCAAAGGCAGCTGAGATGTCGAGGAGGACCAACAAGGACATGTTGCCCCCATCGGCCTCCCTCAACAGGTCATCCAACAGTGCGACCAGTGCCGTCTCTGTACCATAGCGCGGCCTGAAGCCCGACTGAAATGGGTCCAGAGCATTGGTTTCGTCCAAGAGCGCCTGAAGCTGATCTGCCACCACCCTCTCAACCACTTTGCTGAGGAAGGAAACATTGGCGACGGGCCTATAATTGCCAATTTCATCCGCCGCCAAATTTGGTTTCTTCCTAATGGGCCTAATGAGTGTCTCCTTGAGGGCGAGGGGGACCTTGCCCTCCTGGAGAGACCCATTAATTATTGCAGTGGCCCATTCAGTTGTTACCGGCCTGGCTGCTTTGATTAGTACCTTCTCTCTAGAACAGTGGTGTCCAACCTTGGCCCTCCAGAAGTTCTTAGACTACAGCTCCCAGAAGCCTTCACCACCACCTCTGCTAGCCAGGATTTCTGGGAGTTGAAGTCCAAGAACATCTGGAGGGCCAAGGTTGGACACCACTGCTCTAGAATATACCTCAGAGTAGTGCTGCACCTATCGTTCCATCTGCTGTGTTATGTCCTGAATGATCATGCCTGTAGCAAGCTTTGACAGAGCAGGTTTCTTCTGTATTGGACCTAAAGCCTGCTTGATACTGTCGTACATTCCCTTGATGTTACCTGTGTCTGCTGCTATCTGTATCTGAGAGCAGAGCTGAAACCAATAATCGTTGGAACATCTCCTGGCAGGCTGTTGGACTTTGCTACGAGTAGCTTGATGCACCTGCAAGTTGTACTCACTAGGACAGGCTTTGTATGCTGCTAGAGCTCTCCTCTTATCCTCGATGGCTGGCATCAACTCCTCTGAATGGGCTTCAAACCAGTCTGCCATCTTTTTGGTCTTCTTGCCCAATGTGGACAAGGCGGTGTTATAAACAGCGTTCTTGAAATGTCCCCATCGTTCAGGTGCATTTGCATCAGCCGGGCCTGGAAGGGTTTCCTCAAGCGCTTCCTCCACTGTTCTTTGATTGCGGGTCCTGCTGATGTCAATACGTGGTCTTCCTTCCTTTTTTGTGTGATACAATATCTTTGTTCGCAATTTTATTCTAGTACATACCAGGGAGTGATCAGTATTGCAATCAGCACTCTGGTAACTGCCTGTGATCGTAATACTAGGAGGCTAAAATGTCTAGTGAGGATCAGATTGAGCTGATGCCAATGCTTCGATCTTGGATCCAGGAAACTCTGTGTTGAAGCTTCGTAATAATGAATGTATTGCTGACACAAAGACCATAGTAACAGCAAAACTCCAGCAAGTGTTGGCCATTTTAGTTCATCTTCCAATGCCAAAATGGCCTGACAAGTGGGCCAAGAATTGTGATTAGCACCAACTTTAGCGTTAAAGTCTCCGAGAATGAGCATCGGCTCTCTCTCTGGGATTTTTTAAATAGTAGCTGCCAAATCGTCGTAGAATTTGTCTTTGACTTCTGTTGTGGATGACAATGTTGGAGCATATGCATTAATGAGGGTGACCAGTCCTGCTGATGAGCTGGAGAGACAGGATTCTTTCACTCCCCACAGTAGGTGGAACAATGGATCTTAACAGAGTATTTCTAACTGCGAAGCCAACACCGTGTTCCCTGGTCTCATTCAATGGTTTTCCCTGCCAGAAGAATGAGAAGTTTTTTCTTTGACAGATCCCTTCTCTGGAAATCTCATCTCTTCTTCCTTCTCGGTGTAGTAAGTCTGTTTAGAATGGTAACGTCTGAATAGGGCTACATTCAGGTACATTACTAAGACTGTAGTCTTTCACACTTACCCAAGAGCAAGTCCTATTGGATATGGCTACCTGTGAGTTAACATGCATAAGCTTATAGTACACATTATTAGAAGGGATCTTCACAAAGGACAAAAGCATTGCTAATAGTACATTTTATTCAAAAATGTGCCTTAACATGGCCCAACATTAATGCTTAGCCCAATAACACTGAAATAAATTGCTTTAGTATAAGAAGAACAGTATTCTCAGCTCAACCATTTCTTAATTACTTTTGAATTTGATCCAGAGATTGAAAGAGAAAGAGGGGGAGGGAGAAGGAGAAGGAGACACAGAGTTCTATATTTTTTCCTGCAAGAATTTGACATTTGGAAATCATTTTTCCCACTTTGAATGGAAATGAAAAACTGAAATGTCAAAATATTTCATAAACCAAGTACTGCTGAAATGTCTTCATTTGGAAGTGTCAACATGAAAAATGTCAGTATTTTCAATCAATATTCCAATTTTTATTGAGTTTTTCGAAGTTTGGGGGAAATTGTGGTGAGCTAGAAATGTTTGTCTTAAATTGTTGTACTTTTTATTTTCATTTTAAAATTATCAACAAGAAATGCATGCATTTCTTTGGAGTTTACACTTTCCAGATGATAAACATGGTTTTGAGTAAACTGTGTTCTGTCTAGAAAAACTCATTTGTTTGGTTTTTAGACATATCTGGCCTGTTCTAGAAATTTATTTAAAGTTCCCTTTTAAGAAGAATAATAAAGCACAATAATTTTCACTAGAGTAAGGATTTGGTAAGTCAAGTCATTCACTGATTCAAATAGGTCTATTCTAACTATGACTTAGAGTAGACCTATTTGAAATAGTGAATGACTTGACTTACCAAATCCTTACTCTAGTGCAATTTCAGATCCTGAAGCTGAGGCTCCAATACTTTGGCCATCTATCTCATGAGAAGAGAAGACTCCCTGGGAAAGACCCTGATGTTAGGAAAGTGTGAAGGAAAGAGAAGGGGACGACAGAGGATGAGATGGTTGGGCAGTGTCACCGAAGCTACCAACATGAATTTGTCCCAACTCCTGTCCTGGAAGACAGGAGGGCCTGGCGTGCTCTGGTCCATGGCGTCACGAAGAGTTGGACACGACTAAACGGCTAAACAACAACAACAACTATGACTTGCTTCAGTATAGTAAGTTGCAGTTAGAATATGACTGTCTGAATAAATGAACTAAACCCCATTGATTCAGTTGGCCAACTCTAGTGCAAGTTATTATGCTAAGCAACTGGATTTTTAAATTAGTAAAGGTTTGGTAGCTTCCATGTACTGGGTGACTTATTTGTCCAGCTTATTTGTCCAAAGAAAATGAACGAAGAGGATTACCAGTTTCCTCTTGCAATTTTGCCATTTAACAGAAGAGACTGAACAAATAATTAATTTTATTTTCTATTTTTCTGCCCATTTCTGTCTGCCTGGGACAGGTTTGGAACACTAAAAAAAATTCTGTCATGGAGTCATTCAGTGTCATGGATGCACCTGACATTTTACAGAGAAACAAAGCAAAAAAAAGGAGATGGCGATGGATTAGGGAAGGCAAGTCCCCCGTTCCAAGGAGTTTGCAACATAAATGTTTATTTTTCCCTGCACTGTTTTACATGGGCTAATACATGAGCAACTGCCTATCAAATGCCTATACTATATTTCTGTTTCTTTAGGAGACTGATGTTTAATCATTGATAAGGTTAATGGTATCTCAACCTTGTATCTGATGCTGGATACCTGAAATGTGTTTGATTTATTGGGCCAGTCATACAGACCAATTAATTGTTTCACCTGATATTCTAGAAGACAGGAAATCTAATACACACTTCATACCCAACATTTTTTTCAGTGTTTGTTAACGATCAGCTACTTCCATTGGGATCATCTCTTAGCAAACAGGAAAAGCAATCTTAATAAAAACTACTTCATTATTAATGAGCAGCCGCTTTCACCCAAGGCCCTTGATCATATCTACGGAAGGTTCTTGGGCTCAGGAGAAATGCTCCAGTGAGATCAGTGGAGAGAAAATGTAAGCTTTTCAGCATAATTAACTAAACAAACCTTTTGCTATGTTGTTACTGCAGTATGAAAGCTGACAGGCCAGTAGGTGCCTCTTGCTTCAGGGGACCCTGGCTCTCAGAACACATAGTTTTCTAAAATCTTTCTCTTGCACATCAGCTTTATGATAAAAACAGTAAATTGGTCTCATGTGGCTTTGTGACAATAAATGAGTATCATATTATTAATTCTTCCAAAGTGAGTGATAAGAATTTACTATTAAGCGTCCCAGTTTTCTTAATGTTTCTGTCACAGAATGTAGATTTCACCCCCATCTTTCAGTCAGGTATCAGCATCTTTTCAGGGAGTGAGAAAGAATAGTGAAATATGTGCTTTATGATAAAACATCTGCTTTATGATGAAAACGGTAGATTGGTCTCATGTGGGGGTCCTACTGGAATGTAAATAACACCAGACCATGGTGTGGCCTAAAAGGGCCTGTGCCATAGTGGAGGTCAGTTTATTTTTGTTCACCCCTCCCACATTGCCTTTGTCCTAAGGACCCTCAGAGCCAGACATTATCCTCATAGATGGCAGTTAACAGTTGTACTATGGAGGCAGACAGGCAACATTCCGTATTTATTTATTTATTTATTTATTTATTTATTTATTTATTTATTTATTTATTTATTTATTTATTTATTTATTTATTTATTTATTTGATTTTTACCCCGCCCCTCTAGACCATGTCTACTGTAGAAGGAAGGTGCCACTCCCCCCCCCCACAAGTTGGTGTGCACCAGTGGGGAGGTGGTAGCGCATAGGGCAAGGGTTGTACTTTTGTTCTTGTTTTGTGCAATGGGAGGGATTGGCACCAGGACTGCTATGGAGAAAAAGAGACCCCGGGTTATGAGATCACATCATTTTCTTGGTGTTGTTCTGTTGCTGTTGTTGCACTTGAAGGGGCCAGTCACTCATTAATTGCATTATTATAATTTATTTATTTATTTGATTTATACCCCGCCTATCTGGACCGATGGATCACTCTAGGCGGCTATAATGAATAAAACATCTTGGTTTTTACAACACAGGGCAGTCTCAGTAGCAGCTTTTATGGTCTGATTGTCTTTCATGCCACTTTTACACCACTGGCATATATACTGAGTATTGCATATTTGCAGCCTCTCACTACCTTGAATGTGGAAAATTGTTTCCTCCCCCCTTAAAACTGCAGTATTCACACTGTGTAGAGAACGAAGTGCACTGGACTAGGTTTCAGGGCTGGGTATTTTGGGCGATGCCTTCAATGAAAGAAGCAGCTAACAAGATGGTGGTCGAGAAAGAGTGGCACTGTGGCAAAAGGGTGTTGGCTGAACAGGGAAACAGCCCAACAGTATGGAATGAGAGGCAAGAAATTAGCAAATCAGACTTTTTGTGAGGGAATAGGCACCCATCTTGCAGAATGCAAATAAGTCACGTTTGCAGTTAATAATGGCACAATGATGAACGCACAGCACAAGATGACCACAGTCATCTCGTCCTCCATCGCCCATGCTCTCTTTTTCCATGGAAAGGCAAAATTAAAAGCTATGGTGGTTATTCCTAAAAGATATGTCTAGCTTTTATACACATTATCTTCTGTAACAACCCAGTCTGCAACTACACCTAAGAAGGGTAGATTCTGGAGGAGGTAAGTAGATTGTGATTATTTAGCAGACTTTAAAACCACATCAATAATTTTCTCATGGTGATTTTAAGTGCTATATGAAATTGAAGCACCACATAGTTAGCTTCAGGAGGCCTAGTTTACACTGGCTTCCATGCAAGATGGGATTTTACTGCAAATGTGTTTTTCTATGGTTTTCCACCATGACTCACTACTAAAATTGGAAACATTCATTTGTTCACATCTGTCAGTTGCACCAGGTGCTTGGATTGCTTTTGGAAACATGTGCTAACTGTGTGGCAGAACCAATATCATTGGGTGGTCTGAAAGTTCTCGGTTTAAAATGTGCCCCTGCTGTTTCCTGTGCTTTGTTTACTGCAAGTGATCATGACATGCCACATGTGTTGACTCTTTTTTTTTAAAAGAACATTGATACATATTTTACTTAATTTCTTCTGTTGAGGATAACTTTAGCTCATGCTGGAAACTGAGATGTTATGTGTCTGTCCAAGGTGATACACAAGGTGCTTAAATGAAACACAGGGCCCTTCTGATACTGGCAAAATTTTCTGTAAAAATACCAAATTCCTCACTGTGTGTTTCAGATTAGATGGTGCCATTCTTACAACATAAGGCTTGTTCTGGGTGTGACCATTGCCTCTCCTCCACTTTCTGAGTTTTTTTGGTTTGTTTGTTTGTTTGTTTCAGTCGCAGCTAAAGCTTGTTTTGTTCCTGGGTCTGTTTTGGGAGACAGAGGTTAGCTTTCAGTGGGAAAATCATTAGCATGTCAGAAGAAGCTTTCAATTAGCTTATAAATTGGGGGGGGGGGGGGAAGAGAACTATTAAAAATTGCGGCTGCTAGGAAGTAAACTTCTAAAGTGTTTATCAAAGGATTTATGGAGACGAAGCTGTTCCCAAAGATGGGGCCTTCACAGTGTGCTTTGGACGCAAATAATGGTAGGGTAGGTCCTGCTGTCCATAATCCCAGACTGTGACCAGTTGTGGCCAGTTGCAGAGGGACATTAGTGATCACTCTAGGAAAGCAGCTTTTGAATACAATGCCATCCACCCAGGGATATAATTGTGCTACCACAAGACTCATTGTGCTAGATGTTCTGCATTTTCATAGCTAGCAAAAAAAGGTGCTGGATACTGTTACTGTTGCACAGTGGTTGCCTGACCAGTTAGCAACCAGTTTCAAACTGCTGGCACAATTTCTTGTGCAGATGGACAGCCATTTGTATACCAGTATAATTTAGAAAAACTGTGCTAGTGGGGATCATCACTCTGAAAGTGTTATGTTGGATTTAGGCCAGTGGTTTTGATTAAGAACTTGTAATTGTCCTCCCTTTGAGCTTTGGAACTGACTCCCTTAAAACTACAAGGGAGATAACCTTCAAGGTTAAGTCACACATTCCCTAGAGATCAGATATGAGGCTTCAAGTCTACTGCATACAAGGGAGGGATATATAGCTTGCACTTACTCGGCCTCTACTTGTATATTAGGAAATAAATCAATATGATGATGCCATAAGGGTGCAGAGATAATTTCTCTGGCAGGAAAACAACTCCTGATAAGCACTGCCCCTGGAGGTTCTCACCACTTAGGAGCATGCGTAAGAATATGTTTTAAAGACGCCTTCCATAAATAACTTGGTTAATTATTTCAGCTTTCATAGATGGCAGCCTCTACATTCAAGGGCTGCCATCTGATGCTAGCTCTATACACTCTGTCTTAATTGGTAGAGAAAATGTTGCATTCAGAACTTTCTTGCTATCAAACTTGCAAGATGGCCAACTGTTTAGCATTTGTGTCATGATCTTTCCTTTGGATTATTTCTTGTTCTTCCCCTCGCTTCCCTTGCAATGACGTCAGAGTTAACAGGATCCAGTTCACCAAGCTGCTAGACAGATGTCTACATGGCCTCTGGTAATGCATATTTTTCTCTGAGTGCTCCAAACCACATTATTGAAAATATTGAAGTGTATATGAGGCAACTTTGGTATAAATATGTCTGGAACAAATACTGTATGCCTGGAGACAATCTAGTTCAGATATTTACAGCTGTATTTCAAAAACTTGTTAGGATTTTTATGCTAGATTCAAAAGTAGGGATCTGTCAACCACACTGAAAACGTGCAGTGTGTGTGTGTGTGTGTGTGTGTGTGTGTGTGTGTGTGTGTGTGTGTGTGTGTGTGTGTGTGTGTGTGTGTGTGTGTGTGTGTGTGTGTGTAAATGTAGATATACATCTTTGATGGAGACAGAAATGTAGATACTAGGTGTGGAGCTACGTAGGGACCACAGGGCATATGAAGGGAACTTTAATCCTTTCCCACAGTACCAGTTCATAATCCCCAAACCCTGCTGTCAAGCTGTCTTCACACTGAGAGACAAGAGTCCATTGGTGCCATTCAGAAGGGGCTCTTCTGTTGTTGATCCTGATGTTTCCTGGTGCCTTCTGTTCTCAGTGGAACTCAGCCTACCTTACATTTTTCCTAGATTTTGCCTAGACTGGATTTTCTGTTGTTGTTGCATGTACCATACTTAGTTTCTGCCCTTAGGACTGAGTCCAGCTGTGCAGTATGTTGATATTTTTTTTAAAAAAAAATTACGAACATTCCATTCTGTGATACACACGTATATGTGAGTGGGGAAAACTGAAGAACATACATGGCCTTAAGTTACATTTGGGAAAGGAATAGCAATCAGACATTGAATCACTGGATAGCTCAATGGTTTAACCATCTGGCTGTGGAGCCAAAGGCTGGGAATTTGATTCCTTGGTGTGCCCCCTTGATATGGGCTGGGCTCAATGATCCATGGGGTCACTTCCAGCTCTGCAGTTCCAACACAATAAATGAAAGAACAAATGACTTGATGAATTAATTAATATACACAGCCCTCTGAAATTGGATGTGTGTTTCCCATGTCAGATATTTCCTTGTTTGCTCAAGTATTTCCTCTATTTGTTTACTGATTTTTAATGTTTCTTAGTCACTCCTGTGTTTTTATATAAACTCTTTGAATGGGATTTTGTTTTAATTTCTTCATTTTTCTATCATTTTAGCTACTGGTTCTAGTGCATTTAATTTTTATTGTAAACCTTTTTGAGGATTTTTAAAATGAAAAGTGGTATAGAAATGCTATAAAATATATAAACAAATTGTGGCTTACTCCCCCTAAAGCAAAGAACAGGCCAAAATATAGCAAGCCAAGGAAACTATTCTGGATATTGCAGCAATTTTGCCTTCTTCTACCACAAGCTGACATAGCCACTTGTTTTTTTTTCCTCTGCATGCTCTATTTCTGTTATTATTTCCCCCATCCCTAAATAACATACGTTTCTCCCTTCAGTCCCTTTCCTATAGTACTTCAAATGTCAGTCCCATACCTGTCTGTTTGAGCTCAGTAAGGCTTACTTCTGGGTAAATGGCTGCAGGATTAAAACTTGAATTTTTTTTTTCTTGGTTGTCTCCTGAGACCCAGAGTCTCTTGAACCTTGCCTTGTGTAATTTGGTTTCATTTGTGCTGCCTGAAGTGTCAGAAACATCCTATTATTGTCACCATGGCACAGATGGGATGTAGAAGGAACAATGTGAAAATGCAAAGCTTTCATTCCTAAATGAAAGCCCTTTAAAAAACCTTTCATATCACTAGTTGCAGTAGTAAAACATGGGCAAAGACACTGCTATGGAGAACAGGCAATGTACAGCTATGAAAATTGATACAGTTTGTCACAACATATTACAGTAAACTGTAATCCTGAAGATACAGCTTCATGCAAATCGTGGTGCTGAGGGGAGCTTTACAAATACCAAGGGGACAGAAAGACAGATACGTGTGTGCTAAATCCAATCAACCCACAACTTTCTCTAGAAGTAAAATGGACTACAATAATGCTACTGAACTTTGGGCCTATCATAAGACTCGTTTGGACTATCTCTGTAGAGGAAGCCACCAGCCTTGTGCTAAGACTGAGTAAGCTATTAAAGACAGGGCCCTTTGGTGATGCCATACATCCAAACATACATAACAATGCTCTTGATTCCTGGATACTGCATTCCCTTTTCCTTTCCAGTATTCAGCCCCTCTGATGTCAGTCCATATTTTGTGCTCACTAAGCATGATCCGTCTTCACTAGGTTGTGTTGGGTCCTCCTGCTGATGCTTGACCCATGCCCACCCCAAGTAAAACCTGCATTCCTCTGTCTGCTTATACATCCATTCTTGTGCATGGATGCTGCGGCTTGGCTTCCATCAGGACCCATGCTCAAGGAACCAGGTTCACTTTTAATATAAAGGAAGGATCACAGGAGATCTGAAAGTGTCCTCTGGGTGCTGGAATTGCATCTCTGCGTAATGTGCCTGAGGTGTCTTTTAAGTGAATCTACTGAGGCAGCTTGTGTTGAAGTTTGTAGTAGCATAAATAGACAAAATCAATAAAAGCATTTAAAAACTGGATGTGTTTATGCCAAGGCTTGTTTGAGTGATCATAAGATTCACTGGTTCCAGGCTTGAATTTTGTTTTCAAAGAATCCTGGGGTGCCTGGTTCAAGGAGATGAAACTTGTGTTCTCCAGGTGTTGTTGAACGAAAGCTCCCATCATCCCAAGCTGTTGGCCAGGCTGGTCACGGCTCTGGGAGGCCGGATGCCCTTCCATTCCTGTTCCCCATCCCAGGTTAGTCCAGCAACATGCTCTGTGCAGGAAATCCAGAACTAGATGAACCTCCCTAATTGTCTAGCGTGTCCCTGAATGTGTCCAGCAAGGGAAACCATCCTCCCTGTTTTCATTGTATCCCAGATATAAAGGAAGAGTGCTGTTGAGAAAAAGAACTTTGCACATGTACTTTCAGACCACAGCATTATTTTTACTGAGTCATTATATCTGTGCAGAAAATCCAGAACTAGATGAACCTCCCTAATTGTCTAGCCTGTCCCTGACAGAACATTTTAAACTGCTTCACATCTATCTTCTCCAGCATCCATTTTTAAATTTTTACGTCAGCAGCCTTTGGTTAATAAATGGATATACTTTTAATCAAATCATTATAGTAACTCTTGCTGAGACTTCAACTGACATTTATTCATGATAATCACATGGTCTCCCTCCCTCCCTCCCTCCCTCCCTCCCTCCCTTCCTTCCTTCCTTCCTTCCTTCCTTCCTTCCTTCCTTCCTTCCTTCCTTCCTTCCTTCCTTCCTTCCTTCCTTCCTTCCTTCCTTCCAAATTTAACTGCTCTTACCCTGTTTCCCCGAAAATAAGACCTAACCTGAAAATAAGCCCTAGCATGATTTTTCAGGATGCTCGTAATATAAGCCCTACACCAAAAATAAGCCCCAATTAAGTGAAACCCAGTCATCCCCCATTGTGCAGCATTGTGCACCGATCAGAAGAAGATAACATGACTGTATTTGAATAAATGTAGATTGTTGTACATTTTTTTTTAAAAAATACATCCCCTGAAAATAGCCCTAATGCACTTTTTTGGAGGAAAACTTAATATAAGACCCTGTCTTATTTATGGGAAAACACGGTAGAATTTAGAACTCATCTAAGTTCAAGGCACCCTCCATCTCTATTTTTCACAACAATTCCATACATTGAAATTGGATAAATGCAGCACCTTTGGATCTTAATAAGAACACATTTATGAACTTCAGTTTTATTAATTCCGCCCTCCTGGTTTTATAGTACAAGGGAGGGGGGCAGGACAAAATTAAGATTGAGAATATGGTTTGGGAGAACTGTGATTATTATGCCCAGCTTGCAACAATAGTAATCACACTGCGGTCCTCTGAGTATACAGGATCTATCACATTTATCATTTTCATTCCCAATAGTTCTTTAATAATGTGTCCAGCAAGGGAAACCATCCTCCCTGTTTTCATTGTATCCCAGATATAAAGGAAGAGTGCTGTTGAGAAAAAGAACTTTGCACATGTACTTTCAGACCACAGCATTATTTTTACTGAGTCATTATATCTGTGCAGAAAATCCAGAACTAGATGAACCTCCCTAATTGTCTAGCCTGTCCCTGACAGAACATTTTAAACTGCTTCACATCTATCTTCTCCAGCATCCATTTTTAAATTTTTACGTCAGCAGCCTTTGGTTAATAAATTGATATACTTTTAATCAAATCATTATAGTAACTCTTGCTGAGACTTCAACTGACATTTATTCATGATAATCACATGGTCTCCCTCCCTCCCTCCCTCCCTCCCTCCCTTCCTTCCTTCCTTCCTTCCTTCCAAATTTAACTGCTCTTACCCTGTTTCCCCGAAAATAAGACCTAACCTGAAAATAAGCCCTAGCATGATTTTTCAGGATGCTCGTAATATAAGCCCTACACCAAAAATAAGCCCCAATTAAGTGAAACCCAGTCATCCCCCATTGTGCAGCATTGTGCACCGATCAGAAGAAGATAACATGACTGTATTTGAATAAATGTAGATTGTTGTACATTTTTTTTAAAAAAATACATCCCCTGAAAATAGCCCTAATGCACTTTTTTGGAGGAAAACTTAATATAAGACCCTGTCTTATTTATGGGAAAACACGGTAGAATTTAGAACTCATCTAAGTTCAAGGCACCCTCCATCTCTATTTTTCACAACAATTCCATACATTGAAATTGGATAAATGCAGCACCTTTGGATCTTAATAAGAACACATTTATGAACTTCAGTTTTATTAATTCCGCCCTCCTGGTTTTATAGTACAAGGGAGGGGGGCAGGACAAAATTAAGATTGAGAATATGGTTTGGGAGAACTGTGATTATTATGCCCAGCTTGCAACAATAGTAATCACACTGCGGTCCTCTGAGTATACAGGATCTATCACATTTATCATTTTCATTCCCAATAGTTCTTTAATAATTCTTTCCCTGCTATTCACATTTAGTTACCTGAATATGTGTGTGGGCTGCCAAACCATATTCTTGCCAAAGCTCCTTGCTTCACATCTTTTTGAAGCAAAAAGGGAATTTTCTTTTTTTAACTATTGACCAGCTGGTCTCTGTAGCCAATTACCTCTGGAAGAAACTGCCCATAAACTCAAACTATGAGTCAATTAGTTTGCTGTACCATTTCTCAATGTGTGAACCAAGGACAGTGTCTGGTTGTGTTTATCTGAAATAAGTTATAAATGGTAAGAATATAGGATAACGCAACACAAGGGTTGGGCCACTTTCAGTACTTTAAAAAGGAAATCCAGATCAGCTCATTGTGTCCAGTAAAATACTTGGACTGTATAGGAGCATGGGAAATGATCTGGTATGGGCTTTAGAATTGTTCCTGGTATGGTAGAATGGGTTGATCTGGATTACCGGGCTAGAATCATAATTGCTAAACCCTTTTGCACAATAACTGTAGTGCAAGCAGTTTGATTTTAAGGCTCCTGTACAAAGATTTGTCACATAGATGTCAGGCGGGCATCCCTAAAGGGGGGTCTCTAGTTGTGTAAGTGCAATGCTTGCACAAGCAGAACATTGCATGCTATTGCAGTGGTGGGGCATTCAATTCTGTTGGTGACATGTAGGGTTGAGGTCCAAGGCTGTAGTTTCTATGGAAGGCACCAGTGTAATATTTGTAATAAGGTCTATACAAATGACAAATCATAATCATAATCTTAGAACCGCAAAGCTGGAAGGAACCATATTGTCCAGTCTCTGTCAATGATTCATGGAGTCCAGCTTCTACCAAGGAGGCACAGTTGGGAATTTAACTCTCAGCCTCTGTCTCCACAGCCAGGTACTTATACCTCTGAGCTGTCCAGCAATATTGATTTTAAAAATTTGTCATAGGATTATTTTTTAATAGATCATATTTTAGATTTGATGTTCACCTTAATTGTTGGCAAAGCAGTTGGCTTTATAGGGGAATAGATGGTGCAAGCTTTGGCTCCAGGTTTTGGGAGGGGGTGGTGGTGGTCTTAGAGAAACTGCCACAGATGTCTCTGTTTCTAGGGTTCTCTGTGCCTCACCCCTTGGCTTCTAGTGCTCGTGCCCATATCTTGCTGCGAGCTGAGTGATACTCAGCAGAACTCCAGACCCACCAGTACTGGCTTCATAATTACACTGCATCTCTGCACTGGGGTAAATGCAACATGATTAACTTGACAATAGCAGCATCTTCAGGCATGCGGGCTCAAAGCTCTGCTGTGAGCCAATATTGGGTCACACCACAGTGGCACAGCTGTTTTTCTGACCTCAACAACTCCCCCCCCCAAACCCCTCATTGGCCCTGATGTCCCCAATCTCTGCCTCTCCTCTAACCTCTCCTGCTGCCTTAACATGATTTATTTACAGGGAAGTGTCTCTCCTCACCCCTATCTTCATTTGATTTTCAATTTTGTTCTTGGGGAGCAGCCTGGAGCACTTCAAAGCAAAGCGCTGTTTTCCAGCTGCCTGCCATCTTTGCTTCTTATTGCCTCTTGGTCCATGTGAAGCCCCGAGGCATTCACGTGAAATGAAGAGGCTGGTGGCTGGAGGCCCTTGCTTCCCTTTGAAGTGATCCCAGCTGCCTGGAAGAATTTATTTTAATGTAAAAACAAAGCAAAATAAATACAATGGAGGGAAGGGCGGGGTTGGTGTCCTGGCAGACACCTCAGCATACAAAGAGAAGGCTATGTCCCATTTATTTTGCCATCCATTTTTCAGAGTACCTGGTGTGAGTAACGTGTAAGCCAAAGCCCTGTTGAGGAGAGATATGACTCGATAGTAGACAGGATGGATGTTCCTAGCCCCAACTTTTGCTGGAGTGGGCATGTGATTGAGAACCATGAGGTAAACGAGAAAGGGCTTGTGCCAGTCTTCACTGGGCACCGTTGCACTCTGTGTGGAGTGCACAGCTTTCTTCATTGCTGTCATTTATTAAAACTTTAGGATTTTTAGGTTTTCTCAAGACAGACCTTGGAGACATTGGGTGCAGGTTAAACATCATTCCCATGTCTCTTGGCTATGAAATGTTGTGGCCCACATACTCTTGGAAAAGTGTCATTTTTATTTATGGAGCCTGAGTTACTGCCTGGTGCCTCACAGCCTGATCCAGGAGGCTTGTGCTAGCAGAGCTGTTCTGAGGTTCAGATTACAAGCTCCTGGGCTATTCCACTGAAACTACATTGCCGCAAAAAGTACATTTTCACAAGTAGCAAAGATGCAGCCTAACATAAATCATTCCACTTCATTTGCTTGGGGTTGCCCTGTGCTTAATGTAGAAAGCAGACTAATAGATCAATGCAATGGTACCCTGGGAGAGATGTTTATAATATTTTAACATTTTCTTTGCCAGCCCTAATGGGACTGGGGAAGTGTAAACATGCTTTTCTAAAGTCTGAAAATAGTCAGCTAATAGAATTTTAAATGAAATAAAGAAAACACATGGCTGACGTTTAAAGCTTCCTTTCTACCCGATTGCCTGACTGGAGACTGAATAAATTATTATAGCTTTAGGGTAGTCGTACGTTACAGTAGGAATGTGGCAAAAGGTTCCAGTGCTTTATGGTGCTTTTTTGGGTGTTTCTGTTGCATTTTTAAAATGGATTTACCATTCATCACAGCCTGTTCTGTGTCTTGTTGGTGCTAGGGAAACCAGGATGCTACCATGCTTGTTATTGTAAAGCAATACCTTGGAAATAAGCGGAAGGCTGTAAATGTACGATTTCCAGTTAAAGAAGCTAGCTAACCATATTTGCCAAGTAGTTTAAAGGCGTAATCTTATATCCATTTATTTGGATATAAGCTGCTTTGAAATCAGTGGGGCTTTCTTCTGAGTAGATGTGTCATTATGATTGGAGACTCTGACTTTCAGCCCTATCTTCAATCCATCGAATGGAGGGGTTGCATGACCATCCCATGTCAAACAGAGAGTCACAAATCAATATGGGGATTGCCTAAGCAACAGGGTAGATGTCTGTACTTCATCCATGCAGGAATATTGGTTTTCTGTTCTTCAGCCCATTTATTTATTTTATTTTATTTTATTTATTTATTTGATTTTTACCCCGCCCCTCTAGACCATGTCTACTCGGGGCGGCTAATGTTGATAGTGTAAATTTTCCTGAATATGTACTTTGGCACAGGACTGTTGTAAGGACGGACTCAGAAATGATTCACGCATGACACATTTTTCTGGAGTCTCCAAGAAGCCTCACGTCTTCCATGTACCTGAGGTTGGTCAGAGCTCAGCGAGGGGCAAGAATTCCTTCACTTAAATATGGCCTTGTGGGCGTTTTGCCCAAGTCTTAGCAAGCCCTATACAGTAACCCAGAGAAACAAAAAGCTACAGCCTGAGGTATCGCAAAAACAAACCCTTTCTGTTGACTCTCCTGTGGGATTCTTACATACAAGCAGAGATGCATGATCTCAGTGGAGCAAAGGGCCACTTTTCAAATTTGCCAACAGACCAAGGGCCATACTCTGATGGAGCTGAAAGTTTTAATTTGGATATTTTTGAAATTATGTTTTATGTTTAATTCAGAGCAACGGTTGTGTACTCTAACTAAAAAGGCCCCCTTATGTCCTCTCATAGACAAAAACATGGGAGACATGGGTGCCCCAGGAGAGCGGGTCTTTAGATTTGCTCCCTAAGCCCCTTAGAGGGAATTTGTGTGGGGAATTTAGAATTGAAGAGTGTGTGGAGAGGCTAATGGCCCCGGAGTTGCTAGAGACCCGAAGGCAGACCATGGGTCACATATTGCCCACACCAGCACTGGAGTTTGAAATGAATGTGCCACACATAACGTTACAGAACACATATTAATTTGGGGGAACAATATGGGGGCAACAATGCTTTTCCAAAATAAGGATTGTTTTCTTCACAGTATAAGAAAAGGTAGTAATAAACTGTATCATTACTTTTGTGTTTATATTGAGTAATATTTACTGGATTTTGGGGGACATTTTGAAGGTATTTCCCCCCCCCCATTTTGTAGGACATTTTCTTTCCCTTTTTAAACAGCTTCTTCTGGGGGTGGGTGGGAAAGGAATAAAAAACATGGCGTTTTATAGCAAGGCGTTGATTTTTATTTTATTTTATCTTATTTTGGTTAACAACATTATTGATAGTGAATTCCTGGGGGCGGGGCAAGATAAACCACATAAGAAATTACTTTTGAAAAGTAACTTTTCTGTATACCAGGCCTGGCCAATTCAGAGATTTTGTACAGCTTACAGTTTTTACCATCATGCCTTTGTTCTGTTCCATAGTAAAGAGTCCTCCACAACCTAAAACGCAACCGGCTCAAGGGTTGACGGAGCACAGTTGTGCCTTCTCGGGGGCTCCTTTGGCACCCCAGAATCCAACCCCTCGCGCAGTGCAGGAATCCAAATCCAAAGAGATCAGCCAGGTGGTTGGCTAAGTTTCTCTTGAATGCCTCCAGTATTAAGAACACTCACCACCTCTCAAGGTCATGGGTCCCATTGTCGTGCTGCTCTAACAGTTAAGAAGTTTTTCCTGATATTAATCAAAATCTGCCATCCTGTACCTTGAGCCCATTGTTGCATGTCCTACACTCAGGGATGACTGAGAACAGAGGGACACATTGTTGGTAGTAGCAGGGGATGTTCATGCTGCTTCATAGGGGCAGCATTATAATTTCCCATAATGGCTCAGGATGATACTATGTGAGAATGTTATAGGTAATCAGAATTATGTCTAACTTAGATCCAGCTGCCTATAATTCAGATTAGAGTGCCTGTTAAAGTGCCCCAGAGTAGGCATCAGCAGATATCCTGGTGGCAACAGGCAGTCACAATATGTTGACATTGGGTTTGGCTAGCTATCTGTGGATGACAGGGATTGTAGTCAAGCATATTTGGAGGGCACCAGTTCATAGATATCTGGGCTACAACTGTGACAACAGAGGTCAAAGGCTAGTTTTATTCTGATACATTAGTAAATGTTTGCAGGAATTTACACCAGTTGCATTGCCGTCAAGTCAGTCCTGACTTAAAGCAACTCTGTCCTGGGTTTTCTAAGTAGAGAGTACTCAGAAGCAGTTTCCCATTCCCTTCTTCCGGGGGCATCCTGGGACTGTGCAGCTTGCCCAAGGCCACATAGGCTGACCGTACTCACAGGAGACATAGTGGGGAACTGAACTGCCAACCTCTGGCTCCACAACCGGATACCTAAATCAATTGCATTACTATGTATTATTTTACACACTTGTCCACTATTCCTGGATCAGTACTTTTAAAATTGCTTCTCCCTGAATCCAAAAATTAAATTCACACATTTATTTTAAAAAATTAAATTCACACAAATCACACATAATTCTTTGCTTGGCTGCATGCTTAAAAAAAAGAAATAAATACATCTCTCCTTGTGTGGTGAGAAAGAAATGTACATATGCTTATACTAATGAGGAGAAAACAAACGTTAATTAAAGCTGGAGCTTCAGGATGGTTCTGAACTCCAGCGCCTTTGAGAAGCAGCTGTAGAAGATGTGCAAGCTTACTTCATTAGGGTCTAGAACATGAAGCTGTGATGTGAATGTGAATGAGGAGACAATTAAAGCACTTGCTGAGTGTTCAGCCAGAGGAGACATTTAATTAGCAGTAGGACCTCGAGCTGTAAAACCTGGAGATTGCTGTCGATTCCAAACACGCTGGCAAATTAAACTTCTAAAGAAAGCCAAGTAAATTCAAGAGACATGGGTAGCATTTGAAGGGACTGGGAGAATGACAAGTTGTTTGACTGTTTTTGTTCATATGGTAAGGCACAATGTGAATCATTTTGAAGTAACATGATGATGGAAAAGTATGTTAAAGAGAGTGAATTGGGTATGGCAGACAATGGGAAAAATACTTCCCATGATGTAAGACCAGAAGGTTAAGGAAATATATTTGCAGATTTGAGCTATTTGGCTTAAAGTAACAAGTAAATCCAAAACCATTCAGAAAACCTTTGTACTTCACAAAAACAATGTATGTCAAAGTAATGAATCCAACAACTTGATGCCTAAGTATGCGAGTGTTTGTTGGTAGGAACTATTCACATACAGTTATCTGAAATTAATTATTTCTTTTCAACCAGCGTTTATCAAAAGTGGAACTCTGAGAACCAGTTTCATAGGAAATTCGACTGTATCTCACAACAGTGAACTTCAAAGAATCAGCAAAGACGGCTGAAAATAATCAAGTAATATACTTAGGGGTCTCCTTACAGCTTTGATCTAAGGTTACATCTGAACAACCCTGTATCTACTGATGGGGAGAACCACACACAATTTTCAAACAGATGACAATCATGAAATAACTGTGGTTGAGTGGTAAAAAGTAAATAAATGAAGTGCATGAAGGCAGAAATAGATTCGAAAATGAAATCCAAATTTTATATGTTAGATAACATCAGATAACGGGGGGGGGAGGGAAAAGGTTCTGCAACATTTACTTTATTCACTTATTTTTAATCTCATTTTTCTTTGAACTAGATGGTACTTTAACAAAAGTCAAGTGTTAAAGATTCAGAACTATTCAGTCCATGATTCAGTGGCTAAAATTCAGTAAACTAGATTGCATCATTGGAATTTATGGAGGAGTTGATTCACCACTGATTCAATGGGCCTAATCTAGTTGCAGTTTAGTACTGAATTTCAATCTGTGTGTTTACAAGAGACACATTCCTGAACAAATGTTAGTGGGAGCCCCTATTTATTAAATGTAAGTGTTTATCATGTTTAATGTTTAGGAGCAACCAGAATGGTTGAAATTGAAACTGGGAACCAAATTAGCCTAATTTGCTCTTTGGTATTCAGAGTCAGAGCAGAAAAAAAATATAATTCATCAAGCAGACAATAATGTTAGGAAAAGTTGAAGGCAGCAGGGAAAGAAGGCCAAATATGATAAGGTCTTTTGTTTGCAAGACATGAGATGGTCTGTTAACAATAGGACTTTTTGGAGATCACAACAGTAATTCATTGGGTCTTGACAATGCAAAACAAGAAGCAGCATGTTCTGTCTATTTCTATGTATATGAGTTACGTATACATTTAAGATTTGAGGTAGAAACTAAATGTTTTAAGTGGATGCATCCCTTCTGATACTTAAGAACAGAGCTGTTTGTACGAACTGACTCAGATTTATGTAGCAGGAACAAAGAAAAACTGGAAAGAGAAATCTGGAAGATATCTCCCAGTCCTGGATATTGATAAAAGAGCCAGAACACACAAAAGCACTGGTATTTGCAGATATTCCTTGGTCAATCCTTCTCCTATTATTTCATCAGCTGGAATTTTAATAATCTGAGACCTAATTCTGATTTCAGTCTCATTGAGTCATTCCAGAACCACGCCCTGAGATTTTGTTGAATCTTTTACTGAGCTTTACCTTTCAAGAACTGAAAGTGGAATGTGACCTCTCTGTTTTAGTCATCTAGAAATCATTGTAGGGAAATTGTTATAACTTTATAATGGATAGTGTTGATATTTAATCTAGGCACTTTTTAGACATTATTCTCAGTACAAACAGCTCATGTACAAGGCAGTCTTTGCTGTGCACTGTGCTTGTTGATGCCTGTTACACCATTTTAGTCACAATTGGATATACTATGAGATGTTTTCCTCACACCTTGCATCAAATATATGCACATGAAATAGCTGAAGAATTGCACTGTGTGGTAGCATATGGCATTGTTTCAACAATTTGACTAATGAACAGTGTGGATGGGCAGGATGTGAACACTGTGTGTGCAGGTATGCTGGCCCTTTTAAAAACAAAACAAAACAAAACAGAATTGCTCATAGCAGGCCTGGGTATAGCAGTAGGGAAATAACGCTAAACATTTTTTTTGTCAGCCCAGCACAAGTCAGCAGTCTGATACCATTGTTTTTAAAAGGTAATGCAATTATATGCATTTTTAACAGAACAGTGTCTAGATAAGTGGAAAAGCTCAGAGGGCTTGGAAGCCATATTTTTCTCCAGCCCCTGCTGTGGATGGACTTCAGAAATGGATCCTGCCCAAATGTCTTAAAAAGAAACTAACAGCAGAGCAGCCTTCTTTAATAGAGGCTGGACAGTTAGGGATACTGTCAGTCCTGCAATAATAAGAGAGCAGACCTGGATTATTTTTGAGGCACTTTCTAATTTTATCACTCTGTTTAGCCTTGAATTCTATGATATGATGAGATTTAGCCATAAAGGGGTAGAGGAAAGGGATATTCCACCTGCCATCTTTCAACACTGGATATATTTAAATTTTATTAGCATGTTAATGAAAAGATAAATGGAAGTGGCATTTGGCATTTTAGCATAAGTCTCCAAGAAAAAGAAATGAAAACCAATGTTTCTAATTGCGTTGTTCAAGTGCTACCTTACCTCCTTCTGCCAGTGGCTGACATAATGTCATTGAGAGCACTCCTCTCACACAGGTGAGTGAAAGGAAATAATGATTTATTATGTAGCGGTCTCTTGGGATTTTGAAAAAAGCACAGGACACATTGGGATTGCCATACAGTTATTTCATTTTATGCACCCATATATGTAGCCTTTTCAGCACAGCATATGGTTCCTCACTCCCACTCCCCAGTAACCATTAGCATTCTTTTTTTTTCAAGTATATGTCACATAACTGCAGAAAAAATTATAGTCTGTTTGTCAAATCTGTATTTTTGTATTCTTGTTCAACTGTGGTTACTAGAGCTTTTTGTTTTTATTTCTATAGCTAAAGGACTAAAATCATTTTATAGCCCCCCAACCTTATTTTACTATTTCAAAAACCATGGAAGCATTAAATACTGCCTTTAAACATTTATATTCCAAGCAAGAAT
This sequence comes from Pogona vitticeps, assembly GCF_051106095.1. NCBI lineage: Eukaryota > Metazoa > Chordata > Lepidosauria > Squamata > Agamidae > Pogona > Pogona vitticeps. The sequence continues at coordinate 96,659,939 of NC_135784.1, forward strand.
CTTTATAGGTTTCAGTCAGGCAGATTGACATTTTATTTATTTTACTTATTTTAAATATTTCTATCATGCCTTTCCCCTTAAAAAGGGCCCAAGGAAGCTTGCATAATTAAAAAGACAATATTGAAAAGCTTAAATAGTAAATGTGCAAATATTTAAAAGTTTAAGAAAGAATTAATATTCTATACTATACTGTACTGTACTATACTGTACTGTACTGTACTGTACTATACTATAACCAGTATTTTATTTAAAATGGTAAGTAAAGTCAATACTAAAACACATTTTAAACAACAGTTTTAACTGAATAAAATAGTCTGTTTAAATCCCCTCTCAGACCAGCCATCATGAGGGAAAAGCCTGCCTGAAGAGAAAGGTCTTTGCCTGCTTGCAGAAGGACAGCAAAGATGGGGCCAGCCTGGCCTCCTGTGGGAAAGAGTTCCAGAATTTGGGAACTGCCTCAGAGAAGGCCCACCAAATGCACCAGTGAGGGTGCTTGGACCAAGAGAGAGGCCTCCTTTGATAATCGTAAAGCCTGGGCAGGCTCATAGAGGGAGATGCGGCCTTTTAGATAGCTAGGTTAAAACCAGCACTTTGGATTGTGCCCAGAAACAAGATTGGCAGCCAGTGGAGTTGCTGGAACAGGGGAGTTATATGTTCTTGGTAACCAGCCCCAGTTAGCAATCTTGACTGCAGCATTTTGGAAAGGAATAAGGATGATCAGCATGACTTGGTAGGTTAGGATGTCATGTAACAGCTGGTGGGGTTGGGCCCATTATTGAGCATGTGTGAATTGACCAGGGGTTTCTCAATAAAGTCAATGCTGGGGTTGGATCTCGAGGTCTGACAATGCTTTGTGAGAATGTAAAAGGGTCAACATGGGCACAGTTTCACACATAGGGTTGTCAGGTCTCAAGGAATTGCTACTCATTAAAATGAATGGAATGTAAATCCATGCAGCTGTGTGTGGGTCGTGATGCCAAATGGTATCTCAAGCTTTTCCCATAGGATGAAATGAGCTTGTTTCTCACTATATGACTTCTAATCTCGCAAAGGTGGTTAGGGGCAGAAGGAGAAAGATGTGATATGATTAGGACTCCATTCTCAATTATCTGACTAAATTAATTGACTAAATTATGATTACCAGTTGCTTCCTGGATCCAGTTGAATGTGCTGGTTTTAAACCTTGAATTCCTCAGTGGCTTGAGGACTGACTTTTTGAAGTATCTCATGTCTTAGAAACTTGTTCAGACACTGAGAGTTTATGGAGATTGCCATCTTCTGAACAGGCAACACCAGACTAACTTTGGTTGTTACTCCCAGACTGAAGACTGTGCTTCATTTGGAATTGCTAATGTTTCCCACGATCCTTAATTTTAGGAAAGAAAAGAAGACAAAACTTTATAATCTGGGATTTTAAGCTTTGTAAAAAAAATTTTTGTGTGTGATTATTGTAATCCTGTTTGTTGTTTCTAATAATTGGATTTAGGCCTTTACATATTGTTTCAATGGAAAATGGGATGCTTCAAATGTGAAAGAGGCAAAATTACATTTAAGGCTTATGTTTTGATGCCTGCTACAATTAGAAAAATCCAATTTTGTCTTCTAAGATTGGTGCTTGTTAATTATGCTGGGTTATGTTCTTCAGTTTTCTTATCCAGTGTAATATATGGAATCTTATCTCAGATTAAGAATTTGCATGGCAAATATTTCAAATTTAGTTATCTTGGTGCTTATTAAATTTATAATAGAACCAAACCATCTATGTGGCTTTTGCTAGCAAGAGGGTTTAAGAAGTTGAAATGTTCACCAAAATAGCAACAATGCTCAGTTAGCAGCTATTCTTTGCCCATCTTTTTGTGTCACTGAAAACAGCAATATTTTTCTTTTTCCTAGATACTTGATCTGAGGCAAGTCAAGGAGTCAGTAGGTTGAGCCTCATCCCAAAGCTGTCACAGGCTAAAGTAATTTCTTATGGAACCCTCGAATGTACCTCTCCTACAGCACGCCTGTTATACATTTTGTTTGGTGTCACATGTAGGAAAATAAATAATCTAATGAGTAGAATAAAATAATAGCACTAGCACCGGTAATTTCTAAAAAATATAGAGTTAGAATAGTGGTTGAATTCTTAACGAATTGCTGTACTTCATCCATTCCCTGCTGGCTTAGTGCAAATGTGTTTTTCTCTGTGTTGTGCGAGCTTCCCTTGCAACCTGTGGCAGTCCTTCCTCTGTAACATCACAGAGGACCTCCCCGCTGTGTCAGATTTTTCTTGATAAATCTCAGGAAATGGGATGCTGCTCAACTGGCAACTGTAAGGACAACCTGGCCAGATTTGCCTTGACCAAAGCATGTGAAGCACTAATTACCAAACTTTTCCATCATTGCAGCCCTTTTTTATTTTTGAGACCCTTTTCTTTCTCCATTTCTCTTTTCACACCAACCTACTCCCTTTTAAAAGAAATCAGTTTGAACATCAACCACAAAAATTTAGTAAACATTATTTTAAAAAGCAAGCACAGATAGATTTTACCGGCAGAATTTAGGGAGCCAGTAGAAATGGAGCAAATTTAATGTGAAGGGTCTTGCTCCATGTCAAATTCCCTGTTGGAATTTCTTCAGCTCTCTATCAAGACCTCAGTACAGTATAGGAATCAATAGCATCAAGTCACATCTTCCTTTCCTCTTCTGTATTCATAACATTATAGTACTGCAGTGGGTTTACAGTTCCGGAAAGTGATCATGAGAATGAAGGCTTAGAACCTTGAAATTCACTGTTGCATTTTAGTAACATTTTAGTTGAGACCCTTGGCCATGCAGACATTTCGAAAACTTTATTTCCCCATATGGTTTTGTTATGGCCTTTAAAGTTTTACCGAATGGCACTCTTTTCTCTGCAGAGATGGGAAAGGACAATTTACATTCCCTAATGCAATGCTCCCAATTACTCCTCAAACTAATTATTTAAGTTTGCAGTCTCCTTCTTGGAACTATACTTTTACTGCAGATCCTGAAGCTACGTTTAGCCAGGATGATTCTTGGACTTTTCTGATTCTCCCTTAGCCTTCAAGTTCTGCAATGCTCAGCCTGATGAAGAATTCTGCAGAACTCAAAATTTTGTTTATGATACTTAAGAGATACAGTACAAGTACTGTATTCATCAGCTATTTTTAGATCAGCTATTTCTTTTTGGTTTCTCGTAAGTTTGCATGTTTCTCATTGTTTCCTCAAAATTCTGTATAGACTCTCACATGAAAACCTCATGTTGCTAAACACCATCAATCTTCTGTAGCTCATACCCTCAAGCAGCATCTGGCTCTAGATTGGTTAACCTTAGGTCATGTTAATCAATCGCCAAACCTTTGTTAGTTTTCCACAGGTTTACAGCCACCTCTACTTTGTTCTCTTTTTTAAAAAAGATAAAAAGGAAGGTCTACCAACTTAATAGGAGTGGCGCTTACAAAATGGTGGCAGAGAAAAAGAATCAGCTGCTTAAATCATTCCACGAACCACATAAGAATTCCCCTGCATATGCAGATATAATTACTTGCAGATCAAGAAGTCCAAAACACAGCTGTAAAGCTGACCAAGACATTCCACAAAGAAGTGGCCCAAGAAAACTATTAATACTCACAAGAAGCTCTTAACACGAAGCAGGGTTTTTTTCCCCTTTCAAATCCATACCTTGCTGATGCTAAATTTTTGGGAAGAAGTCAGGAGCTGTTTTTCATCCATAGAAAATTATCTCTAACACACCCTCAAAATGTCTTCTAAAAATGAAAAAGCCCAAAGGGGTAAAGGTTCAGACTTGGGGATTCATGACGTCTGCTTCTTGTGAACTCACTGTGAAATATCTGTTTTTTGAGAGTTATACCTATCTTTGTAACACATTGTGTTTTATTGTGCTTACCTTGGGTGCCTGGGCTGAAAGGCAGAATATAAATGTATTGTAAATAATGGGAGTGAGACTGCTGCTTAGTGGTAGAGCAAAGGATTTACATGCAGAAGCTCCCAGGTTCAAGACCCAATATCTCTAGGTAGGGCTAGGCAAGACAGAGATCTGCTGTCAATCAGTGAGCAGTCCATGCTGAGCTAGAGAAACCTGTGAGGTGACTCAATAGAAGGCAACTTCATTGTTATCCTAAACAAAATAGTTGGAACTAAGCACCACTGCTTTCAAAGTGACTTGCTTCCTCATTCCCAAAGGGTTTTGGTTTGGCTGGTACAGTTATCACCTTAGGTTGGGTTTTGGAATTTACTTCCTGGCAACATGATTAACCCTGCTATTATTTGCCTCCATACAATGTATTTTAGATTGGGGTGATTTTTCCTTTGGGGGAGATGTCTGATAGGTATGGGTAAGAACTACAACAACTACTGCTACCTCTTCTTCTTCCTCCTCCTCAGTAAAAACATCCAAGAATTGTTTGGCTTTGTTCAGAAATTCAGTGCAAGGAGCCTGAGGTTCAAAAGAGCTCAAGTGGGGGGAAAAGGCAAGCTTGACAGATTTATCCATACATGCAGAGTATGTATGTATGTATGTATGTATGTATGTATGTATGTATGTATGTATGTATGTATGTATGTATGTATGTATGTATGTATGTATGTATGTATGTATGTATGTATGTATGTATGTATGCATGCATGTATGTATGTATGTATTCATTCATTTGTTTGTTTATTGTAATTTGGCTTCAAATCCTCGTCTATTCAGCAGCATTTGTAATGCTGATTTAGGGCTGCCACTAGAAGTGTGGAGTCCAGAAACACACCTCTGCAGACTTTGAATTGCCACCTCTTCTTCCAAGCAGGTTCACTGTATTTTACAGTTACAGTGGTGCCTCGCATAACGATTTTAATTGGTTAAAAAAAAACGTTATGTGAAACATCGTTATGCGAAACACCATTTTCCATAGGAATGCATTGGAAACCGGTTAATCCGTTCCAATAGGCACGGATTGCCGTCCTTACGCGAAAAAACCCATAGGAAATATTGTTAAACAATACAATGTTTCCTCCATTGGAATGTATTGAAGCTGACTCAATACATTTCAATGGCTTTGCGAAGTCAATTTTGGCAAATTTAAGTGTGTCATAAAAGGGTCAAAATGGTTTTAAATGCTTGGATTAGCTTCTGCACCCTCTAAAACGGATGCAAAAGTTAATTTGGCTCTGATCTGACTTTTCGTTAATTAATGGTGAATTTTTTCCCCCCAACTTTTGACAGCTGTCAAAATCTGACAGCTCCATTATTTCCTATGGGGGGAAGAAAAAATTCACAAAAAATTAATGAAGACTCAGCAACTGTTCTAAATGCTTGGATTCGTTAGAGGACCCCCTAAGTCATGTGCAAACCTGATTTGGCTTTGATCTGAACTTTCGTTAATTTATGGCGAATTGTTTTCTCCCCCATAGGAAAGCATGGAGCTGTCAGATTTTGACAGGTCCATTGGTTCCTATGGGCCGAAAAAAAAATTAACCATAAATTAACGAAAAGTCAGATCAAAGCCAAATCAGGTTTGCACATGACTTAGGGGGTCCTCTAACGAATCCAAGCATTTAGAACCGTTTTTGACCCTTCTAAGACACTTTTTTAATTGAAAAAAGAAACATTGTTAAGTGAAGCAGGGGACCTAAAATCGCATTCGTTATGCGAAGCATGGTCCCAAACTTCGCTAAGCAAAAATCGCCCATAGGAAACATCGTTATACGGTGCATATTATTTTCTAAAAAAAATCGTTATGCGAATTCATCGCTAAACGAGGCAATCGTTAAGTGAGGCACCACTGTATATGGCAAGGAGGTGCAACATCATTCACTCCATACTGTGAACAATAGCATCTACTGAATTTGCTTAGTGGAGATAGCTGAGATTTTTTATTTCAGACATTTTTTTCAACTTAATTTTTGACAAGAGCTTTTCAAAAAAACCCAAATTAAATGTCAAGAAATTGAGATTTTTAAAAAAATGAGGTGGAATAAAATGAAACTTACAGATCTATCCACTGATAGATGCCATTCTACTGAAATAAATTGTTAACAACTATGTTTATTGTTATCACTGCCCCTTCGATTCTAAAGGTGCCCTGATCATGATTCCCTGATTGCATATAGTCCCCATCCCTTGCTAATTAGATTCCAGAAGAAATCCCTTTGGTCTAATGCTTTACTGTTGTCCTTCCTTGTCAAGTGGAGAGACACAGATGTTGTATTTTCTTGCTCTAATAAAGTATTCACCTTGCTTACTCTCTGCATCCTAACAGCTCTCTGGAGAGGGCTAAAGTGTGCTTAAGCATACTGTAGAGGCTTATTCAAAATGTCTCTGGTATGGGCAATAATGTGAAATGTTCAATCTTTGCCCTGTCATTTTAGGCTGGCATGATTCGCACCGACAAGGACGAGTTTTTCATTGAACCTCTTCAGAAGGGGAAACAGGAGGAGGAGGAAGGTAGGACCCACGTGGTGTATCGCAGGGCAGCAGCTGCCAAGAAAACGCTCCCCAGTGAGCCCCCAGATATCCAGCATCGAGGTAAGCCTGAGATGTTAATCGCAAGTGATGTTTAAAGCTCAAAAACAAGTATATGTCCCAAAGCCTATATAATTGTTAAGCTACGACTGCTGCTGTGTCCTTGGTGAGAGATGTTTCTTCTTTCTTGTTACTGAGCTTCAGCTTTCTCCATGTGGATGAAATGTTGCTGCACTGTCATAAATTGGTCATGCAGCATCAAATTCATATTGAAGTGAATGGAGGGGGATTAAAAAATGGTTAGGGGGCTGTATGTACCTTGCATATCATGTGTTGCCTACCCTGTGTACCCTTGCTATAAAGTGGCCTCAAGTGTTCTGCTAGAGGAGAAAAGGTTTGACGGACCTGCTGAATGAACATCCTACCCATTATTTTAAGATCAGAGCCACCTGTTAGTCAGAAAATAAAAGTGGTAAATAAAAATACAGCACTGTACTGAGTGCACAGTCCTGTGGAACTGCTAGGTTTTTGATCATCCAGATAAGGAGGCATCCATAAGAAGAAAGAATGGCAAAGTGATTATAGGTAGCAGTGGTTAAAATACAGGGGGAAAGGGCAGCACATGTGTGCAATTATATCATAAAGCAGTTGTTGCAGTGCTGTTGTGACGATTCATTGCAGAGTTGTGCAATGTAAATGTAGATTCTGGCCAGTTTTATTGGTGTGGTACATACATAGCACTGTGTTTGAACAAGCATTTACCAACCTGCATGGAAAACTGCTCCTAGTAATATAATAGGCTGCAAATTGCAGGAAGACTTAAGGACTGACAGTGCAATACAGTTCTGATATTACAACACAGTAATTAGAGTGTTTGGACATGGCAAGGTGTTTTATCCTAGGAGCGTGTTGGAGAATGGCTTTGTGACATTATGGTTTATCATGGATGCTTTAGAAGTGCTTGTCCTTACAGGAGTGCAGAGATTCCTTCCAGTTAGGTCTAAGTTTGTAACTTTATCCAACAGAGTGATGCTGACTTTGAGTAGGAGAGAAATGTCATGAGCCCCTCACCTCTACTGCACAGATGTATGATAATCTAGAGCTGGAAAACATAGTGTTAAGACTGCAACTACCAGGACACAGACAAACACACACACAAGACTAAGGGGGAGGGGAGAGAAAGCACATGGCCACTGGCCATGATACTCAGAGGATTCTGCAAGCTAACTTCCAGATGGCATCTTCCCCAAAGATTGAATCAGACAAATCCTCTTTTCATGTGATTTATTTCCTCAGGTAATGAGGGCAGATTTTGCATAAATAGACCCTTCACCCACTCGGCCTTAGGGTGAAGAAAGCAACTCTTATGCCAATTTGCACAGTGGAAGAAATTGGCTTCTGGTGCTCGACCGTCACACTGCTTCAGCACCAGCTCCTGATGAATGTCTTAACCTGTCCATTGTTATAGCTGTGCAGCCGGTGATGAAAGAACATTGATTGGCTTGAGTTTGTGCCAAGAACAATGTGCTGGGTACCATGCAGTTGGGTTGCCCATGTAACCAGCACATATCTAAGATACAGTCATTTGTTCTAAGAACCACTGATGTGTTAGCAATATGTTTATGCAGATTAGTTCATTGTTAGTAAAATATTTAACTGCCACATTTTTTTTCTTCTGAATCAAAAGGTCTGGAACATAAGTCCCACTTTATGGCACTACTTTTAAAAATCTTGTTTAAGATATTCTTGGAATATAAACAAAACAACAAATTGTTCAGACATTGGTACCGTGTCCTCTCAACACTCTTTAGAAGCAACAGATTGGAAAGGATATACAAGGTGCAGAAGGTAGCTGAATCTGTTGCAGAGTTACTTAAAATTAGCTCCCGTTTATAAACCTACAGTTGACCAAATTTAATGTGCTGAAAGCTCCTTCTCTCACAGCTAAGATAAATGGTCTGAGGACAACTGTGGCACTAAATAATCTCAGCATGTTTTTACAAATTGCTATGAAATTTCAACAAGGAAAGCAGGAATGGTCCTGGTGAATTAGACCAAGAGCGTCTCTAGTCCAGTCTCTTACCCAGTTCAGCTGTTATACCTGAAAACATGTGCAGGGCAAAAAGGGTGGTGGGGATGGAGGTGTGCCAATAAGTCTCACCTTTGTCTGCTCCCCACTTGGAAGTCACAAAGACCTTCTCATGAGGAACATAAAGGTCCGAAGTAGTGACTGTAAGCCTTTTAGTGACCTTTTCCAGGCTTTTCCAGGTACAGAGTACTCAGATGTGAGCTCACCATTCCCTTCTTCTTAGAGTACACTGGGTCTGTGGAACTTATCAAAGGCTACACTGTCTGCTTTTCTCTTAGGGAGCACAATGGGGCATTAAGCTCCCAACCTATTACCTAACTTAGTGAGCTGTCCAGCCATCAAGTGCTGACATCCCGTTTAATCATTCAGCAATTGATTAAACAAATCTGCTCTCTAAATTAAATTAGCAATAAGATGTCCATGGCTGTCCATGACAAATTGATGAACCATATCCCTTGAAAAATGTCACGAATAATTAAAGCCATACCGGCCTGTGAACATTCATGGTTAAGAAGAACCCCATAGGCATATTGAAGAATTGATGTCTTTTTGTTAATGGAGAATATAGCTACCTCCGTTTCTGTGCTCAACATTGTACAATTTTTCCCTGTGCTTCAGCGACACAAACATCACCTTTCTATATTTTCTTTTTACATTTTGATCATTCTTCTGTAAGGAGAAAGGGCAAAAGTACCAGCAGTCTGTGATCCGAGTTTGGAAGCCTGCCTCACCCTGTCACATTTAGGTTGGGTGTCCTGCTGTTTGGATTGCAAGGTGCCCCTAAGTTGAAAGGAAGCATGAGGTTATAATTATTAAAGGAAGCATTTGAAAATAAATCGGGCCATCTGTATCAATGGAATACTGATACTTTAGTAGACCAAACTGTAGTTTCCAATTTGTGTAGGCTTTCAAAATCTCCACATCTCTCCATTAGGCAAGATGGTACAAAAAGAAGGTTGTGGTGGTAAATGAGGGAAGGATGGCAGAATCAATACTAAAATCATGAATATTCAGAGATTTGAAATGGCATGTGAGAGGAAGGGTCTGTATCTATTGAAATTAGGCTCTAGCAAGTGGTACAATAACTTCAGATTCCAGAGCCAATACTGGGAGTACTGGGAGTGGGAAAGGAAGCAATCTTATCCCCTCTCTTACTGGAATAATAAAATCCACATGTTATCCACATGATAACATGATAACATGATGGACATGTTGTCCATCATGAGCAAAACATCAGCGGAGAAGAAAGAGGAAGTTGGCAGTGTTTAAATTGACAAGGATGGAGATAATTATGGAGTTATCAGGGGTTTAAAAACAGTCAAAGTTTAATCTCGTTATTGTAGTGGAAGAGCATTTGGAAATTAAAGCTCGAGAAAGGCCTGCCTTAAACCGAATAGGTTTGAAACTATCAGATGCCTCACTTGGTGAGAACATACTTGAGCAGAGCAATCTGATGCCAAGAACCTGGATGAGTATCTTTCCCTGATCCATATGTTCTCAGCTGGCCCCTGCATTCCACAGTGTATGAAACTGGGTTGTGTCTGTGCCACAGAATTTGGGCTCCCTCAAAACATTAGGCATCTCCAGAGAACCTTTCACATCAGTGTCGTCTTCCAGACCCATTCCCTTTTAAAGAAATGGAATGTGCTTGAAGAGAACATATGCTAATAGAATGGCGCAAGATTGTGTCAAGCTGGAGATAATTTCATCTTTAATCAAAATGTTTTTATGGGTTTAAGGAGAAAAAGAAATCCATCTTTGCAGAGCAATCTGTCTGTGGTCTAATGGGAGTAAGAGGCTAAAGGAGATAAAATGTCCAGTATTTCTCACACATTCCTTTTTATCGTAGACTGTAGACATCAGAATGTCCTAACAAGCATCATTATTAACTGTTCGAGTACAACACTGATGCATAGTTATGGAATGTAATAATATCTAGCAAAATAAAGTGGGACATTATCCACTAATATATAGCTGAAGGACGTGGGGGAGAGAGCTGATTATTTCCCCACTTTTCCGCCAGAACAATTGCTAATTCTTTTATTTTATATTTTATTATTGATCTTTAACTGTCTCAATGTATGAGACAATTCTTGTATACTCTGTCCTGAAAGTTTTATTTTGATATGTGTCATCAAGTCAGAACTGACTTATAGGGACCTTAAGAGGTCTTTCAGGGTAAATGAGATATTTAAGGAGTGGCTTCAGTGGGCTTCCATGGCAGAGCAAGGTTTCAAATCCAGGCCTTTGGATTCCTAGTCTGTCACTCTATACAGAACACCACACTGGCTATCAGGTATCCTGGCAGTAATTGCCCTTAAACTGCATGGAACGTACTTCTGAGTAGGCAAGCATATGATTCCAGTGTTGATAACCAGTTACTTAAACTGCTTTAGTCAATTTGTGTGCACACATATTAACTTTCTTTTTTATTTGAAGAAAAAAATAATTATGCATTATCCCACCTTTTTTAGAAAATGCAATGGGGTAGAATTAAAGATAATTAATGAGTTGCTCTGCCTGGAGAGGGGTTCATCATTGTTTAGTTGTTCAGTCATGTCCGACTCTTCGTGACCCCATGTACCAGAGAACGCCAGGCCCTCCTATCTTCCACTGCCTCCCGGAGTTGTGTCAAATTCATTCTGGTAGCTTCGATGACATTGTCCAACCATCTCAACCTCTGTCATCCCCTTCTCCTCTTGCCGTCACACTTTTCCAACATCAAGGTCTTTTCCAAGGATTCTTCTCTTCTCATGCGATGGCCAAAGTATTGGAGCCTCAGCTTCAGGATCTGTCCTTCCAGTGAGCACTCAGGGTTGATTTCCTTTAGAATTGATAAGTGTGTTCTCTTTGCAGTCCAGGGGACTCTCAAGAGCCTCCTCCAGCACCACAGTTCAAAAGAATCAATTCTTCGGCGGTCAGCTTTCTTTATGGTCCAGCTCTCACTTCCATACGTCACTACAGGTAAAACCATGGCTTTGACTATGCAGACTTTTGTTGGCAAGTTGATGTCTTTCCTTTTTAGGATGCTGTCAAGGTTTGTCATCACTTTCCTCCCAAGAAGCAGGCGTCTTTTAATTTCGGGGCTGCTGTCTCCATCTGGAGCCCAAGAAAGTAAAATCTGTCACTGCCTCCATATCTTCCCCTTCAATTTCTCAGGAGGTGAGGGGACCAGTGGCCATGATCTTAGTTTTTTGATGTTGAACTTCAAACTGTTTTTTGCACTCTCCTCTTTCACCCTCATTACAAGGTTCCTTAATTCCTCCTCACTTTCTGCCATCAGAATGGTATCATCTGCATATCGGAGGTTGTTGATATTTCTTCCGGCAATCTTAATTCCGGCTTGGGATTCCTCCAGTCCAGCCTTTCACATTATGTATTCTGCATATAAGTTAAATAAGCAGGGAGACAATATACAACCTTGTCGTACTCCTTTCCCAATTTTGAACCAATCAGTTGCTCCATATCCAGTTCTAACTGTTACTTCCTGTCCCACGTATAGGTTTCTCAGGAGGTAGATAAGGTGGTCAGGCACTCCCATTTCTTTAAGAACTTGCCATAATTTGCTGTGAGCCGCACAAAGGCTTTTGCATAGTCATTGAAGCAGAAGTAGATCTTTTTCTGGAACTCTCTGGGCTTTCTCTATAATCCAGCGCATGTTAGCAATTTGGTCTCTGGTTCCTCTGCCCCTTCGGAATTGGGTTACCAATAATTAAAGTGTGGGTGCTTCAGATATACGGGTAATTACAGGCTGGGGGAGATATGGTCTTGGCGCAGTAGCAATTAAATATAGAAGAACAGCGAACAGATGCTTGAAGGCTGTCCCCTGTTCTAGCTGTGCTGCCACCTGTTCCAACCAAGGTAACCAGCCTAGCCGGCCTCCCTCTCTGTCGCTGGTGTTGATAAATGCCAGGTCTGCCCACAATAAAACCCAACTCATCCAGGTTTTGATCCTGGAGGAATGGGCAGATCTGGCCAGTATAATTGAGATGTGGGTGGGAAAGAGTAGATGAGGCTTTAGCTACTCTTTCCCTCATATGCCCACCTGGGTATGCCATCCAACACCAGTGCAGACTGGGCAGATGGGGGGGGGGAGGAGTTGCCATTGTTTATAAGGAAATCTTTGAGGCTGCTAATCTCTCTACGGTGGCAAGCCTAGGTCTAGAGGCCGTCCACGTGTCATTTGGAGTCAGGGGTGGTTTTGGGATTGTTCTGGCATACCGCACTCCCTGCGATCTGCCGCAGTCCCTTGCTGGAGCTGGCAGATTTTGTCTCCGCTGCGCTGTTGAGGTCCCCCAGACTATTGGTTCTGGGGTATTTCAACATTCACACGGAGGCTGAAGTTTCTGGCCCAGCTCATTAGTTGCTGGAAACCATGACTTCCTTGGACTTGACCCAACAAGTCAACAGCTCTACCCACGTGGGCGGCCATATACTGGATCTGGTCTTTGCTGTCGAGCAGAGAGAGTGTGCTCCAAGGGTGGCTGACTTGATATTGGCCCCCTTGTCATGGTTGAACCTAATTAAATGCAGCCTCTTGGTGGCATCACCTTGTTAACAAAAGTCCACATAGTCAAAGCTATGGTTTTTCAAGTAGCGATTTATGGAAGTGAGAGCTGGACCATAAAGAAGGCTGACCACCGAAGAATAGATGCTTTTGAACTGTGGTGCTGGAGGAGATTCTTGAGAGTCTCCTGGACTGTAAAGAGAACAAACCTATCTGTTCTGAAGGAAATCAATCTTGAGTGCTCATTGGAAGGACAGGTCCTGAAGCTGGGGCTCCAATACCTTGGCCATCTCATGAGAAGATCAAGACTCCCTGGAAAAGACCCTGATGTTGGGAAAGTGTGAAGGCAAGAGGAGAAGGGGACGACAGAGGATGAGATGGTTGGACAGTATCATCGAAGCTACCAGAATGAATTTGACCAAACTCCGGGAGGCAGTGGAAGATGGGAGGGCCTGGCGTGCTCTGGTCCATGGGGTCACGAAGAGTCGGACATGACTTAAGACTAAACAACAGCAACATTTTTGTTGTCAACAACATTGTTGTTGTTGTTGTTGTTGTTGTTGTTGTTGTTGTTGTTGTTATTATTATTATTATTATTATTATTATTATTATTATTATTATTATTATTATTATTATTATTATTTAAACCAGGCACAGTCAATCAAAATTATAAAACCATTGATTGGTATTATACAACAGATACAAGTTTTAACGAAATCCAATGTATTTATTAAATAAAATAGTAGTAGTAGTAGTAGTAGTAGTAGTAGTAGTAGTAGTAGTAGTAGTTGTTGTTGTTGTTGTTGTTGTTGTCGTCAATTATTGGCACCGTATATATGCAGTTCCTAATACTGCCATTTTGTAGCTCTGATGAGACCTACAACTGCTTATAATACTGTGTGAAAATTCTTGATAGTGTTCCATTAATTGTTGTTCAGTTATGTCGCTATTTGGGTGTTTACTTTTCCACATTTCCATCATTATTTTTTAAAAACCAAGGCCTGTTGGGTTGGCCTCGTAAAAGCGTTTCATAATTTCTTGATTTTCAGCGGGAGTCCAAGTTTTGCATTTACGTTGCTTCAGTAGCTTTGCAGCAGCATGTCCTGGTTCCTCAACAGTGTTTGTTGAGTCCTGTAGCCCATTTGCCACCAGATGCCCAGGGGGTTTAGCAATCTGACGTGTTCCTTCTTCACTAGGGATACAACCAATCTGGCGTGGATTTCTGTTTATTTCATCTCATAATCATTGATGGTTGAGGGTCTGGCTTCTCAGCTGAGACCTGTCTGGCTTGGGAGACCCTTCAGATAGCAACACTACCACCAGCATAGCTCTCAACCTCACTGAAGCACACAAGCCCCTCGACCTCAACAAGGCCTGTGCCTATGGAGGGGATGATGGTGATAATTATTATTTATTAAATTATTCCAATAAAGATATTATAACACAAGTGTGTGCATTAACAGATTCATTTATTTTCCCTTCTCTTCAAATATGAAGACAACTTCACGATATTTGAAGCACTTTAAATAAATATTTGATGCACTTTAAATCTTGAGTTAAGTCTTGGTTGTCCATGGCAACAAAAGATATTTAAAGGGGGTCCATGGTAAAGAAAAGGTTAAGAACCACTGTGTTAGAATAAAATGCTCTGGGGTCAGACAGATTGTTTAGAGTAGCATCTATCTGATCATTATAACCTAATGATAACCTAGTACTCCTCCAATGGGAATCCGGAGTTCTTAGCAAGCAGCCCTCCCCTCTGCAAAGAAGTGGAGACTGAGGCCCAGGCAGAACCTGAGGGCCTTCAAGAAAGATGGATGGGGGCTACTTCCATTCAAGAAGCCATGCAGTGGTCTGAGATAGTAGCAATCCTGAAAGTTATGGTGTCTAAATAGGAAGAGCAAAATTAAACACAGGGCTCCACTGCAAAAAAAAGGGGGACTTACAAGATAATGCTCTTTGTAGAAGAGTTATTGCAGCTGATCCTTGGTGGGTTTGACAGCACATGCATAAAAAAGCAGGGACTTGAGAAACTGCCCAAACCAACACATCCCTTTTCATTGACTCTTGTCTCTCTGCTGTATTAACCCTCACCATTTAGAACGTGGCCTGATACGCAACCATATCTGGTAGGGAGACTGATTATCTGGTGGAGCGTTCTCAGTAAATGTTCTTTCTCTTATTTGTTTTTTGGCAGTGTGTTAACTCTCCTGGCTTTACTTAGGAATGATTGAGCCCACTGCCAGAGCTTGCCTTCCCCTCTCCAAAGAAGCAGAATACAGATACCTTTTCAACATCAGGGGTTGAATTTAGGGCCTTCTGCATTCAAAGCATGCACTCTACTGAAGTTGTCACTGAAGTTTGGCTGTTAGTCCTCTACAATGCCTAGCAATAATGAAGTATATATGATTATTGGTGTAATAATGCCCTATTAGGGTAGTTGTAAGTCAATTCCAACTTAAGGGCACATAACAACAAGAAGCAAAATTAAGCAATCACATGCAAATCTAGTGTTAAATGTATGAGGCCCAACTTTCTACTAGAGTAAATATGTGATCTCAAATTGTGTCAAGTCCTGTAGATCTCGGATGTATATTAGGAGAAAGAACTCTTTCATCATAGTCTAGTGACCTGACAAGTATGATAGATTTTTCCAAGATATTTACTTTACTTTTTAGAAAGCAATGCATATGTTTGTTTGTAATTTTGTGAAATCAATCATATTTTAGCCAGAGGCTGGCTAATTGCAATTCTAAGGTAAAGAAATTCTGTCAGTTTCATTCTAAAAGGAAATTAGAAAATTTGAACTCTCTCTCTCTCTCTCTCTTTATATGTGTTTGTGTGTGTGTGTGTGTGTGTGTGAGAGAGAGAGAGAGAGAGAGAGAGTTCCCCCTCAATCCACTAAATATTCCTTTTTCTTTCCATAACTGATGATTAATGAAAGTTCGCTTATTGTGCAGTCAGTAAGGCAGCAATGGCAATATTTTCTGCTCCCTTCCTTTCCTGTATGTGCATGATAAATACATCTGCCTTTTTTGGTGCAGATTCATAGAGCTTTTCAGGGTGGTGATGGATTGTGACTTTTGCCATGATCCAGCTTCCCTTAAGAAGGAGGAGGTTTATGCACTTCTGAGAAAATGAGTCTCAAGGGATTAATAGGCCAGTGGCTGTCACTACAGTGGTGCCTCAATTTACGATCATAATCCATTTCAGAAGATGGACATAACTTGAAATGTTCGTAAGTTGAAGCACCATTTCCCATAGAAATAAATTGGAAGGCAATTAATCCATTTCATAAGATAAAAAAATAACCCCCATAAAGTAAAAAATAAACATTGCAAGCCCCATAGGAATGCACTGGTGCATTAAAAAGCAACAACAATCAAAAATAAACAGAGCAAGCCCAAAGGCACTGGGGCTTTTAAAAACAAACTAAAAATAAGGCACACAGAAAGCGCCATCGGAAGGTGCTGGGGCTGCAAAAAAAATCACAAAAACAATAACAGCAACAACAACAACCATAACAACAATGGCAGAGAAACATAACCCCCCCAGTGCAAACCACCATGCAAAAGCCACCCAGAACAGTTTTTAAAAAGCAAAACAATAACAACAACAAAACAAAAAACAACAAAAACAACAACAACAGAGCATGGAAACATAACACCCCCAGCTGAAACCCACCCTGCAAAACCCACCCAGAACAGTTTTTAAAAAGCAAAAAGCAACACCCTACCTTACCAGTCCGAAGCCCCCTCCAATGGCACTCACTCCCTGGCTGCAGCCGAGGTGGCGGGCAAGGCTGGGGCAAGTGGCCAGAGTGCCCCAGCCAGGAGGAGCCTCTCCTTCCAGTGTCTGGAGAGGTGGATTGTGGTGGAGGGGGGGCTGGCATGGCAACGACATTGCCTGGGCCAGGCTCAGCTGTGCTCTGTCCTTGGACCCGTGGGGGCAGCTCCCCATCTCTGCCAGCAGGTGACTCCTGAGCAGCAGGTGGCTCGTCCGCTGGGGACGCTCCCTCCGCTGCCTCCCGCTCCAGCACTGGCTCCTTGCCACCCTCCGCGAGGCCACTGCTATCGCCACTGGGTCCCAGTCCTCGGTCTCAGCCTCAGCATGGGGGCAGAGGGCCCCCCAATCCCGGCTTCTGGAGGAAGGGTCCTCCCACACCACTGCTTCCTCCTTCCTGGCAGGGAAGCGCCATGAGAGGCTCTGCCTAGCTCGGCCAGAAGGACCCTTCCTCCGGGAGCCGGGATCAGGGGGGCCATCTGCCCCCCGCTGAGGCCGGGGACTGGGAACTAGCAGCAGTGGTGGCATTGGCCCCATGGAGGGTGGCGAGGAGCGCCGAGGCCCAACGTGGCCGCCCTGGCGAGCAGGAGGTGGCATTGGGCGCCACAGGCGGGCGAGCCACCTGCTGCTCAGGAGTCGCCTGCCGGTGGAAAAGGGGAGCCACCCCCACTGGGCCAAAGACAGCACGGCCCCACCAGGAAGGAGGTGGTGCCGGCGCAGGAGGACCCTTCCTCCGGGAGCCAGGATTAGGGCCCCCTCCATCCCCGCTCCGAGGCCCAGGCCTGGAATCCCAGCATCAGGTGCGGTAACACCTCTGCCGCCACCTCCCCCCGCCGCTGCATCTGTTTCCCTAACCATTGGGGCGAAAGAGCTACAAAGAAGCAGCCTCTTTACCACCAACTGTTTGAATTTCCCCCCTTTCCCACCGCCTTTTCCTGAGTGTAACTTGATACTCCGGCCACAAGTCGAAGCAAAATTTTGCAGCCGGAGCTGGTCGTAACTTGAAATGCTCGTAAGTAAGGATGAACATAAGTCGAGGCACCACTGTATTGCTAACTGCCAAGGTGGCTGATGAAGCTTCTTTTCCTATAAACAAACAAACAAACAAACAAAAGCTTCAAAGCTGTTTTATCACTAAACTTTAGTTGGTCTGTTTTCATAGTTCAGATAATATGGTATGGTGGATTGATCCTATGGCTGTTCAGTTTGTTTTTTCTTCTGTGCATGCTTTGCCTTTAAAACCAATTTGTGGTGATCTTATTTCTTCCTTCTTTTAAAAAAACCAATAAAACTTAAATAAACTTAGATATATTTTGCAATTAAAAGTGTATTGTAGTCTTGCAAATGGAGTATTGTACAGGTGTGCTTTGGTGAGCATTTTGTCAGATCTTCATATAGAGCATCCAGATTATTTAGGACATAGAGAAGAGGTGACATGACATTTTTACTCTTATGGCCTGTGGTTGGGCTGGTCTAGAACCCGGTTTGGAACCACATCTCATACTTTCAGTGGACAGCTTCAAATGTTTCTTGTGAACAAAGGAAAGGGAGAGCAGATATAATTTATTGAGAATCACAGAGCAAGGGCTGAAAGCAGGAATATTTATAAACGCACATTTATGCAACCTGTTTATGTCTGAACTTTTAAAAAAAAAACCTGCATGTTTCCACACTGTTTTCTATTTGGTCTGTAATGTTTATACCATTAGATTTAGACTGAAATCTGAGCTTGGTTTCATTAGATAAAAGAAATATTACAAACATGTGTTCACATTTCTGGATTTGAGGCCCAAAGTCATTAAAGTTAAGAGTTTATATTGTCTCATTTCAGTCATCCTGGATCACCGTCCAATGATTTCTCATAACATCTTCTTGGGCGGGGGAAAGCTGTATTTATTGATGAGGATGTGGAGCCCTAAGATCTTTTTTTTCTTGTTGCTGTAGGGCAACTCTTTCTAGCCTTACCTGCCCCTTAACTCTGTGCACGAAGGGAACTCATTTCACATGTAAAGCCTTCCACCAGGGCTGGAGACTAACTTTCAAGGACAGAGAACTCGGGGTAGCTTGAGAGTAGTGCCAAAAGATACTGCTGATTGATTGATTGATTGATTGACTGATTGATTTGATTTGATTTGATTTGATTTGTATCTCGCCCATCTGGTCAGCATTGTTTAGCATTTGGCCATTGTTATTGCTGTTCTTGTTCTTGTTCTTGTATTCCTATATGTAGGTGAGCCAGTATCATATGTGTGACTAACCGAACCCAGCTAATTATGTTTTGACTTGTCTCTTCTTTTCCTTGGGCTAACCTTAAGCCCCAAATTGATTGAGTCATAATGGTTTTAAATTGAAACAAGAATGAGTTCTTTATTTTAAAAACTTAATGGTTACAAGGCACATTCTTAAATGTAAAGTTTAAATTTACTGTATACCTTTCCATGTTAGACTTTTATCATTTTCTGATACAAAGTTGTTACATTCTGAATCTTCCTCAAAACCTTCATCTCTTTTCTATAGTTACAATTTAACTACTTTTTTCAGTTCTTTAACAATCTCTCTAAATGTAGCAACATCTCTCTTAGCCACTCTTTCCTAACTGCTCTCCTCTAATGGCCCATCTCTAACTGCTCATCTGGTGAATCTTGATTGGTTGTCCTTCGGTGTTCATCCGTCTAATCAGCATGTTACGTTGTTGCTAAGTAAACTTTAATAAAAGTTCCGTCATAGTATGGGAGGGATGATATGATTTCTTCTCCCCCCTTAAAACAGCCTGAGATGTCCCAAGAAAGGAAGAGCCTGGGCAGTACAGCTAACTTATAATTATAATTAGAAAAGGAGCACCCTTAAGAGGTTAAAGTCACCTGTTTATCTTAAGTTGACATTCCTTAGTCCTGCAAGATGTGAATTAGCTTGCTTTCATTTTGTTGTATTGGTCACTGAGAGGTTAATAATTCATTCGCAAGTGTCATTCTTCAGTTACAAAGGTCTGCTGGAGTAATATCTCTGGAGAGAAAATGTTTTATAACCTGTTACAGTGGACCCTTGACTTACAGACAGCTTGACTTACACACTTTTTGAGTTACAGACTTCTCTGGCCGCAAAATTTAGGTTTGACTTGCAGACTGAGATTTGACTTACAGACCAGAAAAAAACTAAAATGGAACAAAAACGGCCTGTTACGGGATTAATCGGGTTTCAATGCACTGTAGGTCAATGGAGACTTAATTTACAGACTTTTTGACTTGAGAACCGCCTTCCAATACGGATTAAGTTCTCAAGTCAAGACCCCACTTGCAAAACTGCTTTCTCATCTCATATTGCCTCTATATATTAGTGATACAAAACATGTTCTGCCTCCCAACATCCTGTTCATGTGTATCTGTGGAGCTGCACACTCAATGAGCTGTACTGCAAGTGTTATAATTAAGTATATGGAAATGAAATGGGGCCAGATGCATCAAAATGTTGCAGTATATCCCTGCCTTGCTGTAATTTTTTCACCATATATTTTAGTTAAAATTTAAGAACAAAAAAACAACTAAGAAAGAAATATAATAGAAATACATAGAAGCTTAATAATATCCCCCCAAAGAAGAAAAAGTCTATGCCCAAACTTCTATAAAAGGCTCAAAATCTCTAAAAATATATTCATATGTTGTCATCTATATGCCATGTGCTCACATAATGATAGCATTGTAAATCCAGGATTTCAGTGCAGTTTAATGACATTTCCTGCACAAAGTGCATGGTAGAGACAGGCATTCTTGCATTTGGTATTCAGTATGAACATAGAAATTGGATTTCAAGATGAGATACATTGCTTGCTTGCTTGCTTGCTTGATTGGATTTCTATCCCGCCCATCTAGACCAAAAGTCTACTCTGGGTGGTTTACAAATTTAAAAAACAATAAAACCAACAAGCATATATCATAAATCCAAGGTGGAGAAAGTATAAGAAATTATCTAATTTTTTGTAATCCCGTAGTAAAATGAAATAGTATTGAAGGTGAATCATCACTGGTAGACTATTGAGTGGTGTTCTAATAATCTTTGAGCAGTTAATGAGAATGAAGCCCACATGATTCTCTTTCTCTCCTGATCAAAGATACTGAGACAATGTAGTTACATTATTGAATGGAATGATAATTTTAGTTTCTGACACCACCTAAGCATTATGGGTCCTATTGCCTATTAAGACTGTTAAGAGAAACCTTCCATTTAGAGCCCATCCCCATGAAATTCAAAGTACACTGTCTAGGAAGTGACAATTCTATGTGTTTCAAAGGCACTTCATACAAAGCTGTTCAATGCATGTCATTGCCTGCTATTAGGAGTCAAGCTAAAGCATAATCTTCTGGTGGAATGTAGTATTGTTTATGTTTGACCTTGATTTTGCTTTCAGTGTTTTGATCTTCTTTTTTTATGTATCACTGTCTTTCAATGTGTATTGTTCCAGTTGTTAAAAGCCTCTGTGCTTTCAGGAAGTGCATGACAGAAATGTTTTAAATGAATAAATATCTACAAACACCAGAGTGTAAATTTCTTAATGTACAGCATGGCCTAGCAAGGACTTGAAAGCAGATCTAGCAGCAAAATCTGGGTTCATGAGTTAGAGTCCCTGAAGCTGAGTCATTGTTCTATCTACAGTCTTATGTTAAGTAAAGTAATAGGGTGAAAAACAAACAAACTTTTCCCTCTACTTTCGAGTTTCTCTTTTAGTTGTGTTGTTTCCTTCATATTTGTTGCCAAGGCAGAGGAGTGTATGTTTCTCATCCTTATGACTGGTGTACTGTATCTTTCCCCAATTTCAGGAGAACTGTTGGGGATGGGATCCTACTGATCAAAGTACTTCCCTCATGACCTACATGATAGGATGTGCACATTGAAGGGTCAAGAAAGTCTCTGGAGCAGCTGGGGGGCCCCCACACAACTTTGGTGTTGTTACTTTCAGGATCTTTTTTCTTATGTACATATTTGTGAATACTTCCCGTTAATAGACAGAAGCCACCACTTTATTTTGGCTTAGTCCTCCGAAGCTGGATCTCTCTTCCCACACTCACCGTGAGGTCATTCCTGTGACCTCAGGGTACCTTTCCCAGGGACAATGTGACTGGGGGTTTAGTACAGCTAAAATACTCATAGCTCTTCTGGCCAATTGGGAACTAGAACCATGTTTTAGCATTTGATTATTTCAAAAGATCAAAGAGTTCAGAAATGATAGTTCAAGCCAAACACCAAAGCAACCACATCCAGACACAAATTACAAAAGTATAATAAAATTTTAAACCCTGTTTTCAAGTATGGGTAGACAGTTGACGTGAAAAAAGTATTTAAAAGAATCAGGATTTAAATCTCTATCCATCCATGCATGTATGGCTTGTGGCTGCAGCAAAGGGCAATCATGCCCCCCCATCCTTGTTCTAGGGGCAATTTACAAGAATTTATGCTGTTTTCTTCTTCTGAGCATTCTTGCTGCTAAGGGAAAAAGAGCCACCTTGTGTGTTACATAGGCATGAGTATTACAAACAAACACTGCCTACAAGAACATTTAAACTTTCCCTAACTGAGAATGGTTTCAAAAATATCCCTCTGGGATCTATTTAAAAAGGGCAAATTAAAATAAAATGTATGAAATCTTCCAGAGGTGTTTTTTTTTAAATGCATAGAAAATCCTTGTTCCATTGGCACAGTCCATTGGCTCCTCCTTACTTGATTAAGAATTTTTAAGTAAGGATGCCAAAGGAATTGTCCAACATGGAACTGGAATATGCCCTTGGAACTTCAAAGTCAAGTATTAAAGTAGGTTTTAAACGATGCAAAATTTAAATTTAAAAATCCTCTTTATCTTCCTTTCCCCTCCTTCTGGCCTATTCCTTTTAAAACAGTGAGGCCAGATGCACAAATCATTAAATTAAAAAAAGATAAAAAGACATCTGATTGGTTATTTAATTTATAATTTTTTACTTTTATTACAGGGTCAAGGAACCATACTCCTGCTTATGTGAAGCAATGTAAAAGAAAATACATTTCCTTGAATTAAATTGTGTCATTTCCGTCTTTGCTTTGGACCAGGCAATTTAATCATGCAGCCTGAGGGGCAGTAGATTGGATGATTACATTTGCAGGAATCTTTTCTAGCAGTTGCTTTATTTTTAATTAATGATTTCAAACATTTGCATTCCTCCTGTCATCAACAGTACTTTAAGGGCATGAATAACAATCAATTAAAACAGTAAACCTCTCCTTTTATCCAAAGCAAAGCAAAATATGCTGTTTATATACTGCCCCATAGTGATTAAACCTTTCTCTCTGGGTAGTTTGCAATTCAGTCATGAGCAACACTTAAACACTTGCTGCTGTACAGTCTACAATTCCAGCAAGATTCTGGCCCGTAAGTCTATTCCAGTGAGCACACCTGCTGGGGCTTAGATCAACCAAACTGCCAATGACAATAATCCAGGTCCAAGGTAATGGGGACCTCACAACTAAGTAGGCATATTGGAGGATAGCATACATGTTGCCTAAATAGAACATGTATGTTAGGGACAGGGTGGCTGCACGTTTATGGTGTTTGGAAGCCTGAATAAAAGTGTCAAGTCCTTACTATGCCTAATATTTGTTGTTTTTTTGCTAGCTAAATAGAAACACAAATATGGATGCAAAAGTTCAACTGAAATACACACGGCAAGTTCTGTTACACACATTGCAGTCTCAGGGGTTATGGCTTTGCACAGTGCACATTTGTAGGCATGTAGAAGTCCTAGGGCTAAGTGAATCAAACGTCTGCCCCAGTGCAAAGCAGTGGTAAGAAATAATATTTTTGCATCTCATTGTTTTGATAGTGATTGGTGCTGCTGTATCCATCTTTCAGTGCGATCCCTTTCTCAGTAAAAAAGAAGGAATGAATCACTTGAGGAATAATAGAAGAAGCCCTTCCCCTCAGTGGAGCTTTCATCCTGCTGTCTGCTCCTAGGATTACAGCTTCTCTGATGTAAAATACTAAATGTGTGTCTTCATAATTCAAGTGCTTGATAAGATATTTACCACATCACTTGAATCTTTTGTTCATTCACTATGCAACACTAGGCAATATTTACAATATTATAAATATTTTTACCAGTTTAGCAGATTCTCAGCATTTCCAGAATGGAACAAACTCCATTTATTACAGTATTTGAGACGATGTGGGGTGGAGAGTCTAGACAGATTTCCAGCCAATATATATATATAAATGGAAGACCCTCTGAAGTCAAGTTAATTGTATTTTCCAATTGGAATATTTCTCAGAGCTTTTGTGTTTATGTGTGAAGCAAGAATTCATCACTATTTCAACAATAATCTAGCAATTTTTACTGGTACTCTTACAGGGGTGTAAATACTGCTTGTATATAGCATTTATTATTTTGTATTTTACATTAATGCTGGGTTTTATTGGCATATGGGTGTTTTTGTTTTGTTTTTGTTTTTTTATTTTTGTTATTGCCATTAGTCTCATGTTCTAATAAACAATGAGTTGTTAGACAAAACAAATCGATACACACAGAGCTTTAAATCCTCGAGGGAATCCTTAAGTTCTCTTGTCGTGCTTTCTTCTACTGCCTACTTTGTAAAAGCCACGTGCATGGTTTTAAGTGATAGAAAAATTAATAAGATATTCCAGCTGTTTCTGAGTATTCTCAGCTGTGTGTTTGTTTGTACAGGATATGCTGTTTGGAGTTCAGCCTAGAAAAGATCTTTTTGATGTGCTGTCAATGTCTGTGCCCAGCTGGAAAGGGTTATTGGTAGTGACGATGGCAGGGTCAGTGCTGTTGACAGAACCACATACAGAAGGAAGTTGAAGGACTTGACTACAAATTCAGCTGATTCCATTGACTTAGGGAGAGGAAAACCTCAATCTAAGGTTTTGCTGCTGATAAAACTTTTTGCTAGTAAAATGGATTTGAAGTTCCATATGTTTCTTTCATATTTTTTTTTTACTAACTCCAAACTGGGTCTTGTGGCATTGACTGGGGATGGAACTGGAAGTGTTTGGGGATTTGTTTTCTTATGCATTTATAAGGGCAGAGACAGGTGTCATAAATAACCTGTAATTAGAACCAACAAGCACAGTGGTGGAAGTCAGACTTGACTTCCCATAGATGGAAATATCCGTTTGTCTCATCCTGGTGGGTGAGGATGAGAAACTGCATTCTTCTCACCAGAGAAGATGGCGAAGAATTTCCTGGTACTCCTGCTAGAGTTCTTGCAAGAGCAAGAACAAAGTCATGTGCAAAACTTATTATTTTTGTGCAAATTAAGCAGTATGTGGAATATATTCCACATATTGCCCCAAATTGGGATATTGACTGCTTTGTTTAAAAATTGGAAGCACTAGAGAAGGTGTCGGCATCTTTCTTAATAATCAGCCCATCCTTCTCTGCAGGCTGTTGGAGGGTTTCGCTTGCTAAAGGGAATGGCACTACAGGCATTTTATATAAGTTACAGAGAGGCAAGAGGAGGAGAGAGGTTTTTTTTTGTCTCCTTTTTGGCTGGGGGCAAGAATTATCTTGGTTTTTAGAGGTTCCCTTTTGAGGTGTCATCATGTCAAGACATCCTAAATCAAATGAGAACAAGGAATTTAGCTTTTCTTTCCATCGCTGCAGGCAGATATCCTTGTGGTATTTTATGTATTTTAAAAATGGAGAATCAAACATTATGTGTGTTTCTTTTGTCCTGCCATCCTTGCATATAATCCGAAATCTGCCTGGCCCTTCAGCAAGCCTCATCTGAATAAAAACATAATTGCAGCTAGCCAAGATGGCTGAGGGGCAACTGAGCCGACACTAAACCAGCACAAAGTGTGATTAATCTAAATCTCCCCCAGCCTAGGGATGTTCGCAACTGCTTAGGGTTTACTGTTCCCTGGCCAGACTTGTTGCTGAAATAGTGGCTTTGCCCATGGTCTGGAGAAGGTTTGAGTCCGGCACAACACAGCTTCTCTTTTGTTCTACCTCTTGTTGGCTTAACTGTTGATTCTTCTGCCAATAGATCTCAACCAGCAGAACTGTTTGGATGGCAGAACCTCCTGCTGGCAGATCCCTAATAAAAGACAGCAGAAGGTGGCTCCACTGGCACAAGGAGATTTCTATGGACGTAAGAGGCTTCTGCCTATTCCTGCCTCCTACATAAGGCTGTGTCTACACTGGCAAGCCAAGTTGGAGTAACTCGACTTGGCTGAGGTTTGATTTGCAGCTTTTTGTTTCAGATCATGTAAGAGGCTGCAGGTTGGTTCAGACTCACAGATATGGTGTGAGTGGCATTTCAGCCCACAGCCCCCTTCCTTCCTCTCTCTGTTCCCACCTCTGCTGATCCTTTTATGGTTGCTGTCAAGCATCATGGTTTTTAAAGGGTTGCACATCGCTAGGGAAAAGGTGGCAGCTTTCCCAAGTTCTTCATGATGAACACAGAAATACACATACTGTATTTTTATTGTCTTTTTACTTTTACCTGTTTTGTAATTTGTTGTTTTATTTTTATTGTATTTTAACTTTGTTGTAAGCCGCCTAGAGTAGTCCTTCGCGACTAGATAGGCGGGATATAAATAAAATAAATAAATAAATAAATAAACATGTGTAGTTTTCTGTGTATTGTTGAGGAATGTTTCTATTTCATTGTATTTTGAGTCCACTCCCCGCGCCCCCGATGTCAAGGTGATCTAGTGCTAAACTAAGATGTTCAAGTAATGAATCAGCACTAAACTCATTTATTCAAATAAAAAAAAAAGGTTGGGGGCATTCGGGGGACAGACAGATCAGGGGGCAGGTGTCCCTGCAGTTCCTAAACTTCACACCCCAACTGTCTACATCATCACAGTACCATCCACAGATTCTTTTTTTCCCCTCCCATCCTTTTGCAAAAGGTGCCCCTTCAACTGCTTCCATTGTGGTTGTGCAGCTAATTTCATATCTTTCCACACAATACTATATTGTTCTAGAAATGTACACATGAGGGTAAGAGCAGTGAGGCACCTACCTTGGGAGAAAATACATGATAAGGCAGCAGAAGTAACAATGAGCAGTGGAAGACCCAATTCTGTGGAGAATACAACAATCTTGTTTAAATGCCGTTATTAATGAATGTGTGGCTTCCACTTGTCACTGGAATAAAACTCCTGTCAACCTCAAAGTAGTGTATAGCCAGTGGTGAAGGATGATGTGAGTTGCAGTCCAACGTTTGGTGGCCATATGTTCCTCATCTCTTTTCTATACCAAAACTGGGCATTGAACCAATTCATAGTCCTTTTGATTATGAAAGAAAATAATGATTTATTATGTAGCGGACTTCCAGGATTTTGAAAAAAAAAAGCATAGGACACATTGGGATGCCATAAAGTTATTTAATTTTATGCACCCATATATGTAGCCTTTTCAGCACAGCATATGGTTCCTCACTCCCACACCCCAGTAACCATTAACTTTCATTTTTTCAAGTATATGTCACATAACTGTGGAAACAAATTATAGTCTGTTTGTCAAATCTGTATTTTTGTATCCTTGTTCAACTGTTAGTTACTAGCGATTTCTGTTTTTCTTCATGTAGTTACTAAACAAAAGTCATTTTTAGGTCTCTCCCCCCCTCCCCCTTATATTGCTATTTCAAAAACCATGGAAGCATTAAATACTGCCTTTAAACACTTATGTTCCAAATAAAAATCTTTATAGGTTCCAATTAAGCAAATGGAAAGGAAAAAGGATGCTGTGGTCAGCATGACTTAGTAGATAACATGACTTAGTAGATGTCATACAATTGTTGTTGGGGTTGGACTCGTCCTCATTGAGCATGTGTGACTTTACCAGCGGTTTCTCAATAAAATAATGCTGGGGTTGGATCTCCAGGCTTGGCAGTGCTCTGTTTCAATGGAAAAGGGTCAACATGGGCCCAGTTTCACACATGAGGTTGCAAGTTCTGAGGGAATTGCCATGCTTTTTCCAGATCTGATATTAAAATGAATGGGATGTAAATCCATGGAGCTATGCACATGTCATAACTTCAGAAGGTAACTGCAGCTTTTTTCAGTTGGACAAAATGAGCTTGTTTCTCACTGTATTGCTTCTAATCTAGCAAAGGTGGTTAGGGGCAGGAGGAGATATATGTGATGTGATGAGGACTCCATTCTCAATTATCTGACTTACTACTAAGATTTAACTGTGTAAGAGTTCCACTTCTTTTGTGTGAACCGGAATGCCTTTTTTTGTTCATAGTTAGATATTCATGCCTTTTGCAAACCTGTCTGATTACCAGTTGCTTTCTGGACCCAGTTGAATGTGTGGGTTTTAAACTTGGAAGCTGTCAGTGGCTTGCGGACTTACCCTCTGAAGGACCACCCATCTTTTTATGAACCCATTCAGATACTGAGGCTGTGATTACACTTCACTGCAGCTTGATTCACAGGCTAATTTACATTACTGTTCAGATTAAATTATCACATGGGGTTGTTTTGATTCCAGTGTCTACAATGGCCCTTCAGTTTGATGTGGTTTGATTTGTGTCACAGCCCAACTCTCGTCCTCTACTAATTGCTGGCTCCCTTTTTAAGGTTCATTTTAAAGTTGGTGGCCTGCTTAAAATATTGCATGGTGCTAGAAAAAAGGAACAGTTTTCCGAAATCCTTCACAATGCACAAACACCATTGACATATATGACAGGAACAAAGTCACTATAGTTCATCGGAGTACATTCTAGTACATACCAAATTTTTTTGTCCTTTTTTTCTGTGCAGAGGTGATCTAGTGCTAAACTGGTATATCAATGCAGAATAAGGTGATCTAGTGCTAAGCCCTGTAGTTTGTTTTTTAAAAAATACTTGAGAGCGATTAGGGAGAAAGACCGCAGGGGTGGGTGTTTCTCCTGTCCAAACATCTTGCCCAACTCAGTATGTTACTGTAATAACACTCACAGTCATGCCTCCAGTCCTTTTGGAGAATGAAACAACTGAGGACACAGGGAAGAGTCTGTTTGAATTGTTCTAGCTTTAAAAAAGAGGTACAGAAGCCCACAGCAACAGAGAGGAAAATCCACCTTGGGAGCAAAAAAGGTCTGGACTGATTTGAGTGGGTCTTTGCATCATTTGATCCATTCTGTTTTATAACTGGTGCAATTCCTGCAGTGTTTGATTGTGTAGTCACAGCCTAACTCTGGGTGAGGAGTGTGCTGCAGGTGTGTGATTAGCTCCATTTTAAGACTGTGAGCAGGGCAGATTTTATGGCTTCAGCAATAAGCTAGCTTTCCTTGATCTGTCTCCCCCTTTTACTGAATATCCAGCCCACTGAAGTGTTAGGACAGACTAGAAGCAGCCTGCTGATCATTTGCTATCTTTTGGTTGCTCTTAACAGAGTAGGCTTTGCCTTCCTAGCTGGTGCCGTCGAGCTATCTTGGACCTCAGTCTCAAGCCACATGGCCAGCAGTCGAGTTCAAAAAATACCAGGTTGGGTAAGGCTGTTCTAGAATGATGGCCCTACCCTGTTGTGAAATAAAAGAGAGTGCTTTTTCTTCTAGCGCTGAATAAATTTATAGAATTTCCTATGAAACAGGGTGATGGCCACTGGTTGAGATAGTCGTACAATGAGATTATGCAGCTATATGTAGAGAATGTCTGCCAGTGGCTGTTAGCAATGCTTTCTACACAAAGCTACTTGTTTGGAGGCTACATGCTACTGCATATTGTTATAGTGAGGCCACAGTGTCTTGCTTGTGGGTTACCCAGATGCAGCCCTGGTTTGTTTGCTGAGGCAGAATGAGGCAACTGCCTCAGCAGCAGAGGGTGGGATGCTGTTCCTCTTCCGTCTCAGTCATTCCCCTCTTTTGGAATACAAAGCCACATAGGTCAGATAGTTTGTTGCAAAGCAAAACATATGTTCCTTATGTACGGCCCTATGGTGCTTAAAGCACTCTCTGGGCAGTTTATAATTCAATTACACAGGCTATACATCGCCCCCCAACCCAGTGAACTGGGGCTTCTCATTACCAACTCTGGAAGGATGGAAGGCTAAGTGAACCTCGAGCTGGCTGCCAGAATCTGCTGGGATTGAACACTGACTGTGAGCAGAGTTCTGACTGTAGTACTACTGTGGCAATTCGGTGCGTTGGGTGCAATGGATGATCACGTAAAAGGGAAATGGCACAAGATGTACATCACCAGTGCCTGAGGGGAGAACAGGAGGGCAACTGGGGCTCATCTTCAGGAGGCCTCAAATTTTTGCTACTATTCAGTGGCAAATTTATGCAAGGAAGTAGAATAAGGCCTAATCAGAAATGTTCATTTCAGCATTAAATTAAATTCTCATCTTTTTCTAACACAGGTTAGAGCAGTATTGCCATATTAGTTGTTGCTTGTCACTCATAGGCTGTGAGCTGGATTTTTTTTGACCATGGAGCAACTGGTTGCCTAGATCACACTTTATGGATAATGTGCTGACACTATAATTGCTCCTCCTGAGATGGATCCAAGGGTGAGGGGCCTCTAAATTGGACCAGGCTTCACAGAGGCTCTTGGTGAGCATACACATAGTTTTGGCTAACAAAATCACCAGGAACATAGAGTAGTGTCTGAAACAGAGAGAAATAACTGAAGAGGCTGAGAACTATCATAGCCATTGAGAAAGTGATAGAGTACATAGCTGCTCCCACTAGATTCTTAAAGCTTGGAAGTACTGAGATACAAATAAGGTAGTGGCCTGTGACAAATTACCTTGCTTTGTTTTGTTTTGGTAATGAGCATATACTCAAATCATATTTCAAAATTAACATAATGAGTAGAAACAAAGTATCTTTAGTGATGTAACAACCAATGTGTTCTAGATACTTTAAAAGGATATTTTAGAGTTATTTTGGCAGATATTTTTTCAAGTTTGATGCCATTCTCTTAATTTTTAGTAACAAAAAGTGTAAAGTAATAAATAATATGCTGCAGTGAAATATATTTTTAACAGTGCAATGAGTAATGTTAATAAATTGATTTGGAAACAAGATGGAGAATAATAGGAACAAATTGCTTCTGAAAAGTAACTTTCCAAGATATATTGCTTAAAACAGCCGCCGCCGCCCCCACGTTCTTCTTACAAGGTACTATCACCGAGGCCTTGTGACTTGCCTCTTTAAGAGCGCCACAGAGAATGCTATCCTATCACTGTGATTCAGTTGCCAGTCTATATGCATCAAATAAAAAGAAGTGGACATCTGGTCCTTTGCCTCAGCCTTGGGTTTGCTGTGTCCAGAAGCACTTGGTAGTCACTGTGGGCAACGGGGTAATGGATTAGATCTATGCTTTCTCTAATCCAAGCTAGTACTGTACTATACTCTTCTTGTATGCTATTATATGGGTATTGCTTCAGTTTTGTCTGCATCTGAGTGCTTTTGAAGAGACATCGGTCCCCCTTGTAAATGTAGAAGTGTGTCACTCTTGTTTAAGACCTCTGCAGAAAGCACCTGCCGACTTGGAATGTCATGAAATGCTACGAGATGGTTTCAGTCTGAAGTAGCTTCATCATAATAACGCCTCAGAAATCTTCCTCCGTCCTTAACGTCCCGGCGAAGAAAATAAGACTGATACTACTTTCTCTCTCTCTCTCTCTCTCCTGGCAGCCCTTATCTCTTCAGGGAGGTCTATGGCTTTTCCAGGAACACATATTTTTCTCGTATGATTGCTTTAATACTTTAGTCTGGTAGAAGCACCTTATTGTATTTGATTTTTTTTTAAAGAACAATAAAGCTACTCAGCTCTCCCAGAGGCTTGAAGCAATGAGATGTCTCGTACACACAAGGTAATTTTGAAAATGAATGTAATTTGGGTGAGCTGCACAATATTTAGTGGCACAGAGATGGTTTCTAAATCTGTAGTATTCATGAATAGATATTGTTGTGAATCTTATTAGATTTAGATTATTGTTATTTGTAATCTCCAGATGTTTTCTTTAACAGCCACCTGTGTTCAGGGATTCAGCTTGTATTGACATTTCCATGACAACACTCAGTGACATTTTAAAAGCTGACAATTAGCAGAACATGGTTATCAGGACAAGGTAAAAACCTATCGGCCTGTCATGCAAAGGAAGAAAAATAAACAAACAATTTTAAAAAGTGTGATCTATAAAATGTAATTGTGTTTGATTACTCATTGACAATTCATAGTAACAACTGTTTAATGAACCAGTGCTGACTTAGAGAGAGAGGAAACAGGCCTTAGAGCGTGTTTTCTGTCATTTTTACAGCATTTGACCCTTGGTCATTCAGATCTAATGATTATCAATGTTCAGTGTACATTCTTAACAAATGCTGAAGTCTGTGCAAATTGGTCTAAATTGGTAATAAATGTCAAATTATGTGATTCTTTCATTATGTTAGATGCCATCATCGGCATTGGTCATAATGAATTCCAATACGTACTGGCAGCATCGAAGAGTCACGTTTCACAGTGATCTTTAGATTTTTGTTCATAACTTACTTCTTCATATAGTTGAAGTAGATTGATGATGACCATACAGAATCAGTTGTGAGCACAGGAGAAATAGGCGTTTGCCCACCAGAGCTGCATCCTCTGTGAAGTTCAAACTAGGAAGTCACGCAAGTAGTACAGATGCTTGAGCACCATGTGAACATCATATATGGGAGGAGATGTACAGATTTCTACCTCATTCATTACACAACAAGGGCAAAAGGAAGGTGTGAATTGACTTGCACTTCCTTTGTCCCTGCTTCTGTTCAACAGTCAAAGATCTGCTGTGAAAAGAAAGTGACTATCATGTGAAAGCTAAGTTTGCAAAAATCAAGACATGAAAATCTCTTGATGTGTCAATCAGACACTTTCAGCACTTAAGGAGTTTCTTTTTGTAATAGTGTTAATGACCAGCTCTCTGCAATGGAAAGTTGCCCACAATGTGTGATATGAGATTGGGCTTTGATATGTGTATATGCATGCTATGCAACAATTTCTTGCCTTCTCATCTCATTCCAGGCAAGTTGTAGAAGTTTTGAACCAGTGTCCAAGAGAGATTATGTCCAGGAAAGAACAGAGTGCAGTTTAAGACACACAATTCAGAGGTTCTCTTTGTCAAAGAGATTCTTCCACTTATGAAAGCTGTCCATGCAGGCCAGAACATGTGGAAATAAAAGCTCTGGAACATTTGAAGAGGCAGCTGAATCTCTGTTCTTCAGATATTTTGGTTTCACTTGAGCAAAGAAACAACGAGAAGGCACCTCCTGTCTCACATATCTGACAGACAGCTCGCATGAGCAACATCATTAGGGCGGTCACTGTGTTTGTCTGTTCTGCTTCCAAGCAGAAGAATGTTCATGGTATGTATATTCCATGCCATTATGTCAATCATACCACTGAAGATCTAGAGCTTGGCTATCATAGGCACTCCATCCAATACTTTTAGGAAGGATTAATTTAAAAGTGTGGATGTGGTGAGAGTTCTAGTGGTGCCTGGTGCCTGATGCTGCCTCCACAGAGAGGGGGGGGGCAGTCTGCTGCTGCTACTGCACATCCCTCCACAAAACTGTGAATTCTGAAAAATCCTTCAGAGGCAGGGCAGAAACTCTTTCCTTGCTCCTATTTTTTAAAACACCTAAATAGAACTGGAGACAATGTGATACTAGAGAAAATGTTGTAGGGATCCGTTTGACATGGATTCCAGCAGCCTAGTTCCATTGGTTTCCTTTCCTTTTGTGTTTTTTTTTAGTGTACAGTGTCCGATTCATTTGAACCTGAAAGGACAATGTGGGAAACCAAGAACAACCACCACAGCTCGCCTGTGGACACAAATAAGATTTCACAGCAGAATCAAATAAGATGCCTAAATCTGCTTGGGGAGTTCCTTCCCAAGGGAGACTCATTGTTATCCTTCTTCACCGTGTTACAAAAAGCTTACTTAAAAAAAACACACTCTCGGGAATTCCCCCCCCCCCAATCTATTGTCCTGCTGTCCTTTGTCACATCATTTTTATTGGTGACATGTTGCTCTTATGTGTTAGCTGTATTTTTTCATACACTGCAGGGTACCTTGAGCATTTGGTGGTGGAGGTAGTTATTGAAAAGATGAAGGCTATGAATCCTTTTAATGGTAGCATGTCTGTCCCACAGCATACAGTAAGTAACTAAATAAAGCTGCAGAGGTTTTTTCCTAAAGACTACAGGCTTAGTTGCACTTACTTTACTGTAAGCCCCATTGAACTTGGATTTATTTCTGATGGAAAGAATTGCAGTTTAATTAAACCAATAAGATTAATTTAGCACTATCATCATAATTATATATTTTGACATTATTCCATATAATATTTTTAATTACAGTACTTGAAACTGAGATGACAGTCCAAAGAAAACAATCATTTAATCTGTAAAATACAAAATTTTTGAACTCTTAAAAATTGACATAGAGGTTATACTGATACAGTGGCCAGTATACTGTTCATGCTGGCATACATGTGCCAAGAATTACATCGGGCAAGGGAATGCACCATGCACTTGCACCAAAGACTGTCACCAAAACCCCCACATGCACTTGCACAATTGCTTGTACATCCCCAGAATAATCAATTGTGCAATGCACCCATGGAAGAACTTAGGAGGTTGCATTTCCACTTCAGTCTTTGTATAATTACCCTACCCAAACTTGAGTTGCACATGCATAGTTGTGCAACAGGTTTTAATGCATGGCTTAGTATGCTAAAGGGAACTTAACTGTGTGCCCTGCCTAGAGTTTCCTAGGTATAAAGAAGTGGTTTACCTGTCTCTTCAAACTACTGTGGGTGTTCAGAAATTGTATGTCTTGCCCAAGGCTACACAGACAGCCTCTTCTCCTAGAAAGCAAAAATGCAAGATTGAACTCCAGCTCAGTGAGCTACCCATCCAGCTAGCTCCCAGATACATGTGTATGGGATTGAAATCTAGGCATCTTGGAGCACACCTGGATGTATAATTTATGTGCCACAACAAATTACTACCACCACTGTCTCTTATACTATAAGGAATAACTCCATTTTGAAACACACACACACACACCTGCGTCTAACTGTAATGTTGGGAGTTCTGATCTGATAGATTCTGGGCAGCTGATTGCCTGAATTTGTTTCAAGGAAAGATATATCTTGACAGAGTATAGCATAACTGCATGAAAATAACATTGCAAGCCTGACTTTCAAGGGGAAAAGTCAGAATGGAATGTGTGCTCTATAAAATAAAATGAAATCTAAGAGGAGGAACGTAACCATAACAAGAATGTCATTGCCAGCTATTTTCTCAGAAAGGTGGTGCCTGATTTTATTTATGTAGACTAGCAGTTCTCAACCTTTTCCATTGAGTCATACCGAGGAACAACAATGCCATTAAAAAAGACATTGGCATCACCCACTGAAGCACATCCAGGGTTTCGTGCTTGAGAAATCAAATCACAAATCAGAGCATATGGACTCTTAAGCTAACAGGGACTGGCTTTTTCGGAATCCCATTGCCAAGTATCTCAAATTTCATTATTCTAAAAGGCATATTGTTGTTTGGGATGACAAATTAAAACTGTGGAGGTTTTGGTGACAGGCTTTCAAACAGATGCCTTCAGAGTCTGCATCTGTTATCCCCAGACATCTAAGGGATCCATTTTCCATTTCCCTGTTGCTCTAGCAGTTCCTGGTAAATTTCATAGTGGACCGAAAAGAAAAGGGGGGAGGAAGAATGAGGGAGAGGGAGAGAGAAAAAGAGATGTTGTGGCACCTTAAAGACTTGCTGCTGTATTTCTGTGTGAGCTTTTCTGCATCTCATCCACTTCCTCAGACTTTAGTGTGAAGGTATAATAATACTGTACTTTTAGAACTGCAGAGCTGGAAGGGACCCTATACAGTGGACCCTCGACTTACAGACGGCTCGACTTACAGACTTTTCGAGTTACAGACTTCTCTGGCCGCAAAATTTAGATTCGACTTGCAGCCGGAGAATCGACTTACAGAGCAGAAAAAAACCAAAATGGAACGAAAATAGAATAAAAACTGCCAGTTATGGGATTAATCGGTTTTAAATGCATTGTAGGTCAATGGAGATTCGACCTACAGACTTTTTGACTTGCAGCCACCGTTCCAATACGGATTAATTCTGTAAGTAGAGGGTGTATATCAATGGCTATCTTATTTATACATACCTTTTTAACCAAGTGAGGTGAATTTAGGCTCACTTCTCTGGGAATAAGTCTCACCAAGGAGAATAAGACTAAATACTGAATAATTGTGCTTATTTTTGACTAGCAGTACATGTCTATTGAGAAGTAAATCTTATAGAGGGCAGTGAAGCTTATTCTCTGATATTCTTGTTTAGGATCGCAGCCTTTGTTATGTACTGCCAGGTTGTTTCTGACTTATGCCAACCCTATGAATTAATGGCTCCAAAATATCCCATCATTAATAATCCTGTTCAGTTCTTGAAAGCTAAAGGCTGTATGTGGGTTTCTTTCTTCAGTCCATTTTGTGTTATGTCTCCTTCTTTATCTATAGCCTTCCACTTTTCCTTGTATGGTTATCTATTTCCAGTGAATCTTCTCTTTTCTTGATATGTCCAAAGTATTAATAGTCCTAGTATAGTCATTTTAGTTTCTAGTGAAAGTTTATGCTTGATTTATGCGTCTTTCTGGCCGGCTGTGGTATCCTGTAAACCTCTCTTGGGACATTAGATTTGAATGATTTTTTTTCTTGGTCAGCTTTCTTCATTGCTCAGCTTTCACTTCCACAGATAACAGTCTGGAAAACCATGGATGAACTAGGTCTAGGTCTCCAGCAACATATCCTTATTTCTTAATTATCTCCTCTAATTCCTTCATAGTTGCACTTCCACGACTCAGTCTCCTTTTGTTTTCTTGTCTTAATTTTGATTGGTTGAACCAAGGTATGGAAAATCTTTAACAATTTCAATCTCTTCATTATCAACATTAGGTAAAGGTAAAGGTTCCCCTTGACAATTTTTGTTCAGTCGTGTTCGACTCTAGGGGGCGGTGCTCATCCCTGTTTCCAAGCCATAGAGCCAGCTTTTTGTCCGAAGACAATCTTCCATGGTCACATGGCCAGTGCGACTTAGACATGGAACTCTGTTACCTTCCCACCGAGGTGGTCCCTATTTATCTACTCTCATTTGCATGCTTTCGAACCACTAGGTTGGTGGGAGCTGGAACAAGTGATGGGCGCTCACTCCGTTGCGTGGATTCGATCTTACAGCTGAAGATCTTACAGCACAGAGGCTTCTGCTGTTTAACCCACAACGCCACTACGTCCCTTACCAACATTACACCTATATAATTTTTCTGTAGTCATGATTTTTATTTCCGTCTATAATCCTGTCTTGTACTTTTTTCTTTAGCCTTCATCAGTAGACAATTCAATTCATTTTTGTATTTTCCATCAGTTATATGGTGTTAGCTGCATATTTATGTTTCTTTCACCAATTTTTACTCCTCATTCATTTGATTGCAGCCAAAATGATGTAAATTAAAAAAATGTATTTTCATGTAATCTTATGTATGCGTTCAAAATTCCTTAGTGCAGATTCTGATCTTTGTGGCCATGATGCTCTGAGCACTCAATATAAATGGCATTGTAACGGGCTTCTTTTCCTTCCTTAAAAAACAAACAAACAAAAACAACTGTTCCAGCTGGAACTATAATCCTATGCAAGAGATATTTGTATCACCAAGTTGTGTTTTCAGGCTCTAAATCCTCTGCATTCTCAGGGAAGCCATTATAAAGCTTTCACTTCCTATATCATCTCAAACATCTGTTCATATATACATCTTATGCACAGGAGGCCTTTCTGATGTTCCTATTAGATTATGCACTATTTTAATCTATTTAGGAAAGCTTTTTTCCCCTCACCCTTGGGTAGAGATCTTTTTTCAGATTCTGAAAGAAGATGCTGACACATCTAAGGATGTAACTTAATAGTGACTTGAAAAAACCACCATAAATTTTAAGAATGCAAACTGCAGACTGACAATACAGCTGTGTACATGTCTGTTCATAATGATGTCCTGTTGATTCAATGGCTTATTGAATTCTATTGCCTTATTAAATCCTATTGCCTTATGCAGTTGTGTAAGGCTGATCCCAGAACTAATTTTACCTCTTCAACCAACTGTCATGATCCACTGTATTGATTCAGTGAATAAACAGTTGCATACCAGGTTGTGCATCAGAAAGAGAGCCAAAGAAGAAAACTGTTTGCACAATTGCCTTTATGTGCTTAGTATTCACTCAGTAGGATTTTGGCCAGTGAGAATTGCTCCCTGGTATGTGAGTATAGGATTGCAACCTTAGCTTTTGCCACAGAATTATATGTAATTAACCAATGTAATGTAAGGGACGTGGTGGCGCTGCGGGCTAAACCGCAGAAGCCTGTGCTGCAGGGTCAGAAGACCAAGCAGTCGTAAGATTGAATCCATGCGATGGAGTGAGCATCCGTCACTTGTCCCAGCTCCCGCCAATCTAGTGGTTCGAAAGCATGCAAATGCAAGTAGATAAATAGGGACCACTTCGGTGGGAAGGTAACAGTGTTCCGTGTCTAAGTCACACTGGCCATGTGACCACAGAAGATTGTCTTCGGACAAACGCTGGCTCTATGGCTTGGAAACGGGGATGAGCACCGCCCCCTAGAGTCGAACACGACTGGACAAAAATTGTCAAGGGGAACCTTTACCTTTACCTTTAACCAATGTAATTAACCATAAATTACATTGGAAAATGGGTGGAATTGACTAGCATGATTGGAAAGGAGGAGAATTTAATCTGAATTTTATCCTTAATTTGAAGGAGGTTGTATCTTAAATACAGAACTTGGTAAAGCTAAATTTCAGCCTACACTTCCCAAAACCTTTGAGCCAGAATGACTAACCACTGATGATTCTGGTTGGAGGATTCTAGTAGCTCTTATTTGAAATTTCCCAAGTTCTGCCTGGGTGTCTGGCCTGAAACAGGCTACATAAATACAACAACAAACAGCACGGGGAAGTAAGCTTTAGGGCTACAACTTCCAAAATCTGGCATCTTGCATGGGCATTGGGAGCTATGGGCTGAAAAAGTAAGTTTTCCAAGATTGGTTTCAATGCTTGGGGACACCAAAACAACATTCCTTGATTTCCTCTGTTCTCCCCACTCTTTGATTCCTATTGCTTTGGCTTTTCCCCCATAAGTATTGTACAGTGGACCCTCGACTTACAGACGGCTCGACTTACAAACTTTTCGAGTTACAGACTTCTCTGGGTGCAAAATTTAGATTCGACTTGCAGCCAGAGAATCGACTTACAGACCAGAAAAAAACCAAAATGGAATAAAAATAGAATAAAAACCACTGGTTATGGGATTAATTGGTTTTCAGTGCATTGTAGGTCAATGGAGATTCGACTTACAGACTTTTCGACTTGCAGCCACCATTCCAATACCGATTAATTCCTTAAGTAGAGGGTCCACTGTACAGTTCTGTAATGATACAGTGGATCTGAGAATGATATCACTGGGACTCTCTGATCAGGCTGAAGAAACAGAATTTCTCCATTATCACTAGACACACATGGGGTCAAAGTAACATTGGTAGGACCTATGCTAGCTACAGTTTCCCAGTCAGAATGGATCTTTTGTTTGCAAAATATCATGCAAATTTGT
Organism: Pogona vitticeps; assembly: GCF_051106095.1. Classification (NCBI taxonomy): domain Eukaryota; kingdom Metazoa; phylum Chordata; class Lepidosauria; order Squamata; family Agamidae; genus Pogona; species Pogona vitticeps. The sequence continues at coordinate 96,699,449 of NC_135784.1, forward strand.
CATGTTGGGTTGTTGAGGGGTCTGCATTTCCCTTCTTGGGGCTTAGAGTCTAATAGGCCTTTGACCACTTCAGGCAACTCAACTCGTAATTTAAATTGTGATTTAAATCCATTGATTTTTTAAAAAATCATTGATTTTTAATCCACTTTGCCAGGCAGATACAATGGCAGAAGAGAAGGTATAATTTGCTGTTGCTGGTGCCATGGAATAGGCTGTATCCTATGTTCTTACATGGACAACTTACTTGGTCTTGAATGGGCAACTGAAAACCTTATAAAAGACCTGGTCCCAGTGGAATAGAGGACTGGAAGGACTGGGTCTTTGTCATGGCCTCTGTGAATCACAATATGGGTTCTACGACTGTGCAGAAAGCAGCCTTGGAATTTTCTAGAACTTAAGGAAAAACACTTCCCCCTTCCCCCAGCCCCACTGCACATTACTAGGCACTTCCTAATGGCTCTCACCCAGTTCTCCTCTGTCCACCACATGAGTAGCATATTGAGAGAAGGCTGAAGGCTTGTTTACCTATAATTCTATAATTCTTTGAACTGTAAATAGTTCTTTCTTATCTTCACTACTTTCTATGTTTTCCCCTGACACTTAAAAAAAAGAATTTGAGTATTATCGTCATTACTAGCATTATCAGACTTTTCCTGTTTCCCACTTCGATTTTATGGCCTCTGTGGCTCTTTCCAAAAAAGTGTGTTGTTTGTAGGGGCAAATTGCCTCATTCTGATGGACACAACAGATGCCTGTTTTCTCTAGGTAAGGGACATATTACACAAAAGTATAACATTCATACTTTACCGTGTCACTCTGAAAAAAATAACATCACTGGGCTGTGATCTGGGAAAATTCAGTGAACTCCATCAGCTCAGTCGCCCAACTGCCAGAGAACCCACAGGCACCACAGAAAATTTATTCTGTTAGAATGAACAGTGATCCCCTAAATAACATAAATCTTCCAACTTCCGGCTTACTTGGTACCACCTTTGACTTCTTCCATTTTGCTAGGTTTGAAGGCCGCTTTGGTATTGACCCCAGCAAAATGGAAGAAGATGGCTATTGACAAGTGGGACAGATCCAAAAGAGAGAGAGAGAAAAAAAAACATCCTTATTTACTATCCTGTTCTAACTCTCAACAATCTGACCTTCCAACTAGAACATCATGGAGTGATCACAAAACCCTTTGAATCAGAAGGATTGGGATACAGTCAACCCTCGACTTACGAACGGCCCTAGTTACGAACATTTCAACTTATGAACCGCTCTGATAGGAAAATATGGACTCGACTTGCGAACTTGGATTTGAGTTACGAAAGGAAAAAATTACGGGGAAGGCAGGGAAAGCAGGAAATTTGAAATTTCAGTTAGCGAAGAGGCTGCTCGTCTGCTTCCTCGCTCGTCCAAGCGGTTAGAGAGTGGGAAGAGAGACCTGGGACTGCCTGGTATTGCCATTTTTAAATGTAAAACTTAGTTTAAAAGGTGCTTTGTTTGGGTTAAATGGTGCTTGGGTAAAAGGGAGCTCGGTTTGAGTTAAAACCTGCTTGGGTAAAAACGTGCTTGGTTGCTTTAGAACCTGCTTGTTTTGTTTTTAAAAGTGCTTGGTTGAAAAGGTGCCTGTTTTGGTGTAAAAGGTGCTTGTTTTTAAAAGTGTTCTTTTTAAACAGTGTTTGCTTGTTCCCTCCATGGTTTCCTGCCTTTTTTTTAACTTACGCCTTCTTAGGTTAAAAAGAAAAAAAAAAGAAAAGAATTCTGCCCCTAGTGGTAGGAACGGATTAACCGGCTTTGCATTAGTTCCTATGGGAACGAGTGCTTCGAGTTACAAACCGTCCCTTGACCTAAGAACTAAAAACAGCCGGACCGGATTAATGGGTTTTCAGTGCATGCCTATGGGAAATGCTGATTCGAGTTACAAACCTTTTGACTTACGAATGTCCTTCCGGAACAGATTAAGTTTATAAGTCGAGGGTTGGCTGTATTATGTGCCTGGGATTAGTTTCTGAGAGATAGTGGGATCACCTCCTTTTGTCCCACTACGTACACCACCTTGCTCTTCAGTTGTTTAACTTATACTTCTCCAGCATTCCTTCTGGAATTCCAACCAATTTTCCAGTGTTTCTCTCATGCTGTAAACCAAAGTCCCCCAAACTCAAAGTTCACAGTTGAATTTGAATTTACTGGTCTGGCCCCATTCTTCACATAACTTCTAAGAAATTTCTTACATTTATGCCCCAATAAAGAACAAGTGCAACATTGCAAACCAGGTTCTGGGACTTGGCAAAGATTGGGGAGAGAACCGCTTGCATTCTAGCCCATATTTAATTATAATTATGCTTCACTGAAATAAATGAGACCCAACTGCTTATATGTTTGTTTACTTGCTTCTTGTTTCATCTGTTCATTTGTGGCTGAATTGCATGTTTGAATCATGTATTTTAAAAAATAATAGAATAGTGGATTTTCGTTAACCCACTAGTCAACTACTGAAAATATAAGTATTCTAATTATCTTTATGTATCAAAGTTACCTTCAGCTTAAATACCTTTTGTTAGATTTATTGCTTCTTTTATCTTTGCTCAGGGAATCCGAAAAACAATAACTTAGGATAGTTGTGTAACCTCTGTGTCATTACATTTTGGGTTGTGTGTTTTTTTAAAGCTAGACTTTGACAGCTCACTTCAGCTGAATAAAATATGTATGTCAGAGCACATACTTGGCAACAGTACATTTCTGGTGTTTTCAAAATATGCTTTGCTAGACTTTTTTTAAAAAAAATTATTATGGCAGTTATATTCTAGGCTAAGCATCTGTGGTTCAAACATCCCTGTTAAATTGTGATGTGTGTGATACTTAAAGGAATAGGATAAAGAAACATTTACATTTAAATAACTCTGCCAAGCTTCTGGAGTTTGCCCAGATACTTGTTAGAATGCTCGTTTTGCTTTATGAACTTTGAGTTTCAACAGTCACAATTTTCTAGTTTTAAGGTGGATAAATACTGTAATATATTATGTGGGAGCTGACATTTCAGAAATCATTAATTAATGGCCTTATAAAGAAAAAGGTATTATTACTGGTAAGACCGGAATATCTCTATTGACAATTTTGAAATACAGTACAGCAATCTACTTCAAAGGAAGGGCCCCACATTTTAATCAGTAAAACAAAATTGTGAATATAAATCTGTGTCCCTTTGTCTGTTCTTTCCTGCCAGGGCAGGAGGAATGGCAAATATGTTCCCTTGAAAAGCCAAATATAAATCATTGTATCATGGTATATGCTAACTACAACATAGTAAATGATGCCAGGCTAATGTATCTGGTCTGTTGCTTTAAATGGATGGCTCAGCAGTTGAGCAAAATTCCTACTCAGTTAAATCATGAATGTCAGCAGGAACCGAGGGAAACATAAATTAACGGAAAATAGAATTCCAAGGTATCACATAATGAAAAATTGAGGAGTGAATGGCACTTACTGATATTCATATTATATTTATTTCTTTTCTCTTTTACCGCTCAGAAGAACGGCATTAGAAGGAGGCAGGGAGGAGCAGGGGAACCTGTTGAAAAAAAAATTCTCATTCCAAAGCAGCCCTTCTGCCGGTCTGTTTTCTGTCAGTTAGGAAATGCTCTGCCTTGTGAGCTCATCTGGAAACTAACAGAAGTAGAACTGGGAAGCCATCATGGAAGTGAATGTTTCAGTTAGATAATATGACAAAGACAGTGCATTTTCCTATACTCTGGTGGGGACAGAGACAGAAAAATGTCTGCCTTCAAATAGAACCTCCATTTTATGCAAAGGGTTATCTTTCACCCCAAGAAAATATTTTATTGATATGAAGCCTTTATTATTTTATTTCCATTTACCTATTTGTTTTATTTTTATTCTTCATTTTCCAGTGACTTCAAGCCAATGTACCTGGTTCTCCTCCTCCTCCTCACTTTTATCTTTACACCAGTCCTGTCTAATAGGAGAGAGGGAGAGAGTGTGATTAGCCTGAGTTCAACTGATCAATTTTCATGGCTCAGTGCAAACATGAACTTTGATCTCCAAATTTCTTTGTGTTTGAGTGAGATGTAATTAACTAATGAAAACAAATTGAGTCACATTCATTATTTTTTCCTTCTGGGTGACTTTTGGGAATGGAAATGAACACAAGAGGGAATCTTGTAGATCATCTTCACTGCTGACATTTGTGCTGTTAACATTCATACTGGCCTTTGCTATGAAAAGCAACATTTTTTTCCTGTTGATAGTGTGGGCCCAATACTTAAAGGCAATGATGTTAGACCTTTTCCTGACATTTTGAATCCTGGACACAAAAGCAGTATCCCATATCCATAAACCAGAGGATTTCTTGTAGTTTGGGATTCCCTGGGTTTTAAAAACAAACACATACTATACGCAATTTTCCAACTGAAGGCGTAGGTGACAGTACCCTGAGTATGTAGTTCATGGGAGGACACACATAGTTAAGGCTGGAAATCCACTAGACAAACTTCCCTGGAACTAAGTCACACTGAACTTAATAAGGCTTCTTTCTCAGTAGACTCATAGATTACTCCAGTGCCCGCGTCTTATGGGATTTATTCTGTTTGAGAGGAGAATGCTTCTAAACCAGTAACATTCAGAATGCTTCTGGATATCACATCTGCATGCTATCGAAGTGGTCCTGCCTGCCTGTTTAATTTTGCCTTTCGGGATTAAGCCCCATTCAATTGAATGGGACACAATTTGAAATAAGTAGACCTTGGTTTGCTTTTTCTAACTACCTGGGGAGGGCGGGGGAATAAATTAAGAGAGAATTGCTTCAGACGGTCACAGCCTGGAGAACTATTCTCTGTCTCACTGTTGTGCCCTTCTTGCTCCCCCTTCTCTCTCTCCCCCATAGTCCCGTCTCTTTCTCTGAGGCTATTCCTCCCCTCACCTGTTTTTCCCCTCTCTAGTTCTGGTTCCTCCCTCTATCTCTCTCCCTCTCGTCTCCTCTCCCTGTGACTCATATCTTACAACATTTACTAGGGTTGTACCCTGGATTCAGTCAAATTACAAACTCTGAACCAAACTGGCCTCAATACAGCAAATCTGTATGAGATCCAGATCAAGGGGGAATGGCCACATTCAGCTCTGGGATGAAGACAAGTGGATTTGCAGATTAATTCTGGATCATAAGCACAAGCTGATGGGGCACAAAACGGATTCCTCTCTTTTTTTAAGCAGCCTACTACTTCTATTTAAAAGCAAATTTTAACGGTGCCTGATATGCAGCCCCCTAAGACTAGCTCTCTGAAATTTGACAACTTTACTCCTTTTTAAAGAATTTATTGTTTCTCCAAATTTCATGTATATCAGTACAAAAAAAAAGGGGGGGGAGATTGAATTAGATATGATTCACATTTTTTGCTACACAAGAAATGTGAAGATGTTTTACACAGTGGTTCCCTTCCAACCTGTTTAATGAGTGAAATACAGTGGGACCCCCATATCCATGGGGTATCAATTCCAAGCCCTCCCATAGATGCTGTAAAATGCTGATTATAACAAACAGTATTTTACTAGAAAAGGCTATACAGTATATAGCATGGTCTTTGACACCCTCTAACAGCCAATTCTGGTAATGACATTGTGGAAATATATTTCTGTAGTGAGCACTATACATAGCATGGTCTCTGGCTCCCTCTAGTGGCTCCCTCTGGTAACATCATCTTTAGAAATGTATATTTCTAGGATTTTTCTTTCAATATTTTTAATATTTTCAGACCATGGATAAGTGAATCAGCAGATACTGATTCACAGATAAGGAGCCCTACTGTATTGTTTTGTTTCTTCAGCGATTCTTTTTATCTCATACATATTCCACCATGCCAGATGTTCTATCTCTCTTGTCAAATCTTATAAAAGAATCCTGAGAGCAGAAAGCATAAATCATGAATATCTTAGATTGCTTTTATTTGTTTATTTAAAATATTTATAATCTGCCCTTCTCCTGAAGGATCCAAGGTGACTTGCAGTACTAAAAGAAACAAAATTAAAATCCAAATAATAAATTATTACAATATTTAAAAAGCATTAAACAAACATAATATTAAAACGCATAATAAGAACAATATTAAAAGCACAAGGAAAGCACAGGATAAAATGCTCCCTTTTAAAAAAAACTCCTTTGTCAACCAGTCATTTTCAGACAGGAAAGATTGGTTTGGCCCAGGTATCAGAGTCTAGTACTGTACTTAAAAACCAGAACCTCTTCTGTTAACACTGAAATTTGGAAATGTGTCTGGTATAATTTTGCCTTTATTGCTTTCCTGAGGAATCTTATGGGAAATGGTTGTATAAAAATATTTGTAAGAGGTAGAAATATGAATGGTCCTCTGAGGAGAAATTTAACTGCAACTATCATATTGAAAAACCTCTTCAGTGCCCTTCACCTTCAACTATTGACTTAGCTTTGCACAACTAGATTTACTAAATATATCTAGTCGTTTTCAGTAGCAATTTTCATCTAAACAGGAGGTTGTCATCTCTTTAATAAACCTTTGTGTCGTAATGCCATGGTTAATCATTCAACCTGCTGGTTGATAGAGAACAAGTGGGCTCTCTCTATTTTTCTAGGAGGGTGGCAAGACTATATGAACCTTTAGTCTTCTCTGCTTCTTTGCTGTACCCGATCAGTGTTTCTAGGCAAATCATGATGAGGATGATGAAGCCCTAGGAATCTGCCCCACCATTCAGAAGCAAACGCGGGACAGTTTCCAAAGAAAGTATGTTGGAGAGTAAGCATGCAGTGGTGTAGAAGCAATGTTAACGTATGTATTCAGTCTTTTGAAACCCGGAATTATTACCTGGACACATTCCCTCCTTTGCAAAAGAGTCACACCAGTATCTATTTCTAAGTAAAAAAGGAAAACGTGTGTCCATTAGAGAAGTATATTTGATATAGGAAAGGGGATAGAAGACCTAGTTCTAGTTATCCAACATTATAAAAAGCAACCTGAGGTTGAAGGAAGTCCTGATCAGCTGGGAGGCAGGCGTATGTGCAGAAGGCAGAAACCAACTTCCCTTCCAGGAGTCTGGGTGCTGTGTGTGTGCATGCACCCAACCACCAGTCGATCACCTTGATCACCTAATAGGCAAGTGTGCGTGCTCAGAGACAGCAGACCCAGCTCCTGGAAGAGAAGCCAGGCAGCTGTCTCTGAAAATGGAGGAGGCGGAGGCAGGACCAGGTAGAGAGGGGATGGGGGCAGTGGGAAGTTTTTGCAAAATGGGTGCATGAACTGAACCAAGAACTAGCCCAATTTCGTGGTTTTCTTTTTCCAGTTTATGGACCGTGCCCATCTCTACTCTTCCAGATGTGTATCTTCTTGAGCTGCAGCTAGTCACTTCCAACAAAGTAAGCCACTGTTGGGAAACATTCTTGCATGCACATTGGATTTCTAAAGTTTCCCCACAAATCCTTTTTGTCCACATTTAAACACAGTGAAAAACCAGATGAATTATCCAAATGTCTAGCATACATCTGCTGTTTATGTAACCTGTGCACGTAGAATTCTGCTTTTTGCCTTTTGCCTATAGTAGATGGAAGATATGAAACATTTGATATAGACTTCTAAAAGCCCTTGACTGTGTGGACCACAACAAACTATGGCAACTCCTTAAAGAAATGGGAGTGCCTGACCACCTTATCTATCTCCTGAGAAACCTATATGTGGGACAGGAAGCAACAGTTAGAACTGGATATGGAACAACTGATTGGTTCAAAATTGAAAAAAGAGTATGACGAGGCTGTATATTGTCTCCCTGCTTATTTAACTTATATGCAGAATACCTCATGTGAAAGGCAGGACTGGAGGAATCCCAAGCCGGAATTAAGATTGCCGGAAGAAATATCAACAACCTCAGATGTGCAGATGATACAACTCTGGTGGCAGAAAGTGAGGAGCAATTAAAGAACCTCTTAATGAAGGTGAAAGAGGATAGTGCAAAAAATGGTCTGAAGGTCAACATTAAAAAAACCCTAAGATCATGGGCCACTGGTCCCATCACCTCTTGGCAAACAGAAGGGGAAGATACGGAGGCAGTGACAAATTTTACTTTCTTAGTCTCCATGATCACTGCAGATGGTGACAGCAGCCACAAAATTAAAAGACTCCTGCTTCTTGGGAGGAAAGTGATGACAAACCTAGACAGCATCTTAAAAAGCAGAGACATCACCTTGCTGACAAAGTCAAAGCTATAGTTTTCCTAGTAGCGATGTATGGAAGTGAGAGCTGCACCATAAAGAGGGCTAACTGCTGAAGAATTGATGTTTTTGAATTGTGGTGCTGGAGGAGACTCCTGATAGTTCCCTGAAATGCATGGAGATCAAACCTATCCATTTTGAAGGAAATGAACCCTGAGCGCTCACTGGAAGGACAGATCCTGAAGCAGAGGCTCCAATACTTTGGCCACTTCATGAGAAGAGAGGACTCTCTGGAAAAGACCCTGATGTTGGGAAAGTGTGAAGGCAAGAGGGGAAGGGGACAACAGAGGATGAGATGGTTGGGCAGTGTCATCGAAGCAACCAACATGAATTTGACCAAATTCCGGGAGGCAGTGGAAGACAGGAGGGCCTGGCGTGCTCTGGTCCATGGGGTCACGAAGAGTCGGATACGACTTAACTACTAAACAACATCAACAACAACAGATTTCTCTGCTGCTCTTTGGCAGAATGCACTGGAGAGAATTCTGTCTCTCACCAATCTACAAATTCCAGGACTTTATAGGATGGAATCATGATAGTGAAAGAATGTCATTAAAGTGATAAAACTGTGCAGTGCAGATTCACTCTTGCATATACAGTACAGGAGTATGATAATAGGAGTTTTATTTAGGTTTAGAAAAACCACCAGATGAAATCTACTTTGGAGCAAAACGATTACGTTTCATACAGAGCCAAGCTACACATAATACAAGCTATCAGTTCACTGATCTCTTGACATCATGTGTGTGTGCGTATCTGCACAGACGTAAATGAAATGTGATAAGGATTTCAATTGGGACTGTAAGCACAGCGGGAGGGGTTCTTAGCTGTCTCTCCTTCCGGCTGACTCTCCTGTGAAAACTCTGGCCCCTGAATATATTCCAGCCATGGTTCTTGACAGGGAAATGGAGTTGTGATCCAAGTCACGGATTCAGATCCTGCTATCCCTAAATAGAAGCCTGGCTTTCATACTAATTTGTCCCTATTTAGTTTTAAATAACTAATATCCTTTGTAATAATACAAATGTATGATTCCTTTGTAACAGTAGATTGTGGGTATATGACCTGTAGAACATATTTCTTTTTGTAGTGAAGAAATGAGAGCTTGACGGTGAGGATCAAATTAGACATATTTTAGAGGAAAGGCTCCCACACATATGAAATACAGTACATTTCTCTGTCACAGCATGTGATTTTCTTTCGCTACATATCTTGCATGCTTTGTTTTGTAGTTAGTCATTGGAAGGAAAAATGGGCTTAATATGCAAATCTGATTGTCCAGACACATTTTCTGAAGGAATCCCTCTATGGAAGGAGAAATGGATTAATTGGAAGAAACACAGGCATTTCTTCTTAGTCTGTTTGGCTCATGAGTGTTGAACTGGGTTGTGGAACTGACTAACCATCCAGTGCCACAAGTTCTTGAGCTGAGCTTTGTGGCTATTCCATAGGCCATTGAAGGCATCAGAGTATGTTTCTTTCTTTTTTTAAAATTTTATTTTGGGAGGGGGCTGTGTAGCTCTTGCTGTGAGTAATTGATCCCCAGAATCCTGGAGCTCACCCTTTCCCACATTATAGAGATAAAAACCTATTATTTATACAGAATAACCATGTGTTATACAGGCAACGCATTTGGCAACCTGGATAGCATCAGGAAACAAATAATTATATCCACTGTACAGTCTTTGGCAGCAGCCTGAACAATTGTTTGTTTCTTTCCCTAATGTATCCATATCTATTCCATAACAGCTGTACTACAAAGTCTTTTTGCAACATGTTTTTAAGTAGGGCAAAATTCCCGAATTTGGCTTGACTTTTTAACACAGTTCCAACACATGGCGAGGCCTCTTTCCATGTTACCTTGGCTGACCTTTGTTGTAGCAGCAGATTTTTATACTTCCTCTCATAGACACCAAAATAAAGGTTTTTATTTTCCTTCAAATAGGCTTCTTATCTACTCGCCTGCCAAAAGTTACCCAGCTTTAGCAGGAGGTGGCTGACTGCGCTAGGATACAACAGCTTGCTTCTGACCTATTTCTTTGACATTGGGATTTGCTGCAAAGACACTCCTTTTTCTCCCTGCATATTCAAACTCCTGCCCTTTTAGAATGTTGTTTAATTAAATTTTGGTTTTCAGAAAACAGTTATGAAGTGCTTTTTAGCAATCATCCTCGTAGAGGGCCAACCGCTGCCCCAAAATTAATTAATATTCAGTTGAAGGCAGGGGTGGATGATATCAAGTGAGCAAAATCACTTAATTCCACATTGAGTTATGCCATAGCTTTATACTAGAAAGCATGGAATTCTTTTATTCTGAATTATAAAAAAGTAGACAAAGTCAATGAATGTTCAAATGTCAGGCTGGAAATATGCTTAATTTCACTGAAAGGTCAAAGGTAAAATAAGTCATATCAGGCAAAATATGCTTGCACAGACTAACACGGCTACCTCTTCTGACACTAGCCCAGTCATAACTTCATGGCACAAAGGCTGTTTTAACATTAGCTTTTCAATGTCCAGATTGGTAAAACCAATATTGATTAGAATAGAACAAAATCCAGCTGAATCCACATTCAGGTGTTCATTCTGCACAAACAGATTGATTGGCATATGCCTGAAAGCTCTGGTTGAAAACGTTTTATGATTTGATACTGCTTTCTGTACCAACATGGATGATCGTAAAAGAAGGCATCTCTGTTACAGACAGAGATTGCACCATTTACCTGAAGCAATATTGGGTCTGGGCAAAAGAACCACCGCATTTACCTAACCCCCCACAGTGTTGTTTTCTAATTCTGAAACCAAGTGGGAGCTATCAAGAGTTGCAACCTTAATCCTATGGCAACACGCATATTCAATATATTGTATTTCATTTTATGCAACAGTACAGATGGTTCCACTGTTGCTCAGAAAAACTGGAAGAACCCAAAAAAATCTTTAACCCACCCAAATGTAGCAGCTCAGTGTTACCCTATGCATTTAGTCAATATGTGGTAAATAATTGTGTTTTCAAGACCTGCTTTAACGGAACTACAAAATGATTTGTTGTTGTTGTTTAGTCGTTAAGTTGTGTCTGACTCTTTGTGATTCCATGAACCAGAGCATGACAGGCTCTCCTGTCTTCAGGGCCTCCCAGAGTTTGATCAAATTCATGTTGGTCGCTTTGATGACACTGTCCATCCATCTCGTCCTCTGTCATCCCCTTCTCCTCTTTCCTTCACACTTTCCCAACATCAGGGTCTTTTCCAGGGAGTCTTCTCTTCTCATGAGATGGCCAAAGTATTGAAGCCTCAGCTTCAGGATCTGTCCTTCCAGTGAGCATTCAGGGTTGATTTCCTTCGGAATGGATAGGTTTGTTCTCCTTGCAGCCCAGGGGACTCTCAAGAGTCTCCTCCAGCACCACAATTCAAAAGCATCAATTCTTCGACGGTGAGCCTTTTTTATGGTGCAGCTCTCACTTCTATACATCTCTACTGGAAAAAACATAGCTTTGACTATGTGGACCTTTGTTGGCAAGGTGATAACTCTGCTTTTTAAGATGCTGTCGAAATTTGTCATTGCTTTCCTCCCAAGGAGCAGGCGTCTTTTAATTTTGTGGCTGCTGTCACCATCTGCAGTGATCATGGAGACTAAGAAAGTAAAATCTGTCACTGCCTCCGTATCTTCCCCTTCTATTTGACAGGAGGTGATGGGACCAGTGGCCCATGATCTCAGTTTTTGTGATGCTGAGCTTCAGACCATTTTTTGCACTCTCCTCTTTCACCCTCATTACAAGGTTCTTTAATTCCTCCTCACTTTCTGCCACCAGAGTGGTATCATCTACATATCTGAGGTTGTTGATATTTCTTCCGGCAATCTTAATTGCAGTTTGGGATTCCTCCAGTCGAGCCTTTCGCATGATGTATTCTGCATATAAGTTAAATAAACAGGCGGACGATATACAGCCTTGTTGTACTCCTTTCCCAATTTTGTCATACTCCTTGCCCAAGTTATCAAGTCTTTATTGATAAGTTAAGACAGCACTGTTCACAATGGCTGAAACCCTGTTCCTTAGTGTAGCAAGTTGAACTAGAGTGAATCACTGGGGATTTGTTGCGTGAAGTAACTCAAAATTAAACGGTTACTTTTAGAAGTCAGTTATCATACACTGTTCCCAATCTCTTCTCATCCTAAACACTTGATAATCTTGTGAAATTGTTAGCCCTGCTGTGAGGGAACATATTTTAAGCACTGGCTGAAATCCTGCTTCTAAGTGTATTAAGTTGCACTTGAGAAGGCTCATTGCATCAGTGAGGATTTGATGAGTCAGTTCCATTGATTCAAATGCAACTACTCTAGTTGCAACTTACTGTAGCATAGTAAGTCACAACTAGAGTAGACACATTTTAATAAATAGGCTTACAGAGGAGTTGACTCACCAGATCCTAACTGCTGTAATGGGTCTACTCTAGTGAAATTTACTAAGCAACAGGATTTCAGTCAGTTTTTAAGACATGCTTAATATAAAGAGTAACAGTTTCACAAGGTCATCTGGTGCTTAAGGCGAGACAGGATTGGGAACAATGTATGGTAACCATTTCCTAAAAATAACTAAGAAAACTTAAATAATTTTAAAACTCATCTATGAAAGATGAATATATAATACCAAAAAGAGTTTCATAAAAAGCACTGTTGTATTTCTACCATTATAATTCTTCCTTTCTTAGGGGATTTGACCTATATGATCCCTGCTTTCATTCTGTAATACAATGTTACTGGCATGGGATTCATGACTGAAATCCTGTAGTTTGCTTCTTGATATTGCTAGTCTGAAGAACATTGGGTAAGAAAACATTGCTAAGAAAGCACAGATTGCCATGTAGTTTGTTAATTTGTTTATGTTGGGTTTTTGACATTAAACTTCTTAAGAAGTGCAATGTTAAAGACATTGCCCAAAGATATTTACTGATGTCTTGCTGCTATGTAGCGCTCCATTCTTTCAGCTTTCTCTTCAGCACCCCAGCATCCAGAAAGCACTGCCACAGCACCACAATGTCTCTCTTCATATCGCTTCCCTTTGCAATGGTTTCATTAAACAAACATTTCTTTAAAAAGCATCATCCAAGGTTTCCACCAACTGCTGTCTTAATCAGAGCTTAGGAAAGTTACTTCTTTTGAATTAGATCTCCCAGAATTGTCTGGCCTCTTGTATTCGAAGAGCCTCTGGAAGAAGCCTCATTATCCTTAAGGTGCTTTTGAGGGATAGGCCCAGAGGTGTTCTGGGAGGCAGCTGGGGTTTTGTGGTATGTCCAGCCTTATGAGAAAAAAGACGGTTGGTTGGCTTGTGTAAGGGAACTCCTTCTTCTTAGCAGAGAGTGTGAGGAGTGATGCAACTGAGAGAAGTGATTTAACAGTCAGGAGAAACATGGAGTGGAAGGACCATGGGGTGGAATGAGAGTGGAAGGGCATGGGAAAGCAGTGGTTTCCTATAGACCTCCATGTGCAGAATGTTCTCTAAGCCACGAGAGGAATTGTATCTGCTCAACAGGGAGACATTCTGTAGTGGGCAAGGTATTTCCCTCTTTGCCATGTATGAGACAAAAAAATGGCATGTGCTTAAAGAGAAAGAGAGATTCCACTGGAATGTCCTCTCCTTTTCTAGGTTAGATTTTCCAACTGGTCATTTCATTTTCCTGCCTGTTTCCAAACTGGGAAGAATGGCAGGAAGTGGAAGGGGAGCAGCAGATGGCAGGAGGGGACCGTGGGGTGATGAGGAGAGGGGCACTGAGCAGGTGGCAGTTGGGTTAGGAAAAGTACCCTAGGGATTTGGGAGTCCTGGGGAGGGAGAGCTGTGTGAGGTATGCTTTCTGAGATGTGTGCTTTATGTGAGGCTTTGTCTGTTTTTCTTTATGTTGTCTGTGAGAATGAATGATTTGAGCATGTGTGCATGCCTCCAAATCCATTTAGATCAAAAACTGATGTCTCTGTGCACACCCTCTGAAGGTCAGCATGATTATAATCTCATTAAAATTAAGTGTTGTGGGAAATAAATCAAAGAGATGTATGGCAGCAAGAAAATCAAAAAGCTTCAGTCCTTCATACGCACCTGGGAGTAGGATTGCAGGATAACAGCATCACATTCCTTCAGCTATTAGGGCCCAAACCTGAGGGCCAGGGGATGGGTTCTTGAGACGTCACAGGTTGGGGCAGATCAAGGTTTGGAAAAGGGCCAGAACTGCTGCCTAGCTTGCTGCTTGTGGACATGGGTGCAAGGGAGTTCCAAGTAAAGGAGCCCAATATCTGTGTAAGCCCAGCTAACCAGGTAAAATGACAATGCAGAACAGGAGCCGGGTGACCGCTTTTTAGTGGTCAGGCAGGCAGCAAAACATCAATAGCTACAGCAATTGCTGACATATTTCTTAGGATTTGCATCTCACACAGCACACATATGGAATCATCGAATCATAGAGTAATTGAGTTGGAAGGGACCTAGAAGGCCATCCAATCCTCTGCTCAATGCAGGAAATCAAATCAAAGCCAATCTGACAAAGTTGTCCAGTTTTCTCTTGAATGTCTCCACATTTGGAGCACTCACCTTCTCCTGAGCTAATTGGACCCATGATGGCATTGTGTTGCACAGGCATTGCACAAGAATAGCACAGGTACTGATACCTTTGCATTGAGCCTGTGAGCCCCAGTGCCAGCTGGGAATGGGAGGAGATCAAGGTGCCTCCTCTTCCAACACCAGTTGGCCTTGTGATTTGACTACATCTCTCAAGACCCAGGGAGGCCTGGCGATTTCCTGAGACTTCAAACAGGTGCCTTGAGACCTGGGGAGTAAATGCTTGGAATGCTGGGAGTAAATTCTGCTGCAGTCGTGAATTCTGTACTGACATAGCATTGCACTATGTAGAGTAGACCTACAGAATTATGCTGCAAGAGTTCTGCCTCTGTTCTTTTCTGCCGGTTGAAGCAAACGGTTTGGGATTTCATAATCCGAAGCTGTTGTTTTGCTTATTATCTGTGGCTTGATGGGCTGTGGGTGAGTGCAGAAACACATGTCATACAAAGCAAAGACTTTGCTGAAGAACAAATTGGTCTAAGAGTTGGTTCTTATGGGGAAAAGAAACAACAACAAACTATTAAGAAGCGAGAGGAAGGAGTTTGAGCAGGGAGTTAGGAATCCCCTGACACCAGTGCATTGTTTAATAAAGGGCAGAATAATATGAACTACATAATGATTTGTGCATACCTCTCCCCTGTGCACAAGGGTTTAAGATAAATGTGAATATGGCTGAAGGATGCATATTTGAGAATAGGCCGTTCTATCTAGGTTTAGAATTTCTTTAGCCAGTCTATGAGCTGATCTTGCACCTAAGGGCTGGAGCATGCACAGACACTATATGCTCACTGAATCAGATTCAAACCCCTTCTCAGCCATGACTATTTTGAATTATATGGACTCTCTGCTGAATCTTTTGGTGGGCTAATGTTGTATGTGTAAAGGTGTTTTGCTGTGAGGAGGCGTTCTGTCAATTGACAGCTCCACCCTGTCAGCCTTGTTCAGTTTAGACATCACGTGGGGAACTCTGCTCTTACTGCATTGCCATTTGAAATGGAAAGCTAGGCTGTTTACTCAGAAGTAGATGCAATTGCAGATATTGCGGCACGGAGGTCTTCGGAATATAATCATAAGCATGCTAGCGAGGGAAAAAGTTATCACTGGCTCAAGTGGGATTTCCGAGTTAACAAGCAGAGGATGTTCTGTAAATATATTTTTGATTGGGGTTTTAAAGGTCAGGCTTCCCTGGGCAGCTTGTTAACAGCTAGCGAGTCTACCTTCCCTGTGATTTATTGTGGAGCTTCACATTTGTCTTACTTCTGGAGAAATACTGCAAGCCACTGCAGCTGGCAAGGTGCAGTGTGCTCCCTTTTTCCATACAGGAAAGTTGGGTATCAAGACTAGGCTCTGCCTAGAGTGTGAGGATGCTGCATGGCTCAGTTGACCAGATTTTGTCCCGATTTCAGGCATGTTATGTGGTGCCTTTTAGTCTACCAGCTCGCTCAGATTCTAGCCTTTCATTCAAAAAAGAAGTCTCTTGCTGTTATAGAAGTAGAGAGAAACTGTACAACCGCTGCTTACGCCAATTGTTTTATAAGAAGTTACAAACCTTTCTGTGTGATAAGTGAAGCTACCCATAGTTTAACAGGAACTATTAAGCTATGTGAATTTGAGAGATATGGTTAGATGGGCACTGCAGAGGAAGCGGTTAATCCTTGGTACTTGACACCAACTACAGAATGATGAGAGCCGTAGTTCAAAAAGGGATCTTCTTCAAAGTTTGATATTATGCCTTTTGGTGCATTTTCTGCTTTGCAAGGGTTCTGGACTCCATGATTCTTGTGGTCTATGTTCTCTTATCATTCTATGAATCTATAATTATACAAGTTTCCAGAAACATTGCATTTTACCTTAAGTAGCTTGTGGGAGCTGAGCTGAGAGCTTAGCTAGGTCTTCCCCTGGGGAAAGGAATAACTCTTAAAAACAAATGCACATTATCAAATGCTTGCTACTATTGAGATTGAGATTCTGGTTGTTGTGACTATTAAATTTCTTGATAATGTCCTTTTCAAAGAACTAATTTTACATTTGTTTGTCTTGGAATATGATTTATCAGAACGTGAACTGCACACTCTGATATATCTGCTCCAAAATTAAATGGCTCTTGCACCTCAGTAAATGTGCACAGCAAATCAATATACAGTATTTCTACTTCTCATGAAGTAGAATGTGCAAAGTAAATTTCTAACAAAATCCTAGCAAATATGATCAGCAACTATTCTAATGGAGTTGTTTGTGATCCAAAAGAGTAAATTTTCAAGATCTGCTATAAATGTTATTCCCTACTATAATGTAGTATGATTGGACTGCCCAAGTTGGAGTGCCCAAGATTTGGAGAACCAGAGTATTGCAAACCTCATTGAATATCCTCTGCCTCTTTAGTCCCAGTAGAAACCAGCTACCACCTTATGATCCCAAGGGAAAATGAGGCGGGGCGCAAGGAAAGAACGGTTGCCTATTCGTGCTCTGGTGGCAGTCTGAGAAGAAGAAGGATCTACATTTGTGATTTGGTTTTCCTCAGGGGAGAGACAGAAAACCTTAGGCAGAAAAGGTTTGTTTTGTTTTGCTTTGTGGGTAGAGTGACAAGAGAAACAGACATTTGGGGAAAGATGCAGGTGGAGAGATTGACTGAGGGGGAGAAAGTGGATTGAGGGTTAATTGAATTGAAATTATTTTCAAGGGAAATTGATTTGGAGGGGATTTTCGTATTTATAGAAACAAATGAATTTTAGAGGACTTCATTTAGGAAGTGCTTTGGGAAATTAATTGGCTTTCTCGCTGCCAGTTGGTGTCCTGCAGTTTCAAAGGGGTGGTGTTGTAAGTTTGGGCTCAGTGCCCACCTGTGTGTTTAATTCAGTTTCTTTCAAGTTAATTCTTCTCTGTGACCAGCCATGCCTCCAGAGTGGTCATTTGGTGACTCTCTGCAGCCTTATGTGGCACCCAACTTTTAATGGCTTTACAGAGGCCATGGTCCACTAGAAAGATGAATAAATGGGTTCTCGATCAGATCAAACCAGAAATGTTGTGAGAAGCTACAATGACTAAACTGAAGCACTTATCTTTGGGACTTAGCTGAAGAAGGCAAGATAGTGATTTCAGACATCCAAGTTATACACCACAAAGTGGGTCTCCCCAGGAAAGTGCCCTAATCTTCACCAGAGGGATTGTAGGGGAAAGTCAGTACAGTGGGGTCTCTACTTAAGAACGTCTCTACTTAAGAACAATCCAACTTAAGAACAGCTCCATTTGCTAAATTTCGCTTCTACTTGAGAACAGAAATCCAAGATAAGAACAGGAAAAAAACCTTTCCTGCTCTTTTTTTAACCTTAGGTCATCTTAGGTTAAAAAAAATTCTCCCCCGTAGAGTACGTATTAACCAGCTTTGCATTAGTTCCTATGGGAACTAATGCTTCAATGTACGAACGCACCTCTACATAACAAAAAAACCAGCCAGAACGGATTAATTGGTTTTCAGTCCATTCCTATGGGAAATTTTGCTTCAACTTAAGAATGTTTCAACTTAAGAACACCATTCCAAAACGGATTAAGTTCTTAAGTAGAGGTTCCACTGTAGTTTCTATGGACGGAAAAGAGCAGATACAGATTAAATGATTTTCAATGCATTCCTATGGGAAATGCAGATTCAACATAAGAACTTTTCAACTTGAGAACCACCTTCCAATACAGATTAAGTTCTTAAGTAGAGACCCCACTGTAGAAGCTTCTGTGTGATTTTGGTTTCTCTAGGTGCTTGGGGGAAAATTTCCTGGGGAGGCTTTCTGCGAATGTATTACTTGGCTATCTGAAACCCAATCTTTGCCAAACATGGAAAGATTGTAAAGGAGAGTTAGAAAAAGTATCCCAGAAATTTTGGTGTCTCTAAGTGCTTTGGGGGCTGTTTTAAAGCCGAACAAAGCAAAAATTGCTAAAAATTCATTGATTTGTGATTCTTTGAGGGCATTGATTCATATGAATACGAATCAACTAATTAGAAGTTTTTTGAACAAAATTGGTGATTCATTTTTAATTCATGCCCATCTCTAATAAGGAGCATAATTGAGCAAGAATGGTGTTTAGACAGTTGTGAATTGAATACCTGGGTGTAGAGCCAGAGGTTAGGAGTTAAATTTCCTCAGTGTGCCTCCTGAGAGAATAGCCAGCCTCTGTAGCCTTAGGCAAAGTGTATGGTCCCTAGGCATCTTCAGAAGAAGAGAATGGTAAGCCATTTCTGAGTACTCTGTACCTAAAAACCAGGGTTGCCATAAGTCAGAATTGATTGATGGACATAATAATGGTTATTATTGGTAAGGTGAGCATAATCCATCTTGAACTGTTCTCATTCAACAGACAGAAATGTAAACTTTCTTTGCAAATTGGAGTACATACCATGGTATCCTCAGGTGGGTACAAGTGCTCTGACATCACCCACCATTGACATCACCTTTGGGTTTACCACACCAGGGAGGTGGGCCACACAGTACCTGTGACATTTTGAGAAATGTAAATGGCAGCCCCACATGAAATGATGTTATAGAGAAGAATTGTATAGATAATATTTCCAACTTGATTCTCAATATAGTACAGTGGTGCCTCGCGGGACGATTAATCCTCAAGACGATGAGTTTTTATGATCACTGTTGTGCTTCACAAAACGGTTTTTCCTATGGACAATTTACACAACATGATATTTTGGTCTGTGCTTTGCAAGATGGTGTTGTTGTTTTTTAGACCGATGCTTTGCAAGACGGTTTTCTCCCCCATTGGAACACATTGAATAGATTTCAATGCATTCCAATGGGGAACCGCGTTTCGCAAGATGATGTTTTCTATGGACGATTTTCGCAAGATGACGATTTCTCCCCCATTGGAATGCATTAAATAGATTTCAATGCATTCCAATTGTGAACCGCATTTGTCAAGGCGATGTTTTCACAAGACAGGGATTTTCGTGGAACGAATTACCATCATCTTGCGAGGCACCACTATATTTTGAATATAGTCGCACTGAAGTTTCCAGTAAGGTTTCCTTCCTTTATTCAGGGAAAATGCAAACATTATAGAAGATAGCCCGATGCCAGATTAACAGTAACCCTTTGTATATTAAACTCCTTCTCTTGTTTTCTTCCTCCTCTAAGTTCTAGTGACACAATCTAGCAAACATTGCTCCATCATTGATTCTGCTGAATGAATGGGAATTATGCCACAGCAGGGTTCGAGGGCATCCTTTTGTAAATATTTACCCCTTGTAATTGCAGAGAAGATACAGAGAGGAAAAACATTGCTAGAAGGTTTAACAGAAGGTCGTTTTTAATCACGGTCTCTTTTTTGGGCCCATCTGGAATGAGAAATACAAATGTAGTCCATTATTATCATTAGCAAAAATGTGACACATAGTACTTGTTTTATTAATTGAAAAAACATTTAACCCAGAAATGAAACAACTATTCTTTAGATTCTTAGAAAATCTGTTCTCTAGTTACAGTAATACTGGTGAAAGGTGATGCTTTTTTCTTACTTATTTCTGGAGGGTTCAAACATAGATGTCACCAGATAATTGCAATGTACTATTTTGTTTTTTACTTTTCCCCAGACTTGATTTGTGGCAGTTTTATTACAAGTCCTATATGTACTAGTCTTGTTCATTTTATTGGTTCCCATGGGCTGTGGATTTGTAAGAAATAGCTTCTAAACAGTGCCAAGCAGGGGTGGGGTAAGTGCCTCACCCCAAAATTTCAGGAGGGCCCCTAGTTAAGTAATGAGCTCATACACTTTTTACACTATTCAGAAGTAAGTCTCATTGAATTTTGTGGGTTTAATGACAGGTACATTGTGTGAAATTGCAACCATGATGGCCTTTCCTAAGTGCTTTAATGTTAGCTACTGTTCCTATTGCTAGCTGGACAGCTTACTGGTTTTGATAGGAGCCAGAGGCTGAGAGTTTGATTCCCCACTGTGCCTACTGTGAGTAGAGCCAGCCTGTGTAGCCTTGGGCAAGCTGCACAGTCCCAGAGCTGCCCCCCAGAAGAAGGGAATGGCAAATCACTTCTGAGTCTTCTCTACCCAGAAAACCCTGAAAAGGTTCACGTAAGTCAGAATTACCTTGATGTCACATGATTATATATTATTATTATTGTTCCTCTTGGAAGATGGGTTAATAATAATCCTTTCATCACTTTTGTTTTGTTTTTTGTTATTGTGTTTTGTTTTGACCCTGTTTTTCTTACACTGGAGGTTGGATGTCATTATGGCTATTTTAACTTCTATGGCAGCAGGTGTAGACAATGATCTTGTGCTGCATCCAAAGCATTCTCCATGGTTCTTCAGCCATTAAGCTCTTCGCTTTTCTAGATTTCTTTTCCCATCTATTTCATCTTGCATGATCAGGTAGAAATGTACCAATCTCTACCTTTCATTTCTTAGCATGTGACCAAATCTTTCTGTATTTCAACTGTTCTAAGATTTCTTGGTCTTTATTTGTTCATCTAAGTATTAACTACTTCATGGGTTTCCCTCTAGATCTAGATGTTCTTAGCATTTTAAATGCTTCTTTTTTTTACAGTAGCCTGTTTAAAGGCCTTGATTTCATGCCATGCAGCAGAACCAAAAATATACCACACCATAATGAGCACATGCATAATGCTCATTTGAAGTCTTCAATGCATAGTGTATTATTTGCCTTAACGAAAACCTCTCAAGGCTATCTCCATTCTGCCTTTTCTTGCATGGCTATGTCCCCTCTGGTCATTCCAAGGAACTTATATTTGTCAACATGTTCCATGCCTTTCCCCCTTTACCTTTTTAAAGTGGAAAAACAACTAATGCTGGGAATCAACTTTCTTGAACAGGACTTAACCTGCAATTTAACAATACAAAAGGCTGGCTATGGAGGAGGGAAAAACACTACTGGAAAATATAGTATTGTAATGAAGTGCTTTGTGGCACCATGGTATCAATTCTGTTTTCAGATGATGGCAGGAAAACTGTGCTTAAGCATTGGGGTTGGCAAAATGCAGCCCCCCCGGAAGTTGTTGGACAGCAACGTCCCTCTTCTTCACCATTATCTAAACTATCTATGGCTGGTGGGAACTATGATTTAGTTACAGGAAGAGATCTACAGTTTGCTCACCCATCAACTAATTGTGGAAGCTTCTTGTGGTGGAAGCCATCTTCATATATAATAGAGCTGAAAAATTCAGCCACTGGAACCGTGTGAGAAAATCTTTGCACTGATGGCACGTAAGAGAGAGAAACACTGTCTGTTCTCCTTCATTTGCTGCTCACTTGAGCTGTTTATTGAAAACGGAAATGAATCAATTTTAAAATATGTGTTCAAATTAAATTGATTGTTTTTATTACGCATTCACAGATGTACGGGGACCAACAAAAAGAAAGTCACTTTGCCACTCAAGTTAACTTGCTATGTATGAAAACAAAACAAATTTAATTTAAAATCTTATTGTTGCTGTGGTATCATTGTTAAACACAATGATTGTTCATTAAGGCAAGTCTTGGAAATAGTTGTGTTACCCAATTATGGTGTAAACAGATTTCATAACAGGTCATTTGGCCGGCAGGAATTCTCAGGACCCTTGGAGGATGATCAGATTTGTGGCTTTCTCCACATTCAGCACAGAACTTCCCACCAGTTTCTCCTGTTCTCCTCAGTTTTCTGCTGCGAAAGTTTTCCAAAAGAAGGAGGAAGACTACAATTGCATGAAGTGAAACTAGCCCAAGGAGCAAAGGGCCCAAAAACTATGTAGAGTTGTGGGGATATTTCCTTGCCTTCCCTGTCCTTTCTCAGGACCTCATAATGCTTATTCCTGAGAAGAGGCCATTGAGAAGCTACCAATTCCAAGCTAAAATAAAATGGTTCCACTTCTTCTCCACTTGAAATGGCACAAGTCACAAAACAGGGATTTTCTCCCATGTGTACTTTCACAGGCCACATGAAGAAATCATAGATCAATCAAAAGATGGAATATAAAAACAATTTATAGGCACTTACTCAGAGGGGATCAGCCACTGAAATGATGTGAAGAATACAAGCTTCAAGTAGACTTTAAATACTCAATGTTTTCTATTCCCTTAGCATTTGGGGAGTAACAGGGTACCATTCCTACTCTCCCAAACTAAATTAAATTCTGGACTTGCACCAAAGAACTCTCCTCATTGGATGTGATCTGTGAAGGTCACCTGTATTGAGTGAGGCCTTTGTTTCATCTTTAGCCCAACGTTGTCTACTCTGAGTAGCAGAAACTCACTTGTATCCCAGACAGAAAGTGTTTTCAGTCTTGGTACTTGTGATCCTGAAGATTTCATTATTGAAAGTTAACATCTTCTGCCAGCAATCCATATATTTGATCCAGCTACAGTCTGATATCAGGTTTAGGAGAGTAAAGCCCAGATAACTTCTCAAAATATTATTATGTCTAAAGAAAGTCCCCAGGAAAATTAGTGGCCAACTTCTATTTAGTACACTTGGCTGCTGGCAAGTGTTCACAGTTCCTTGGTGAACCAGTTTGATAAGGTTCTGGGATGCAGTTGTATAATGCAATGTTGTTGTAGGTTAGGGGAGGTCATTAAAGGATTACAACGACAGCATGTGCAGGTTGCTTGAAAACAATTAGTAAGTAAAGTACAGGAACAAATGCAGCAACCATAATAATTGGAGGAAAATGATGGAGTGCCACCATTAGAGAATGTTAGAATTGGACTCAACGATCAGAGTAGATCCCTACCACACAAGTTTTAAGCCCAGGCTCTTTAGATACTGATATGTTCTTACTTTCCCTACCTTACCCCCACCCCTTTCTATGGTAATGCATAATACTGCACTTATTTCAACATGGTGAGGCAGCCATGTTGGGGATCCTTGTCCTCATTCTGTTCATTGAGGCTCTGGGCTCCTGACCCATGGTCCTGTTTGGATGGCATCACAGAAAATAAAGACGGATGAACCAACGGCTCTGAATTACTTTTCAAAGGGAAGGCAGGCTGGGCTTTGCAAGAGTAGAAAAGGCAGAGGAGGGTAATGGACAAGAGGTATGAAAGAAAGAGTTAGAAATGCCTAATAGATGAACAGCTTTATTGCTAAGAACCTTGTAGAACAACCATCCAGCTGACCACATCAGATAGACACAGTGCCACCTATAGGGACGTAGAACATGTCCTTTCCTCAGTAACTATAAGAGAGTGTGGGGAAGATGTAGATGTCATGGTGCAGGGTAAGATGCTACTTATGTCATATCTGGCAGCAGATTTGAGCTTGCACCTACCCCATTGTGATAGAAAATGTTCCATCCAGCATCAACACAAGACAGTTGTACAGTGCATCCCCACAGCAGCCTCACAGATATCCCCTGGCCTTTGTAGGAACCATTTCATGCCTAAAAATTGGCTTTGGTACCAGCCTCTTTGATGCTTCCAAAATTGGGTTGTGAAAGCTTCTTATAAAAGTGGGCGAGGATCATCTGTGATGAAATCCACAGGAATTATTTTTAACTTCTGCACAACTCATCCACAGCTGTAAACAAGCTGGGAGGATGGGGACAAGCAGGGCCAGCTTTCCTAAGCCCCCCCCCCTGCCCGTTACCAGAGAACCAAGTGGGGAAGAAAGCTCCTTTGCCTCATGCCGGTCTGGCTTTCCTGCACCCGTTCATTTTAACTGTCTTCCTTGTTGTATTGCTGCCATTGTTATGATAAGAAATGTGTTTTATTTCATATCTCAAATCAGTATTGATTAAGTTATTAATTTATGTTATGTCTAAATATTTGTATCCCTTTCTTCAACTCCCCAAAAAGAGTTGCCACAGCAGCCAGCAATTTAAATCTCCAGTGTCCCTGACACATTAACACACTTTTTAAATTGTAACGGTGGCATATATTAAAAAAGCTTTAACCTCCATGCTAATAAAATGCATGGTTTCCTGGCTAATAGAAGTCAACACATCTGGAAGGAATGAGCCAATTCGTGAAAAGTGCTCACTTGGTGAGAAAAAGAGGAGAAGGCAGCCATTAGACAATCCTGCCTGAAAAAAAGAATACACAGACAAACGGCCAAATATTTTCTCTGTTTACTTCTTAGATCATATAATGCATTTGTTGGCTGTGACATAATTCTTGCTCCTGCCTTCAACATTTTTATGTGTATAGAATCATAGAATAGTAGAGCAGAATGTCTCTCAAATGTTTGTGAGTAAGTCTTTAATAATATGCTCTGTGTCTCTGTATGTGATACATGCAATTATATATCGTCTGGCTGGACTCGCTTGCCTATGGTACCTGCTCAGCATGCAGTTTTTGCACTCTGTTTATTGTGCAGCTGGAAGCTGGTGTGTGTTGTGTTCTTCTGTGCTAGCCTGAGTTTATGTATGGGTGCATTGTTTCATGACCAGGGATGCCCAGTCTGATACAATACCCTCACTCTTCAGATAAGACAAAGCATATGATGTTATGCTGTGCTCCTGGACCACTCACCTTGATGCTATGCCCTGATCCCATCAGATTGATTGATTGATTTAAACTTACTAGTTAGATTTAAGTCCTGCCTTTTCTTTAATGAATGCAAGGCAGCCCTCCTTCCTTCCACAATAAGTCTGTGATGTAGGCTAGGCTGAAAGAAAATGACTGGTCTAAGGTCATGCAGAAAGTTTCATGGCTCAGTGATGACTAGAACCTCATAGAACTATTGTATTCCTTGTATTGATTTAAAGCACTACTTTATCCTGATTCTTCTATTGTTCTTAGATTTTTAAAAATCTTGTTCTTTAATACAGTGGGGTCTTGACTTAAGAACGGCTTGAATTAAGAACATTTTGACTTAAGAACCACTCTCATAGGAAAATAATGACTTGACTTACATACTTAGATTTGAGTTAAGAACTGAAAAAAACCACGTGGGAGGCAGGGAAAGTGCAAAATTTGAACTTTCAGTTAACTGTTGGCCAGTGAAAAGGGTGCCTGTCTGCTTCCTCACTCCTCCCAGCGTTTAGAGAGTGGATTGGGAGACAGTCTTCAGACTGCCTGGTACTGGACTGCCTGGACTGTATTTTCCCTGCCTTCCCTGAACCTTTCTTGACCTAAGAAAAAAAGAAACAAAATATCCCCCTCTAGTGGTCGAAGGCGGAATAGCAGCTTCCCATTAGTTTCTATGGACGGAAAAGAGCAGATACGGATCAAATGGTTTTCAATGCATTCCTATGGGAAATGCAGATTTGACCTGAGAACTTTTTGACTTGAGAACCGCCTTCCAATACGGATTAAGTTCTCAAGTCAAGGCCCCACTGTATTTCTGTGCCTATTGGTAACAGTATGTGAGAAGTGCTGTAATTGCATATTCATGCTGGCATAGTTAGACATTTAGAGGAAGCCAGAACAGAAAGACAGTGTACAGATGATGATCTCAAATGAAATATGAAGCTGACTTATCATTTCTTAATCACTTTGAAAATGAATTTTTGTGTGTGTGTGTTGAGTTTCTTGCTCTCTTTCACTTTTGGTCACATCTGTGTTTCAGTATGATTGACAAGGTAACTGCAACTCACTTGTATAGTTTGATTAGTTTTCTGCTGGTCTCCATGGCAAAAGGCAAAGCCAAGAGCTTTGAAACTAGGGAAACAGAAGTAGAACAATGATGATGGAGAGACTGCGCTCTCACACATGTTATTTGAAAATCTCTTTTGTCTCTGTTTTTGTGACAAGTCCCAGGATTCTGCAGTTGGCTTATTACAAGCAAGGTATTAATGAAAACCAGCCAATAGTTAGTCAATTAAGTCTATATAAACTAATCTCAGCAACAAGGAAGTAATTCAAATCAGAAAAATACAGCCGATATCAGCAAATGTCTGAACTGGCTCTTCTCTTGTCGCAGGCAGAGCCAGATATATGGGCTTTGTGATCTTTGTCACAAAGTTCTGATAATGAGGAGCTGCACAAAATGCCCAGTCTCTGGTATAAAATGAGGAGTTCCAACAAACATTGTGATTCTGCAAAAAATAAAAATAAATAAAAAGGGGGGAATTTATACTGGCATTTCCTGCATATCTGCGATATAAACATGTGGCACTGAAAACTGGAGCAGTTTATGTAAGATCATTGCCTGGAAGGGCCTTTGATGACCCTTTAGTCCAGGGGTTGCCAACTTTGGGTCTCCAGATGTTCTTGGACTTCAACTCCCAGAAATTCAGGCCAGTGTTGAAGGATTTGGGGAGTTTTAGTCTGTGAACATTTGGAGACCCAAGGTTGTCAATCACCGCTTTTGTCTAATCATTAGCAGTGGGGGGGGGGGAACCCTGTGTAGTGCCACAGAGGCCCAGTTCCGTTCCCTAGAACTGGCTGGGCAAGTCACTGGACTCTGTGTGGCACTGGGGTCTGGTGGCAGTGGGCTAATTTCAGCAGGAGCCGGCCGGCCCTTCTCCACCTCCCAGTGCAGCCAACCACTTCGTCGCAGAAGCAGGATGGGAAGTCTCCCTGCTAAGCTGATGAGTGGTTGGCTGCGTGGGGAGACAGGGAGGGGCTGGCAGGCTCCTGACAGGTATGCTGCCACCCCTGAAGGACCCCAGTGCTGCATGAAACCTGGTGAGTCGCCCAGCCAGTTCTGGGTGAGGGAACTGTGTTCCTGCAACACTTGTGGTGCCATGGGTCATATTCATATCCCTGAGATATGAATACAAAGTGCCCATCTCTAGTGGCTAGCTGAGAAGGTGCTGGAGCTTATCAGCTGCTATCAAGTGCATGACCAGACGTGCAACCAAGATGGACCCTGCCATCCCATCAGTTAGTCATAGGTAACTTTCAAAGGCTGCTGGGAGAGGTCATCAAGGGATGTGGGGCTTCGTGTCATCAGTACGCCGGTGATACTCAGCTCTACATCTCCTTTTTCCAACAACAGTGGATGCTGTCTCATCCCTTGAATACTGCCTGGAGGCCATTCAGCAATGCATGCAGGAGAATAGAGTGAGGCTGAACCCGGGCAAGATGGAGGTCCTTCGAGTGGGTGCCCAAAACATCAGTGGTTTCGGAAACTCCCTCTCTTTTTGGGGGGGTAACTCTGACTACCAAGAGTGAGGTTCACAGTTTGGGTGTACATCTGAACCCGGCGCTCACCATGGAGACCCAGGTGACATCAGTGGTCCTTTGCGCACACTTCCATCTTCGGTGGATCGCCCAGCTGCATCCGTATCTTGATGTGGGGGTGCTCACCACTTTGGTCCATGTGCTTGTAGTCTTGAGATTAGACTACTGTAATGCGCTCTACATGGGGCTGCCTTTGAGACTGACACAAAAACTTCAGATGGTGCAGAATACGGCAGCCAGACTTCTTACAGGGGTGAAAAGGTACCAACATATTTCCCCCAACGCTGGCCGCCTTGCATTGGCTGCCCATTTGCTTCTTCATTGATTTCAAAGTCCTAACAATGACATATAAAGCCCTAAACTGTTTAGGACTCGATATCTGGCAGCGCGCCTCCTCGCATCCAGTTCTGTCAGAGTCACTCGTTCCATCCAGGCCGGGCGGCTGAGGGGCCTAATGCCGAGAGAGATCCAAAAGGAAAGAACGAGGAACCGGGCCTTCTCGGTAGTGGCCCCTCGCCTCTGGAAGAGCTTGCCCGTGGAGATCTGCCTGGCTCCCTCTCTGGGTGTCTTTAGAAGTAAAGTCAAGAACTGGCTATTAGGATTTCTGAGGTATATGAGATATTTAAATTGTGGTTCTGCCAGCACCCCCATAGTAGGAATTTGAACCCAGTTCTCCTGAGTCCTATTCTATTGTTGTATCCATCACACTACCCTGGCTCCTGCACTGGTAGGATACTCCTTTATGTATCCAGAATGACAGGTGTTAAAAAAATTAAAAGAAAGAAAAAAAATAAACCCTAGTATGGCCCAGCATGGATGGGTGAACTTCCAGGGCTATGGACACACATAGGAAAGGGAAAGGGGAATTAAGCTCTCATGCTTTTTTCTCCTTGAAGAAGCTGCTTTCCTCAGGATAACAGCGCCAATGGAATTAGTCATGACTGACTTTACCTTGGCTTATGCTGCAAACATTTTGGCCTGAATTGACTCATCCTTATTAGTCTCAACTAGAGTAGACCCATGGGCTCAGTAGGGCTTACATAAGTCTAGTAGGTCTTGCCAAACCCCTTTGATTCAGTGGATCTATACTGGGCAGGCCTAACAATTGTATTCAGGTCTTCAGTATTATTTTGAAGAAGCCTGCATAGGCTTTGAAAACCCTGTAAAGTGGGTAGAACTGGCCACTCTCTTCCTTCTCACAAGACATCAGAGTGGCTTCAATTACCATGCAAAATACACATGGTTTCATCTTGCATGAAGAATCCAATAAAACTTTGTCAAGCCTGTTGGTTTTCCTGGCAAGCTACAGGTTTTGGCTCATTCCATCTGGCAAACTCAGGCAATGCTCCTTTGTTCTGTGATGGTTTGGGATTTCAAATCAAGTTTCAGACCAGTTTATTCCCTGGCACTTGAGAGACTTTCAAAGTTATGTTTTCTTTCCTGACTTATAATTTTCATTGACCTAAATCCAGATGTTCTCTCATTCCTGCTCATTTTCAAACAGTGGACAGGAACTGGGGCTTGTTTTCTTTCTGGTTCAGTACACCGGCACTAGGCCGCAGCCTTGGGTATATTAGAACTTTGAAACCTGCAACAAATTTCTGAGTTATGTTGACTTTATACCACTGGTTAGTATAAAATGCACTTCTAAGTGGGGAAGTAAGACTAAATTCCCAGGGAGCCAGCGTAAAAACTCAAGTTAGGAAGTAAAATTGAAAAGAAGGGATAGAACTTATTTGAACTGAGAGCATTATTACTGGAACTCAGATTTTTTTTCCTGTGGAACCATATTTACTCTGCCCTGCTCTCCCTCCCTCCCTCCCTCTGTCTTTTTCAATCCTTTCTTTTACATAATACCATAAGGACCACTTGCCAATAAAGAGCTTGAAAATTTCCACATCCCAGGCTCAGGCAGCTGAGTTCTGACACTAGGTGATGTGATTAGATTTTTTTTTCTTTCCTTCTCAAATCTCCAACAGGCACATCCCCTGTGATATGGCAAAGAGACGTCTGATGAGATGTGCAATGGTATTGTGCCAATTTTATACTTTAGAACAATCATTTCATTTATTCTTTCTCTTGAATTTGGGTCACATATTGCAACTTCAGTGATTTCAAATCCTGCTCTGGACAGTTCTGTGGCAGACTTGCTGTAGTACTGGAGGATCTGTTACCATCTACCCAGAATTTTTTCACTGATGTTACAGTTGTCTAAAAATAGCTGGAATGAGCAATGTAATAATATTGTATATTCCACTATTAACATTATAGCGTGAGTGATCACTTTGCAAAGTTGGCACTGTCATATCCTTGCTCAAGAATGAAACAGCTGCCTAGCCATAGTGACAAGACAGTAATTCTCTGTCTGCAACAGAATGAAGTGCCCTTTCTGATGATCTAAGATTTTGTAATTCAAAGGTGGAGAGAAGTCACAACAGTATGAGATGAGTTATCCCTTTTCAGAACTGAGGCTGAAATCCTGTTGTGTAATCCTGTTGTGATGATGTCACAAACAGGATGCAATTTTTGGTAATTGGAAATCTACTTCTGTCCAATGGCTTCTGCGACTTCCATGTAATCCCTTTAATTGCACAGAAGTTTTGGGAACCTCAGGACAGAAATAGGAAGTTTTTAATTATTAAAAAGCAACCCCTGCCCATGATAGTCATCACTGTTCCATAAGTGTAAGTTATGCAGAATTTCAGCCTATTTGTGGCAGTGAAATCATAAACCATGTTCACACAGTGAGAATACAGGAGAATCTTAGCTTCCCATGAACAAAGCTATGAAGACCATTTGTACATCCTGTTGATGCAACTAGGTAGACCAACAAAAACCAAAAATTTAACTGTACTGTCCAAAACAAGGATCCTGCTTTGCTCTTTGTATAAGCCACAAAATCATAAAAATAAGAGTGAAGCTTCTTCTTTGATCCTGGCTTCTAAGTGGAACAATAAACCAGGATCCAGCACTAGAACAATATAAAAGGTTTTCATCTTATTTTTAGTTTACATGGTTGTGCTAGGAGAAGGAGTTCAAGTGGTTATAAATAGACTGCAGGTAACAGCATACAACCTGCTCATTGTAAGACAGAATGCTGATTTACCAGTTAATTCAAACACGTTCACCATTTTGCAGATATGTGTTAAGAAAGTGTCCAATTTATTGTGCCATAAGCATTTCTAGACTATAACTTGTTTTGTGGTATGTGTGAATAGCAAATTGTATGCATGTGCATATTGCAGTATAACCTAATAAATATGTACATACATGCTCACATAGATAATAAGTAATGGTAACATAGTTTTCCTGTTACTATCTAATTTAGCACATGAATAATGTTGGTCTTCACATAATATTTGTAACTGATGAGGTACTCGGGTGCATCACAGTCACAAGCTTAGTGAGTTAATTGATTGCACAACTGAAATGTCCCAGAACATTGATAATTAGCTACAAGTATGGAAACCTTGCACAGCATTATATTCATAGTGAGAGATGAGTATGTACTCTGAGTTAAGATTAAAATGAATCAAATATGCTGATACAAGCTTAGCTTCTCTTTTCCAAGCTTTTTAACTTTACCAACTTATTCATTTATAGGTATGAGTGTGTGTGTGTTTTGCTCTTTATTTTCTGTCTTCCATTCATCTTTCCCTCCTTTTATTTATCAGCATACTTTAAGTCTTAGCTGAGACAACTATTTCCCCTCTACTATTGTTGCAAGTAACATAGCCCAGCATAGAATAACCCTCCTGTTACAGTAGCTCCCCTGGCTGTTTCTCTGGTTCAGGCACAATTCAAAGTGCTGGTTTTTAACCTGAAAAGCCCTAAATAGCTTGGGCCCAAGCTGTCTCAAGGAGCATGTCTCCCTTTATGAGTCTGTCTAGATGTTTAGATCATCGGGGGAGGCTTTTCTCTCGGTCTGACTACCTTCCCAAGTGCATTTGATGGGGACATGTGAGATGGCCTTCTCTGTTGTTGCACCAGACTCTGGAACTCCGTCCCACATGAAGTCTGCCTGGCCCTATCTTTAATGTCTTTCCACAAGTGGATAAAGGTCTTTCTCTTCAGACAGGGTTTTCCTTCATGATTGACAGTCTTAGAGGGGTTTTTAAGTGGAGTATTGTGCCTTTTGGCTTTGAATCTTTTTTGGTGTTGATTTTGTTTACCATTTTTAGTGTGGTATTCATTTGTTTAAAAAAATTGTATACTTATTGTTACTGTCTTTTCAATGTTGTCTTTTAATGATGTAAGCCGCCTTGAGTCCTCTTTAAGGAGAAAAGCAAGGTAAACAAACAAACAAACAGTTATAATTTACCCATCACAGTTAATTAGATTTTGGGGCTAACTGGCAGTTAGTTAAACTGTTAATCCTTTTCTACTGACTTTCCTATCTCTGGAACTGTTGCAGTTAATTTGCATTTCATGGCTTTTATGTCTCTGCCAACATTTTCTCTTCTCTTGCACATCATATGGACTAAACCCAATTGTCCTTCCATCCTGAGTAGACTCACTGAAATGAATGGAATGTGTGAGTCAGTGGCCAAAACCCTGTTGCACTGCTATGGAAAAAAAAAACATACATTTTGGAGGTAAATTGCCAACATTTCGATTCAGTGGCAAGAATCCAAGTGATTTTTGTGTAAGATTTATTTAACTTGCCTCGGCTCCTTGGGACTAATTGACTGGCTGCATCTTGGTTGTGCAATTCAGCATGTGAACAAGATGCACCCCAGGACCTTCTCAGTGAAATACAGAAAGAGACACAAACATTACATAAACACTAAGAGGATTCTGGCCAGTGGGTCCACTGCAGTTGGTACTGAAACTGGATCTGTATCTCTTAAATATAAGAATGTGCATCTCACAAAGTGAGTTCCAGTTGGTAAAGGCACATAGTCCTGTTAAGGAAGGGTGTGGTAGAGTGGATTCTACCTGCTGTCCCTGCTCTTAACCCCTGTCCATTCAGCTAAAGTTCCAGCCAAATTTAAACTTGAAGTACAGTGCAAATATACACACACTTGCCTGGGAGAAAGCCAGCTTTTTGTGTGGTGTAACTTACTTCCAAATAAACATACAGAATAACAACCTGGGAATCTGTCCTTGAAAGGCCATTTGCTCTTTTTGTTGCAGTAGTGTAACTTGTACAGTTCACTCCAGAATCATGAGTTGCCCCAGTTGCTAGCTAAATGAGATGAAGCTCCACCATAACCAGTGTTTTCCTAGTTAAATATTAGAAGAAGGAAGAAAGTAGGCTGATTGACAGTTTCAATAAAAAACTTCATCTGCCTTCTCTGCTCCATATATCCTTGCCCTGTTGTGGAGGGCAATAGCAATAAATTTTGTGGGACATATGCTGGGATCTGGAGCAGAGCACCAGAAAGACTTTATTGATTATAGCTCTTTCATCTCTTCTCAGGTTGCAGAATGTAATAAAAAAGATATTTCCCAGCCTAACAGATGCTGTTTTGTACAGCTTGTTTAAGGGCATTGTGCCCCAGCACTGATTCAGGATTCAAAAGTGGTTTAAAATCAGTATTGGGGTAAAGCAAAAGTGTGTCCTTAATTTCAAAGGGTTATTTATTTTTATTATGTATCAGTATTTTTATCACTGTCCAGTAATTCAAGAATCATCCTGAAATGCCGTATTTTATCCTGCCAGCCAGCTCCAAGTATAGGTGAAAAGAAACAGACATCCTGCTTTTCTCCTATAGGGAAATGGGAATCTATGCTATACCATGATACAAACTAACAGTGAATATTATTACACTGATGGCAATGACACTTCATAATTTCAAAAGGGCATCGTTCCAAGCTTTACCTCTGGACACCAACTATTGAAACTGATCACATGCAAAGCATATATTCTGCTACCTTGCTGTGCCCGTTTCTGCCTTCCATGTGAGTCCCTGGTAGATCCAGGATTGTGTTGTCACTGAGTCTTCTGTTAATGCATGCCATGCTGCTTCTTTGATGCCCCTAATTTTGGGCTTTGGGCTGTGCCATTCCAGTTAGCAGTATTTTAAAAAAACTAGCTAAAAGTTCAAAAAACAGAATTAGTTTCAAAAGATATTATTTTGTTAAATACAAACATGTGTTCATTTCTAAGAGAAGCAGAGACATTTATAAGCCATTTGTATGCAATATTGCATATTTCTAAATTTTTGAGTCATACCACTCCACTCAATTGTGTTCAGAAATGCATTTTTGGGTAATGTGCACACAGGAATGTGAATATTCCCGAAAAGAAAAACAGTTGGTTAGGAAAAACTTCATCACACCAGGAAGCACAAACATGTCCAAAACACAAACCAAGACAAGAATATGGCTCATAACATCCAAATGTACCAGGACTTGCTATGAATCAGTTAGGCAAAGGACAAAAATGAGTTAAAACAGATGTTATGGTCAGCATATCATTAGAGGAAGAAAACACACTTTTCCTTAAGGAGTTGTGACTGGACAGCTGGAATGCAAACGATGTATTTCTTTACCTCATGTTGACCAATCACAAAGCAAAATAAGTGAATATGCAAAGAAGGGGAGGTTGGAAGGGGTAGTGTGGTGAACTACAGGAGATCAGAAAGGCTTCTATGATAACAATCAAACAGCTTTTAAGATGTCTAAAAATGGGGTTTTTGTAGCATCCAGTATAACTCAGAATCTCTGGAAGATAATAAAAGTAACAGTATGGCCATAAACTTTTTTCCAAAATCCATTTTAGGGTCATATTCAACTTGTTTCAAACAGTAGGAGGTTTGACATCAGAGGACAGCTGAAAAAAGAATCTGAAAAAGTATCCTGATGTGCACCTGAGATCTCTGAAGGGAGTTTGTAATCAGGTTCTTTTGAAATGGGTGACATCCTCCTTTTTCACAGGACATCCTCCTTTTTGGTGGGAAGAAGAGGCTGAGACTGAGTCAAAGAATTCTCATTATTTTCTTTATTAACACGTGGAATATCAACCAGCCGGGTCAAAACACGATAAATCTGGTAATTGTCCGAAACTAGGGACGTGGTGGCACTGCAGGTTAAACCGCAGAAGTCTCTGTGCTGTAAGGTCTGTAGATCTTCAGCTGTAAGATTGAATCCACGTGATGGAGTGAGTGCCCATCGCTTGTCCCAGCTCCCACCAACCTAGCAGTTTGAAAGCATGCAAATGGGAGTAGATAAATAGGGACCACCTCTGTGGGAAGGTAACAGCGTTCCGTGTCTAAGTCACACTGGCCATGTGACCACGGAAGACTGTCTTCGGACAAACGCTGGCTCTATGGCTTGGAAACGGGGATGAGCACTGCCCCCTAGAGTCGAACATGACTGGATAAAAATTGTCAAGGTGAACCTTTACCTTTACCCTTAATTAACACAGACCCTTCGTCCAACAATAGTCCGTTCACTGCGGGGCTGGACTAAACCGTTTGCGATCTGTGATTTTGTGTAGGGGTGCACTCCTCATCACAGAGACCGTTCCACAGCACGGATGGCGTGCCCAGTCTCCCTCCTTCGGTGGGATGTTGTATACTGGATCAGGACATATCACCCTTTTCCCACGTTCTTGCCCGCATGGAAACACAATCACGGTTCATTCCAACGTCTTGTTGATAGTTTCTCCTTCCCTTGGACCCTCTGGATTGGGAAGCAAACCTCTTATCTTCAGATTCGGGAAGTCTTTAAGAAGATAACGCGCCTTTTCATATCTTTGTCCACCTGTTTCTGCTTCAGTCTTACTCTCTTGACTCTCTTTCTCCACTACTCTGCTGCTAAACCTCCTTTCTCCCCCTTGTTTTATATCCTCCTCCCACAGAGAGAGCTTTAGCTCCTCCCCTTTCCTTCCTTCTCCCTCTTCCACTAAACACACTTCTATATTCTTCTTCTGCTACCATTCCTTCTATGTCACCCTCCTTGGTATCCTTCTCCTCCTTTGGTGGTCTTGCTGATAAGGACAACACACTTGCCTCCTGTTCTCCTTCACAGAGTTATAGGAAGCAATTAAAGAAGGTGTGTTGTCTCATAAATAGAGATGGGAACAAATAAAAAAATTGTGATTCATTTTGATTCGTGATTCATCAAGGTTAATGACTCAATGAATATGAATATACGAATATTATTTGACGAATTGATGAATTGATTTGTCCATTTGTCTTCACTTTAAATGGCTATAAAACTGGCCCAGTATTTAGAGACACCAAAATGGCAGGGATGCTTCCTCAGATGGTTTTCTACAACTCCTAAAATTTTGGTGGATAATGGATTCCTGAGTTATATAGTCACAAAGAGGACACCCCCAGGAAAGCTCCCTGCAGGTACTTAGATAATCCGGAATCATAAAGGAACTTACTATGTCTTACCCCAACACGCCTGCCAACTTTGCTGAAGATTGGATATCAGACATTCATGTTATGCACCCACAAATTGGATCCCCCAGGAGACCAGAGCACTAGGACACCAGAGCACAGAGTGCTGTCCTCTGAAGATGCCGGCCACAGAGACTGGCGAAACGTTAGGAAGAACAACCTTCAGAACATGGCCAAAGAGCCTGAAAAACCCACAACAACCATTAGATCCCGGCCGTGAAAGCCTTCGCGAATACCCCTCAGGAGAGTTTACCACACGGCATTGAAGTCATGCTATTGAGGGAGTTATTTTTGGCTCCAGCAGAATGAGAGGTCTTTGGCACTGAGAGGCATGCATGAGGCATTGAGTTTGTCTTCAGCAACATTACAAAAAAAACAACAACCAAAAAACCCCACCATTTAGCTGATCGGAGGCTGATAGGCAGCCACCCCAGCCCACCCTTCACAGCCAGCCACCTCCACAGCCTGTTTTTAATAGGAAAGGGGTGTTGCTGGGGGAGGGGGAGGCCTAAGGTAAGGAGAGGAAGGGGGTGGGATGGTAGATTGTGGAGTTGGGTGGCTGTGGGGGGTTAGCTGCCTATCCCCCACTGATCAGCTGATTGGTGGCTGGTAAGCAGAATGTTGTGGGTTTTTTTAATACGAAGGATGAGTAAAAACAGGTAAATATTCATCCCTTCATATTCGTGGGGGTCTCTGGAACCCACGAATATGAAGGGATGAATATTTAACTAATCAGCTATTTTCGTCAAAAAAGCTAATCCATTTTTATATTTGTCCCCACCTCTACTCATAAACAGAGAGAATGATGATTGGAAGTACTTGCCCAGGAAAATTCCAATCTCTCTCTCTCTCTCTCTCTCTCTCTCTCTCTCTCTCTGAATTTATTTTATTTTGTATT
The DNA here is from genome assembly GCF_051106095.1 of Pogona vitticeps. Classification (NCBI taxonomy): domain Eukaryota; kingdom Metazoa; phylum Chordata; class Lepidosauria; order Squamata; family Agamidae; genus Pogona; species Pogona vitticeps. The sequence goes on from NC_135784.1 coordinate 96,736,618, forward strand.
GCTACATGGAAATGTTCAGTCAGGTGAGCCTTCATCTACAGCATGAACTTAACTTGGGAAACTTCCTTTTTGGCCTGCTGTTTCCACAGTCTTCCAGTGAGCCTGGGGATTTCGTGAGCTCTGGTCCCAAAAAAAAAAGCAATTTCCCCAAACTGTGGGTCTGTAATGGTATTACAATACTCAGATGTCCTCCTTATCTCTTCAATGAAGTGAGAGAAAGAGGTGTGAAATGCATGATGTCTGTTAAGCTTGTTTATCCGTCCAGAGCTGGCTTGAACTTCCCTTTATTTATCCAAATGGGATGCTATAGGATGTTGCAACCCTGTTTCTTCCCCCTTCATCACCCTTTCCCCCTGCCTTTTTATGTCTGTGCTAGTCCACATACTCTTCAGCTATCAAGAAGATACTGCTCACCCCTCTCTTCCTTCCATAATACACTTACATAATATGTTATGAAACCATGCCTCCTCTGTTGTTGCCCTGAGGTCTAGATCAGTGTCCCACCCCCACATCCTACAAGAACAAAGCCATGTTTATATTTTCATTCAGCTTGGGTGGCTCCAAATATTCCTGATTTTGAACATCTTTAATAATTTAAATGAAATATTTTGGCAATAGCGTTTAAAATAATTTCCACTGTAATTCTTCATTTAAATGTAATCACTTAAATGCAGTGCACTATATTTTTATGTGTTATGTAACCAGGGATTGCTATTCTATCTCCAGTGAAGGGGACATAGTGGATATACAGCTAGGAACCACAAGCCTGTGGGGATTCCCAGACACGTGCCCATCAAGTATCCCAACTTGTTTATAAATATGAGTATATATACCTCTCCTCCACACTTCATTGTGTGTAGTGCTGCAAATGCTAATAGATAAGAGGCATGGGTGTCTGATGGAGTGGGTGGACAAGGGTGGGCTTTGTTCCATTCCTGGAATTCAAATGGTAAAGTATGGCAAGGAGATGAATGATTTTGAAACAACTGGAGATATTTCATAGATGAACACACTACTGTAGTAGCACATTCCATGCTTGAAGTTATACTGCCATACCACTATACAGGTTCCTGTCAGTGCTCTTCATATGAGCTAGGTTGGAGCTTGGAAAAATCAGTATGGGTTGGTGCTAACAGGTGAAGTGGAAGAGGTAATGTTTTCTTAGCATTAAGAACTACCACAAAGAGAAATTTAGAGGTGATTCAGAATCCATTTAACATAATTCCCTCCTACTGCTTGCAGTGGGAGCATTTTTCATTAAAAGGGGTATAATAATAATAATAATAATAATAATAATAATAATAATAATAATAATAATAATAATAATAATAATAATAATAATAATAATAATAATAAAAACCAAGCTCAACAGAGAAGAAGAAGAACCAAAAATGAGCTCTTCCAAAACTTGTGCCCTGCCGAAAAGAACTGAGCAGAACTTAGGGTCTCCAATGTCAGAGCACCCCTCTTGCACCCTGCCTTCAAAGAGCAGCCTTAATTGTTTGCATATATTTTTGCCAGTTATTTGTTGGATGATAATCAAATATAATTTCCCACTTCTTAAAAACTGGTGATTTATGGATAAAATAACGGATATATTTGCATGAACCCGTTGTAATTCCAGTCTTGTCCTGAGCCTTGGCATTTCATCCTCCTTAAATTGCAAATGAGATTGTTAGACATGTCACTCACAATGCCAAAGGCTCACTCACTGCAATCATTAAATGTGCTAATTCTCTCTAATTTAATAATGTTTTGTTGGAGAATGGACTGAGTATTCAAGTGTCTCATTGGCAACAGTTAATTTCAATAGTGCTGGACATGCTCAGAAAATTGTCTTTTAAAAAATGGCATTCACCAATTCTTGGCCATAGAATACAACAAAAGTGGAAAGCAATTCAGGATTTGTGTAGAATCTAAAAAACTGGTAGTCCGTGGTCTTAGTGTGGATGTACCTCATCCCTCCATGAGGGGATGGGGCTTAGTCCCTAGGTGGTTGGCAGACTCTAACATGAAATGGGAAAACTTCTTGTCACTTTCTAACAGTTTCCTAGTCAATCTGTATTTTAGTGAACATGTACAGTAATGCACAACAGTATTTTAAAGACTAGTGTGATCCAGATAAAATTCTAAATACTGTACATGCTAAGTGTATCATATAGCTTGATCCTCAGTGGAAAATTGAACTTGCTTGAAAAACAAAGACACATCTCATCAGTTGCAAATGAAATTGCTGTCCTCTTATGGTACCCTTTTCAATAGTCCCTATATGTAACCAAAATGTCCCCTCACCAGGTCATGAAGACAGCAGGTCAAGCCATGAAGTCAGGAAGTCAGTTTGGCTAAGCACCTGAGGCAGGATACAACAGGAAAAGCAAGATGTCTAACAGTGGAAGACCCACATCTTGTCACAGGAGAGCCTCATCAATGTTCAGTACAGCATATACTCTTCTTGTTGTTTTAAATCTGGGACCCAGAATCACAAATAATTATTTATTTCTATACTTGTATGGTTATAGGACCATGAGTCATTCACATGTCCCTGAATTCTATCATTGTATTGGCTCTATTACGTTTGGAAAACTCAACAGTGGCCAGAGGACTGCAAAAGATCAGTCTACATACAAATCCCAAAGAAGGGCAGTGCCAAAGAATGCTCCAACTACCGTACAATTGCACTCATTTCCCACGCTAGCAAGGTTATGCTCAAAATCCTCCAAGGCAGGCTTCAGCAGTATGTGGACCAAGAACTCCCAGAAGTACAAGCTGGATTCGAAGGGGCAGAGGAACTAGAGACCAAATTGCAAACATGCGCTGGATTATAGAGAAAGCCAGAGAGTTCCAGAAAAACATCTACTTCTGCTTCATTGACTATGCAAAAGCCTTTGACTGTGTGGACCACAGCAAACTATGGCAAGTCCTTAAAGAAATGGGAGTGCCTGACCACCTTATCTATCTCCTGAGAAACCTATACGTGGGACAGGAAGCAACAGTTAGAACTGGATATGGAACAACTGATTGGTTCAAAATTGGGAAAGGAGTACGACAAGGCTGTATATTGTCCCCCGGCTTATTTAACTTATATGCAGAATACATCATGCGGAAGGCTGGACTGGAGGAATTCCAAACTGGAATTAAGATTGCCGGAAGAAATATCAACAACCTCCGATATGCAGATGATACCACTCTGATGGCAGAAAGTGAGGAGGAATTAAAGAATCTTGTAATGAGGGTGAAAGAGGAAAGTGCAAAAAACGGCCTGAAACTCAACATCAAAAAAACTAAAATCATGGCCACTGGTCTCATCACCTCCTGGGAAATAGAAGGGGAAGATATGGAGGCAGTGACAGATTTTACTTTCTTGGGCTCCATGATCACTGCAGATAGAGACAGCAGCCACAAAATTAAAAGACGCCTGCTTCTTGGAAAGAAAGCGATGACAAACCTAAACAACATCTTAAAAAGCAGAGACATCACCTTGCCAACAAAAGTCCGAATATTCAAAGCTATGGTTTTTCCTGTCATGATGTATGGAAATGAAAGCTGGACCATAAAGAAAGCAGACCACCGAAGAATTAATGCCTTTGAATTGTGGTGTTGGAGGAGGCTCTTGAGAGTGCCCTGGACTGCAAGGAGAACAAACCTATCAATTCTAAAGGAAATCAACCCTGAGTGCTCACTGGAAGGACAGATCCTGAAGCTGAGGCTCCAATACTTTGGCCATCTCATGAGAAGAGAAGACTCCTTGGAAAAGACCTTGATGTTAGGAAAGTGTGACGGCAAGAGGAGAAGGGGACGACCGAGGATGAGATGGCTGGACAGTGTCTGCCAAGCAACCAACATGAAATTGACACAACTACGGGAAGCAGTGGAAGATAGGAGGGCCTGGCGTGCTCTGGTCCATGGGGTCACAAAGAGTCGGGCACGACTAAATGACTAAACGAACGATTGGCTCTATCCTTCATGCACCCTAGAATACAAATTACTTCTACAAAAGAATGAAGTTACACTTTATATAACAAGAAAAAAAGAGATGCAAATGCCCCAACAACAGAAAGAGTCCTTAAAACATTAACGCTTCCAGAGAAGTAAAAATACACCAGGTGTTAGAGCAGGCAGATAAAATGAGCTAGAGATGGGTTACAGGGCAGTAGACAGTTCAGTCCGACTTGATCCATGGATTGGAAGAAACTTAGGAAGCTTACGTATACCTGGCTATATGCACCGTCAGTCTAATCCAATATTGTCTCCCCGGCAGGCAGCTGCTTTCCTGATTCTCAGGCAGAAGTCTTTTTTATTACCTGATTCTGATGATCCAATTAATTGGTGATGCCAAATATTTAAGCTGGAACCTCCTGCATGTTTGAACTGCACCACCAACTCCATATTCATGAGCCTTGATAAAGTGTTCCCCTTCCTTTTGCTGTGTTTCCTTCTTTCCATAGGCCTGTTTACAAATGAAAAATAGGTATCTGTGTTTCACTCTGTCCCTACTTTCTATCTCATCTGTTTACAGACATAAGGTTCCTTGCCCTTCAACAGTGGCGAAGTACATGCTTCCAGTTATTCCTGTATTGAACTGTTTTATGAAACAGAGCTAAACAGTGTAGCATTTTCAAATTGTGTAGCATTTTGTCAGTACATGATGTATAGTATTGAGTGTGGACTTCAATTTAGTTTCACCTCACACTACCCTGCTTGCAGTTTAATTCAGCTTCCTGGATTTGTCCAATTTCCTTATGCATGATATGTAGCATAAGGTTCCAAATGCAACCTGTACTGTGAAAAGAGGATTTATGAATTATGAAGAGGCTTATGTGGCTTTGAGAAAATGCAACGGGCAAGATAAAAGACAAATAGAGGGCATTTGGATACAGAATAAGAAAAAGGTGAGGAAGATCAGTGATGTTGCAAATTCATAATAATCAGAGAAGGTGAAAGAGTGGAAATTATACATGCACAGACGGTGACTAGCAAGTTCCTTATAATTTCTATGTAGGCAGTGGGCCAAAAAGAAAAAGTGAGTGAGTTATATAAGGGCAGGCAGAGATGGAAGAGGGACCTGGGCCTTCTGTTGGAATTTTTGGATAATTTGCAGTAGATTGACAAGGAATTTGTTTGTTTGTTTGTTTGTCTCCCAGTTAATTAACAATAACAGCAACAAAATAGTTTCCTGAATTATACTGCTGAAAGGGGATGAAATGGGGGTGAATAGAAGGCAATGCATCCTCACAGAGCTTGATACGGTGACTTTTTTGGATCACAGTTCCCAGAATTTCCCAGTGGCCATACTGGCTGAGTAGTTCTTGGATTTAACAGCTTCCAAAAGGAACTTTTCTACCTCTAGATTTTCATATAAAGTGTGCTGCTTCTCCAAGAATTTCACGTCCAAAGCCTGAGACTCAGAGAATGGTCCCAAAAACCTAAATCTTGGAATAAAACTTAAGACATGACCACCTTGTGACATTTCCTGTTCTTTAAACTTTTATGCACCGAGTGCTAAGGACTTAAAAGGTCTCTCTAAGCATGACTGTTTGAAACTCAGATAAACTCCTGTGCAGGGCTTAAGTCTAGGTGTTTACTTTGGCCTAATGAGCTCTGGATTCAAGTCAAAACCCAATCTTACCTTTAAACTCTTAACATTTTCCCTTCCCCATATTGTTGGTTTGCTTTCCATGGGTCATCCCTAAATGTTTTAATCAGAGAGCTGATAGGCAGGTAACCTTTACTTGCTTGCTCTGTGGCCATTTCCCTTAGATGGTTGTATTTCTGATCTTGCCTGATTTTATCTTAATACCCCAGATGTCTTTATCTCAACCAGTGAACCTGTGGTTGGAGACTAACCATAAAATAAAACAAAACCTCGTGGGATACAGTTTTGGCCTCTCAACGTTGTCAAATTACATACACAAACATATATGCATCTTTCCGTATGTTTTAACTAGAGATGGGCGCGAACCAGAAAACCAGGAGTTTGTGATGGTTTGTGGCTTGCAGCTACCCACTCCCAGAAAAATGAACCATTTCACAGTTTGTTTTTCTGGTTCGTGCCTGGGGGAGGGAAACTTATCACTGCTGCCCCCTCTGCCGCCCGCCTGCCCCCTTCCCACTATCCCCATCGCCTCCCTACCTGGTCCTGCAGCCTCTCCTGTGCACAGAGACAGCAAGCCCTGCTCCCAGAAGGGAGCCAGCCTGCTGTCTCTGAAGATGGTGGTGGCAGAGGAGGAAGAGGAGGCGGCAACAGGATCAGGGAGGGAGGCGACAGGGGCAGTGGGAAGGGGGCAGGCGGGCATCCGTTTTGCCAAAGGAAAACAAAATGCCGAGCAGAAAAAAAAATGGATGATTCATTTTGTTTCGGCATGGACCAAACTGCAAACCAGCCTGGATCATGGTTCACCCCCCCCCCCGAGTTCATGCTTTGCTTTGTGCCCATCTCTAGTTTTAACTAAAAAGCATTCTGTGGGATGTGCCTTGTTCTTAGATTCTGGTCATTACATGGGGCAGTGAATAATAAGGACCAAAAACTCTTTTTTTATTATGGTCTACAAGCGCATTCTCTCTATTTTCTTCAGTCTAAGCTATTAGTAAATTAGTCAAAAGATTAATTTATTGATAGATTTAGTATTATTCGTTGTACAGTTAATTTCATTTTTATTGCTTTTACTGATTTAGCTGTTTGAAATGTAATATTAATGGAACATTTCATAACTAGAATAAACACAAATTAAATTTAAAACTGCCTGTAAGAGCAATTTGTCAAGATATCTGTCTAAAATTATTTTCTTCTGTTAAAGGCCAGTATAAAATATAATTTCCACCATATCAGAAATTGGAACCCTTATCCATATATTTTTTCAGATGTAAGAGTTTTTCTGTATTATGCATTTGCATTTAAAAAAAACCATTGTGGTGCTTTATATATTTGAATACTAGTGCTTTTTCTTTCTAATTCTTTATGTGGGTGAGAGGATACACCTGTACATTTCTTATCAACCTTACTTGAATGTCAATAGGAAAAGATAAACAAGATGTAAGCAAAAATGTGTAATCCCTTTTGTGTTCCTTCATACTGATACTGTAGTCATGTGGATGATGCTATTTCTGTAAATGCTGATTGGATATACTAAGTGTACTAAGGCATCCTGTTCATATGCTCACTCCATTCCTCACACCTGTCTGTAAATTGATCTTAGAAGAACACAGCAAGGACACTTCAAGACATCACATGCATTAGCATATTGTTTTAAACAATTCATAATATTTTGGAATTCTCATCAGATCGAACGCATACATCCTATATTTTCTCTGCCCGAATTATTATCTTTGTGACATTGATGTAGATTCACACTGATGTTGTAGAAGAATGTTGCATGTTGCCTTGTCATATTCTGTTGCATAGTTTTGAATTTCTGGTGATTTTTCTTTGCTACATAGTAGAAATACAGAGATCCACAGGGGAGAATTGCTAAAAGATCCTCAGAGTTTCCCCTTTCTCATTAACTGGCACTTAAAGTTTCAGTAACTCACTCAGAGACATTTATAGGAGTAAGAATAAAAAAAAACATTTCTTTACAGTTGCTTGAAATTACGGACTCGCGTATGCTCCTTTTTTTACTGCACACATAGCAACCAACTGAATAGATCAGCAGCAAACAAACAACACTGCCACCAACTGAGGAAAGAGGAAAAGAACACTCAGCAGGGGCGGGACACTCTTTAAATTCAAAGGCTGGAAGGAACAAATGGTTAGCAGCCTAGAAAAATCCCTCCCAGTACACAAACCACAGACAGTGTGTGAGGAAATAAACTTCACCATATTCATTATAAATGTAAGGAGCCATGCAATAAATATCATCAAGTGATTCTGGTCCCATCCTAGCGATGAGCATGGCTGCATAAATGTCCACAGCAAATTTTGGGTTTTTCTTTTTGTGTTGTATTTTTAACTCCCACCACCCATTCCAGTGTGGCATTGGCAGCAGTGACTGACCAAGTAAAAGATGTCACAAAGCAAAATGCTTATGCCCTAAAACTGCTGGATACCTGAAGTAACTTCCTGCATCACAGTCCATGTATCCAAATTTGTTTTGACATCATATGGCTGGATAAATCCAGGTTATCAAACTGAATCTGAATGAGCTTGTACTGAATTCATGCAAGAGGAACTGATCCAGAAACTTTTAGTCTTCATAAGAAATAAATATTTTGATGAATGAATGCTTTCATGACTCTTCGTATGATATGTATGCTAGAGAAATATGGATTTAATTCATTTTTTGCTATTTAATGAATTCTTACTAAGATGTTTCATAGGAAACTTTTCATTTTTTCGTAATGTACATCTGCTGTGGCTTCTTGTGCTTTCCTGAATGTTGTATCTGAACAACTTGCTTAAAGAAATTTGCTTTATGATAGCTATTTATATCTCAGAAAGGGCATTAAGAGGATATTGACCTTAATCATTTTCACCATTATGCTAACTTGTTTCATCTAGTTTAACTTCTCCCTTAACTAGCTACCCTTAGTTTCCTATTTTTCATCAACTCAGTGTTTGCAAGCCACTGACAAACATAATTAGGATTAGGAAATTAGGATTATAGGAAATGGCTGGTATCCTGTCATGCAGCTCTGCCTGGGTTTGATATCACTAATCCTAAAAGATTGCCACCAATTAAAGAGTTGCCTTTTTTCTGTATGGTAGGTTTGGAGTTATGCAGAACAGCTAATGTTTCCAAGCGCTGCAGTAACACATATGTGTTGAGGTTTTTGGCTATAAATATGATAATTGATAGCCAGATATTTTGGGGAAACCCCAAATCAGCTACTCTGTACTGACTTATTTTCTTTGAGACAATGAGAATTTTTTTAAAGGAACATGTGTGTTTTTAAATTTAAAGATACGCTCCTTAAAATTTTCCAGTGTCCTTGAGGCATTTCTGAAATATCTCTTCTCTACCACTAAACTTTCTAGAAGTGTATGTGCTTGCTCTTATAAATTATTCCCCTTATAAAGTGAAAGGTGACTTTTAAGCTTCCCCCTTTTTTGTTTATTTCAATTTCTTCCAGAGGCTGATTTCAGCAACCTAGACAGCATGTTGAACCTGTTGAAGGATGAGGTTCATAACACACGAAGGAAGAGAAGATATCCAAGGCATGCCACGGATGATGATTACAACATTGAAGTACTTCTAGGTGTCGATGACTCCGTCGTACAATTCCATGGGAAAGAACATGTTCAGAAATATCTTTTGACCCTGATGAACATTGTGAGTATCAAACATCCAGTTGTTGTATCAAACCTATTTGGCTTCTTGAACCTCACGTTCTTTCAGATATCCATTTTTTGTCTTTACAATAAATGCTTTAAGAATATAAAGTCCCACAGCCTCAAACTAGGAATTGTGTCAGGTTTTTACAGTGTAGCCAAAAACATAATCTAATTGTGCTAAAAAAAATCAACATGTAAACAAAGTAGAGAATAACTTGGAGATGTAACAATCAGTTCATTTTCCAGACAGTTGCTGAAGAAAATCCAACCATTAGTTTGTTTTAGTCCAATATTTTCAACTGAAGTGGGGAAAAATTTAATGTTGACTGCTCAGTTTTGTATGTGGGCTTGTTCTGGTCCTCAAACCTAGGGGACAGCACCAATGAACTTTGTGGGTTTTACTTCTAATTACCTATGTGCATAAGACTGGTTTGTTGCTTTGCTTATACTCTTTAGCATACAACTTGGGAATTAGAATGTGAGTACCCCATCTAAGGAAGAATATATTTTAAGCACGCTGCCCTAGGTGTAAAAAGTACAGAGCATTTTTATTTGCACTGAAATCTCCCTTGTTGTCATTTTCCCCAAGACAGCAAGGTGCTATGTTTACACATGCTTTTGTGTCCCTCCATGAAAGTTATTGGGAAGGTGCTTGCAAACACTGAACAGCAGTACAGCTGGATGACACAAGAAGAAACCTTACAGAGGCATCAATGCTTTTTTTATTGGTCTTCACAACCAATGTTCCATCTTTTGACTGGGTTGGACTTTGTGTTACTTATACTTGGTGTACAATCATTGAAATCACTGTGACCTACATTATTAGTGACTAATCCACTGATTTTGGAGAATTTACTCTAGCCCCACCTACGTCATGATTCAACCCACTGTATTAAGTGAAGTCAACCATTAACTTTCATTCCAAATTAAAAATCAATTCACTCTGTGAATACATTCTTTTTGTGCACCACTGTCATTTATTGCTTGTTTGCATTATTCCATCAAAGCTTCAGTTGCTGCAGTCAGCTCGTGGTGATTCTGATTATAACATGATAGACTTAAGCCAATTTTTCTCTATACATGAGGAATATTCCTTTTCTGTTTACTGTGCTGTAACATGGGTTGTGGCATTTCCAATCTGCTTATTGACAGAATCCTGCCATCAAGAGTGATATATACAGGGCGCTTAACTTTCTAAATACGTAACATTTTGTCGCTTCATAATTCTGCTTTTTTTATTTGACTGCATTTGGAAATTATCATTTTCAAAATTCCACTTGTTTCTATGACTGAAACTGCATTAATAACTGTATTAACCTTACTTTGGTTCAGTTTTCTTTATACAAAGACACTTTACTAATCATTTGATATGCAGATAAATTAAATAAAGTCCTGGGTAGATGAAGCATGTTGATAAAACAGATGGTTTCCTGTATAATCGCATTAAACAAAACCATGTAAACTTCACAGAATGCCACTTAAAACTATATTAAGATACAGAACAGTTGTAAGGAGTCATGACATTTGTATTAATGAAATATAATTTTATGAAGTCCAGACTCTTGCTGCTACTTGTACTGGTCCTTATTAAGGTCAAGGGAATGTCTAAATCTCCAGGGCGTCATTGGCACTGATTTGCTGAGAGCAGTACACATCCCCTGCTCCTTCACTTTTTAGCAGGCCAGAATGAAACTCATTCCACAGTCCAGGAGTTCTCCGAGGACACAGAAGATAGGCACCAGTTCTCTGTCCACTTCTCCCTTTCAGAGTTTGTCATGGGCAGCAAATCTGAGCCCGAGCCCCCTTTATCTTCCTCCCCTTCCTCCTTTCAGCCCGGGTCCCACCAACCTCACCTGGACTCTGCCCCAACCCATAAGTGTGGCTCTGTGGTACTGTATCTGAGTTTTTCTCCTACTGTCTGGAGCCTCTCTCCAGTTCTCGGTGCTCGCAGACTCCCTGTCACTGGGCTCTCCCTGAAATGTGCCAACGGGCATTGGGGCAGCACAGGTGGCCTGCTTGCTCAACTGACTACCATTATTTTAACTGACTTTCAGGATGCAAACTCTTGTATCATTCAGAAACAATAAAATCACAATAAATAATATTTTAGATTTTAAAAGTACCAACTAAAAATTCATCAGGATCCTTCCCAGGAAGAAGGTAATTATAATGATTGACACCTAGATGCTTTACAGAGTACTATACTGTATATTGGAAATGGGGTCACAGTTCCAAAGGTAATTGTGAACCAAGAAATGCCAGAATATATATATATATATATATATATATATATATATATATATATATATATATATATATATATATATATATATATATATATATATATATATATATATATATATATATATATATATATATATATATATATATATATATATATATATATATATATATATATATATATATATATATATATACACACACACACACACACACACACACACACACACACACACACACACACAGGGCAGTGCAACAGTTTATCTTGATTTATCCATAAAGGATACAAGCGAAACTGAAGCAGGCCAGCTGCCATCTTTCTTCCACTATCACCACCTGGAATGGCCAGTGGAAAAGGGCTGTAGGAGTGTAGTCCATCCCCTATTTCTGCTGATTCCCTACTTCATCTTTTGTGACAGCGCTAGGGCACAACTATGAAAGCAGCAGCTGCTGAAGAAAGCCCATTGTGTCCCAGTTTCCCCTTGTCATCTCCACCCCACCCCCTTTACAAATGTTGTAGCTTTTTTAAAAGGCAGCGGTATTAAGAATCCTGAATGGGCCATAGTAGAGTTTGCCATTGGTAACTCCACTGCCATAAGATTTCCCTCTCAGATATTAGTTAAAATTTCTTCTAGTAAAGATCTGGTAATAGTGCCTTAGCTTCTCTCACAAAAGAACTCTTCCGTTGCCCAGATTCCCTTCCGGATGACCTTTTGATAAGGTTTGGCAAAACCCTAGCACACATGTGACTTTTATGCTTATTAACTTGGACTGTGTACACAGTGTAGCCAAGCTGGAGAGGTGGCTTTCAGCAGTCGCTGTGGCAGTGTTCTGCAAATAGTAAGTGTAACAGATGGATTCCCCTTACTTTCATGGCCTCCCTTTCAAGAGTTCTTCAGCAGTGCAGACAAAATTGCTCCATCTGTCAGGTAAAGCAGCATGTTTAAAATCTCCAAACCATAGGTTCCAGACTAATCACTACCCATGCCATCTGTATGGAGCTCTCTCCTTGCCATCTAAGTTGTTCCATTGAATTTCTAATTTTTTTTACTGTGTTCCAGTATCCTCCAGCAATGTCAGCATTTTTTTCTGACATCGAACACATAGCATTTATTTTATTTATTGGGTTTAAAGTTTGTGTTTCCTTTTAGGATCTCAAGGTCCCATACATACTTCTCCCCCATTTTGTCTTTTCAAAACTCTGAGAGGTAAATTAGTCTGAAAGACAGTGAATGGTGCAAGGTCAAACCGTGAGTTTCATCATTGAATAGCGTTTTGAATCTTGATTGTCTAGTAGTAACCATTATGCCATACTGCCTCACTCAAGCCTTCCCCATTGCATCTTTGCCTAATTTGCTCTTTCCCCCTTTTTTATTTGTGTAAGACCAATTGTACACACTGTTATTTAAAATATTCATGTATGTTTATATGTATTTTTAATTTGCTATTCTGCTCTTCCTGCGAAATCTTTAGATACGATTGTGCTGTAAACAGATGATGTGATCACAGTGATAATGTGGGGCTGCTGGAAACACTGTTCGTGTGTTCAGTGCATATTTCTAGACATCCTTGTACTGAAGCATGTAGGCTAAAGTTGAGAAGGCCAAATATTTTCAGGGAGGAACTCAGAAAAATATATCTTGGCCATGAAGCTAGAGGAAAGTCTGTGACCTTTCTACAGCCAGTGTTACTGTCAAAGAAGAGACAAAAAACCCAACAAGGCTCAACTTACTTTGCCAAGAACACATCTGGTTTGAAGATCTTTTAAAAATACATTGTTCAGAGGCAGATAACTTGGAGCATTGGTGATACAGTCCTACAAATTGAAACAATGCAACCTATTGGTGTTTTGATAACACAGCTGCATAAAATATGCCAGATTGTTTCTGCTGTGTTGTGTATAAGTTGCTGTGCAGTGGCCCAGCTTTTTCCCCTCCATCCTTTGTTTCTCAATGCATAATGAGAGCTGTCAATGAGGGACAGGAGGAGCTTGCCTAGATCAGTCCAGAATTTGCCCATCTATGCCCGTACTGGGTTCTCTGACTAGAGGCTCTTCAGAGGTGTTTCCCATCACCTGCTATTTGATCCATTCAACTTGGTATGACAGGGATAGAGCCTAGGACCTCCCATGTGCCCAGAAATAAAGGTCATTGGCCACCGAGCAATGGTTTCATCTAATCTGGATCTGGTTGGTCTTTGCATAGACAACAAATGTTGTGGCAGATCGATGGGGAAGGCCAGTGAGAAACAATGCACATTTTTTGTGTTGCAATGTGGGTAAAATGACAACTGTCTAGCTAGCAAGGAAGGAACTAGTTGTTGTTTCTCATCAAGTTGCTTCTGATTTCTGGTCACCCTATGAATGACTGAATGCCATAGGACCATATTACTTACACCCCAACTTCAGGTCTTGTAAAGTAAATGCTGTGGCTCCTTTTATTAAGTCAACCCATCTCTCTTTTTCTGAGCTACAGATGACTCAGACACCTATTTCAGGGGTGGGGAAATGTAGCCCTCCAGATGGACAGAAATAGACATCAGGTGTAGCTAGTATAGGCAACAGAGATTAATGGTGGGAATTATAGTCCAACAACATCTGAATGGCCATCTGTTCCCCACCCCTGCTTTGTTTGGAGCCTTCTTTATTTCAGTACCAACTCCCAGCCCCTTCCTCATAAAGCACACCACGGCCTACTGCTGGTATCTCCATCTTGACCTCCACATTCCCAACTAGTGCTTCGTTCTGTCTTACACCTCAGTTCTTCATGTTGCTTGTAGGAGTTTAATTATTTTATTTATGCCCTAGACTCTAGTTACGCTTCTTTCTGCTTGTTGGTCACTTTGCCTGACTTCAAAATGAAGCCCTGAAACTAAGCAGAGCTTTATGTTGTTGTTGTTATTTTTAGCTGCTGCTGCTGTTTTTGTCATATGGCACTTCTTATTTCTCAGCTTTTTTTGGTATTTGGAGGGTCGACTAAAAGTTCAATCCTAAAAATTAGGAATGAAGACCTAAAAATGTGTAGGTGAGATGACATGTTTGTAAAATCACTGATTCCTGGATTCTAGGAAGCACATTAGTAGTAGCAGCTGCTATTGCTGCTGTCATTGTTATTGGAATGCAGCTCTCAGAATCCCATATTGAACATTATTTGGGATGATGGTGGTGCACAGCTTTGCTTGAGCTACTTCAATCATGACCCACTTTTTAAGGAACATAGCAAAGAGTAAAAAAGTTGTTCTTTGGAGAACAGCACCCATTCAGAGCCACAGTGAATTTATATACTTGTGACCTGTCTCAAAAGCCTGTGTCATGTGCCCCCATCTCATATTCATACTGGCTAGGTTACAGTATTAATATGCAGAAACAAGGTTCCACATGTGTATTTCCAGCAACAGCTGGTTTCTGTCCTGATTCAACAGCTGGGCCTGTACAGGGTATTGCTCATAGTTATCAGCTATTTGGAAATTTTTAGTCCTTTCTTCCTCTGCCCCCACTCCACTGCAAACAGCTGATTGGCACAATAGCTGCTTTTCTAAAAGAACTACGTGCTTGCGGTCCTGGTTGCTGTTTATGCACACAGAACAGGGACATAGCATTCCAAATCCTTAAGGCCTGGTCCAAAGTGTATATCCAGTGTTTTTGAGTCATCATTTGCTAAATTGAATTGGTGAGTTGTGTTAGTGCTTGTTACAGCAGTGGTGAAGTGCCTCTGTGTCTGCATTTGAGCAATAACTGAATTTTCCCCTGTGTGTATTTTTTACCTTTCAATTTTCTGTGACTTCACTAGTGACTATTTTCCTTCTTGCACACAATACAACCATTTGTGAAGATACCCATATTATGGTGTGGTCCCCGGTTGTTCTGGGGTAGCTCTGGGCTGTTTTGGTTCTGTTTCCCCTCCCCCCCCATATTGTTCTTCACATATAAGGGATTTGTTTTTGGATATATTGAGGTGTATTGGGATGTCGTGATACTGCCTATCCCCACACAAGTAGAATTACTCTCTGAATATTCACACCCAACACAGATGTCCCTCCCCTTTTACCTCTCTTCTTTGGCTTTTCCCACCTCCTAAACTCCTTCCTATCTTCCCTTCCTGCTTTATCTATCCAAGGGGTGTGCAGGGGTAGACATGACTAGCAGCAAACTGCTCATAAGGAAATGTCATCAAATACCTACAACCTATGTGGATCAGGATGAAAAAACACAGTAGTGGGATCCACATAGAGTGGTTGGAAGACCAAATGGGCGGGGTATAAATTAAATTTAAATAAATAAATAAATAAATAAATAAATAAATAAATAAATAAATAAATAAATAAATAAATAAATAAGCAAGCAAGCAACCAACCAACCAACCAACCAACCAAGCAACCAACCAAGCAACCAACCAAGCAACCAACCAAGCAACCAACCAAGCAAGCAAGCAAGCAAGCAGATTGTGTTTTGGAGGCTGTAGCCTCACTATATAAGTTTGGCTTTCTTAGGGATATTCTAGGTTCTTCTTTTGAATTTTCTTTTTTAGAAATACTTGTAGTAAGCTTCAATGGTCATTCTACATACAGGAACACATGTTGGCAGCCATACGCTAAAGAGTTGCACACTGTGTTATAAACATCCTAAGTTTTAAGATGATGATGATGATGATGATGAAAAACACTAGGCACAGTCAATCAAAATTATAAAAACATTGACTAGTAGATGTATACTGGTACATATAACAGGTGCCTGTTTTAAACAAAAACCTAAGTATCTATTAAATATTGGAGCAGTATGTATGCTGCTGCTAATATTGCTGTTTGTTTGTTTGTTTGCTGCTTGTTTTGTAGCTCTGATGGTGTTATTTCTGAGATCTGCAACTACTTATAATACCGTGTGAAACCTCTTGATATTGTTCCCAACACTCCAATGATTACGGGGACCACAGAAGTGTGTTTCGTCCACAAACGAGATGTTTCGATTGCCAGGTTTCTGTAGTTGGTTAGTTTTTGCAATTCTTTATTTTCAACTCTGGCATCTCCTAGAACTGCAATGTTAATGCTCCAGACATTTCTTCAATCTATTATTCCTATGTCTGGTGTGTTATGTTCAAGGTCTCTACCCATTTGGATTTGGAAATCCCACAAGATCTTGACTTCCTCATTTTCTGACACCTTCTCCACCTGATGTTCCCATGGGTTTTTGGAGGCTGGCAAGTTATATTTTTTGCATAATGACCAGTGCACTAATTTTGCCACTCTGTCATGTCTAATTTTGTAATCTGTTTCTGCAATCTTTGGACACTGGCAGATGAGGTGCGACACAGTTTCATCCTTTTCTTGGTAGAGGCCACATTTGCTGTTAGCACTACAGTAATTTCTTGGACCTTAGCTTTCGTCATGTTGGTTTGGAGTGCTTGTTCTTGAGCAGCAAAAAATCAGCCTTCAGTTTCTTTCTTAATGGTCCCCAGTTTTAGCTATGCCCATGTTGAATTATGATCATGCCTTTCATCAATATTTCTTAGGTGTTGTCCATGCAGTGTTTTATTTTACCAACTCTTTAATTTATTTTCAATTTTTTTTATATATTGAGCCTTTGTTTCTGTTGATTTCAAAATATTCTCCATTTTCACTGCTTTCAGTACTTTTCCCTACTTGTACTGATAAAATCATTTAGGCTTCTTTTTTTCCTCTTCTACTGCCTGCTGTATTTGCAGTAATCCACAACCTCCAATTTTTCATGGTAAATATAATCTGTCCACATCACTTTTTAGATGTAGTGTGGGATGAATGTTCATTAGTTTCAATTTTTTTATCCAATTCTTCTAATATATTTTGGGTCCGATCTATTATTTCAGCTGGGTATCTAATTAATTGGCCGATAATTACTGTGTTCATAGCCTTTTTGATGATCTTCTTTTATCAAAAATGTGTGGCCTGTTGTCATCTAATCTTCAATTGTAGAATTTTGAAGTGGTTAAATAGCACTACTGTACATTGATGCTTTGCAAAGACAGCGGCGGTGGGGGGTCGCTTGGGTTCCCCTTCTCTCCTCTTCCTATTCCTGGTACAGATAAAAAGGCAAGGCAGGACAGATGTGCCCCCTGGGCTGTAGTTTGGAGACCCCTGCTTTAGCCAAAATCCATGCAGCTCATCCGGACTAGGTGCACTCCAGTTTTTCACAGTCTTTACTTTCTTTTTAATCATTTCAGTTTCATTTCATATCATCCATTTGTTTTCCTTGAGTTTCTTTACAAATGTCTTTAATTCATGAAGTTTTTGTTATGTCCTGTTGGGCTTCCCAAATTTCTTTCCAAAATTTTAGAGCATCATCTTTACATGGACCTAAATTTTTTGCTCTCATTTTCTCTTAGTGATTTACAGAATAATTGTTGGTTATTTTGAAATTGTGTGTTTTCTATATAGTGTTTCAAGTATCCATCATATCTTTCAGTTTTGTTTGCTGTAGCTGTTACTCACTGTTTTAACTCTTCCATAATTTCAAACAATTATTTATCTTTCTACTGTAGGTCATATATTTTGCATAGTCTTACTTTTTCATTTTTAAGTTTTGAATCTTTCAAGTTTTAAGTTGCTAATATTTGCACGTACTTTGTTTAATTTTTTTTTCAGCAGAATTTTCCATTTTGGAGTGCCAGGAGTTTCCTTTTTTTAATTATTTTTATTATTTATATATATATTTTTGAAGCTTGTAACCAAGTTCCATGGTTATTATGGCAGCTGTGCTATAAATGAACTGGTTTATTTTCTTTAGCATGTTAGTTGGGATTGTTCTGATTACTACATTTGTGTCTTGCAGTACATCTTTTCCTGGTTTACTTTGTAATTAGTGCATAATGGGGAGCTTTATCTTTCTGTGTTTTTGCTAATATGGATTACTATTTTTTTTCCGTCAGTGATGTCTGCCATTCTGTTAACTCATAAATTCTGGGTTGTTCTATAAGTTGTTCCTCTGTTGATACATTTTCTTCCACTATTGCATCTACCTCTATCCTTCATTTGTCTTCCATATTATGGTTATTGTTTTGTGTTGATTTTTCTTTTGCAACCTTTTCTAGTTCTTTCAGTTCCAGTTCTAAAAACACTTTACTCCTGATGATAACCCTTATTTGGTCCCTTGGTTATTGTTCAGTTATGTCACTATTCAGGTGTTTCCTTTTCCAAATTTCCATCATTCTTTTTTTTAAAAAAAACACAGTTGGGTTTGCCTCATAATAGCATTTCATAATTACTCGATTTTCGGTGAGAGTCCAATTTTTGCGTTTACGTTGTTCCAGTAGCTTTGAAGCAGCCTATCCTGGTTCCTCAACAGGGTCTGCTGAGCCGTGCAGCCCATTTGTCACCAGATGTCCAGGGGCTATAGTATCTGACACAGTCCTTGTTGACCCAGGAGATGACTGATCTGATATGGATTTCTGTTTATTTCCTCTCATCATAATTGATGGTAGGTGGACACAGTTGGTCTAGTGCAGACTGTGGATTGCTAATGTTGGTGACATGGCTTGTGTGTGGATTCCTGCCCCATACACCATTTTAGCCCATGTGTAGTCAGGCAATTGCATGCCTTGTTATCCTATTGTTGAGCTGCACACTTTATTCTTCCTTCCAGAATGCAAAGCCATTGGGACAACTAGCAAGCATGGGGCATTGTTACAATAGTAACAGTATTATTTGTTCATTTTAATAAAACTTCATAATTGCAAATGTATTAAACTACTGTACATCTATTTAGATTCTAGCTGTTGTGCTCTGAGTTGCCACTGCTTCTTCATGCACCACCACCCCACCCCAAGGTTCTCCTATCCTGGATGAGATGCATTATCTTGATCCATTTCAGTCTGGCTTCAGACCTGGTTATGGGAGAGATTGCTTTGGTCACCTTGGTGGGTGATCCACGCCAAGAAGTGGACAGGACGTGTATACTCCTGTTGGTTCTGCTAGACCTCTCACTGGCTTTTGATACCATTGACCGTGTTATCCTTCTGGGCCATTCTCACTGGGATGGGGTTCGGAAGCACTGTTTTATGGTGCCTCTGGATCTTCCTGAAGAAGACAACTCAGAAGGTGGTGCTGTGGGTCTCCTGTTCAACATCTTGGCTACTGGCCTGAGAGGTCCGTCATGGTTCTTGTCTTTAACATGTACAGGAAACCTTTGAAAGAGTTTATTTGCAGTCCTGGGGTTCGGTGCCACCATATGCAGAAGACACCCAAGTCTATCTCTCCTTGCCATCTAAATGCTAGGAAACTCTTTCGACTCTAGGGTCTGGTGACCTGATAAGGGAAAATAAATTGAAACTTAATCCAGGCAAGACAGAGATGCTCCTGTTCAGTTGAAAGGCAGATTAAGGAACAGAGAAGCAGCCTGTGCTAGATGGGCTTACACTGAAACATAGTCGCACCGCTTGTGTGTATTCCTGGATTTATCTCTGAGACTGGAGTTTAAGCAGTAGTCAGGAGTGCATTTGCACAATTAAATACAGTTCACCAGCTGCTCCGATTCCAGGAGAGGTCCAATCTGGCCACGGTGCTACATGCCTTGGTTACATCTCAGCTGGATTACTTTAACACACTCTATGTGGGGCTGCCTCTGGAAAGTGTTTGGAAACTTCAGCAGGTCCAAAATGTGGTAGCCAGATTACTAATGGGCTGGTTACAGGCATCACATAACACCCTTGTTAAGGAGCTCCACTAGCTGCCAATCCACTTCCGGGCATAATTCAGAGTACTGGTTTTAACCTGTGAAGTCCTAAATGGCTTGGATCCAAGGTATCTCAAGGATTGTGTCTCCCTTTATGAGCCTGGCTGGGTGTTAAGCTCATCAGGGGAGCCCTTTCTCTCAGTCCCACCATCTTCACAGCTTTGTTTGGTGAGAACAAAGGAGAGGGCCTTCACATCCCTGGATTTTTCCTATCAAACCTGACTGTGACAGTGTCCTAACACTGTTGTTATATGAGTGTACTTACGTTTCAGAGGGTTTTATATTAAGTGTTCTTTTCCACATCAACCTTGAAAAGAACTATTCTCATGCTGTCTATGTGAGATTGTTGTTAATATCTTCAATGTTCTCTTGCAGGTTAATGAAATCTACCATGATGAATCCTTAGGTGCCCACATTAATGTTGTTTTGGTGAGAATCATCATGCTGAGCTATGGGAAAGTAAGTAGATTTTTAATAACAGGACCAAACATTTATAAATTTTATTTTACAGACAGTGGCTTGTAATTCTTTTGTGACCCATTCTGCAGATTTTACGATCATCTTTGTTGGCATCTCATGGAGCAAATGTGAACAGAACAGTTTATGTCCAGCATTACATTGGTGATATACCTGTACTTGTGTGGTAATTTGTAATTCCATTTGTAATTCCCAAACCTCTGAAAAAGTTGGCATGACTTTCTGCAATAGAGAGGAGGACTGCTGAAATTGGGAACCTTGCATGAGCAGTACAAGGTTCTTTGAACATATTGCCTTGTAGGAACTTGCCTTCTACTAGTGCAGTGTTGGTCTCCCCCATAATAGTTGGCTGAACATGGTTTTGTGACACACTGAAAATTGAGAGCGAGAAGGAAAAAGGCCAGCATACCATTGGGGGGAAATGTTGTTTCACTGGAATGACTCATTGTATGAATTGTATGAATTCCAGTAATGAGTTGCAACTAGGGTAGGCCCATTGAATCCATTGCACAGTGCTGACCATTTGAACAATAAAAAAAGAGTCTAATGGCACCTCTAAAGACAAATGAGTTTAATTTGGCATAAGCTTTCGTGGACGATGAGCTTCCTTCATCAGATGCAGTCTTAAAATATATACCAAATAAAACTTGTTAATCCTGAAGGATAGCACAATGTTTTTACTGCAAGAGACTAAATCAGACACTCCTGTATTATTTATTTTTTTAATAATATTGACTGCATATTTCTGGTACACTTTTTTATTTTTATTTTTAAAAATTAGAGATAAGGTAAGGAGTACAAAAGTTAGAGGGGGATATGGGGTGAAAAAGAGGGGAAGGGAGAACACAAAATGTACTATCCAATCTGTTTGTTCATGTTGCTATATGAAGTTGACTTTTGCCTTTCTACAATTTGATTGCCCTCCAGGTTTCAACTTACATTCCTGGAAAGATTTTTTTTAATTGTCACCTCTGTCATTTATCTGAATCATCAAAATAAATGTAGTTGTGAAAAGCCTTTAACTGAAAATATTAGCTTTGAAATAAAATATTGCAATAAGAATTATTATTGTTGTTGTTGTTGTTGTTGTTACTGTTACTGTTTATTATTATTATTATTATTATTATTATTATTATTATTATTATTATTATTATTATTATTATTATTATTATTATTATTATTATTATTATTATTATTATTATTATTATTATTATTATTATTATCTATGTTATGCAGGAAACTATTATTACAACAAGTATTTTTGTAATTGCTATATTGTTGTTGTTTAGTTGTTTAGTCATGTCCAACTCTTCGTGACCCCATGGAGCAGAGCACGCCAGGCCCTCCTGTCTAGATATGCTATTTTTCTTCCAGAATAACTGCATTTTGAATGGTCTCTTGCATAATTTTGAGGCATAAAGGAATATTCTACTGTTTATACTATATCATATGTTTTTGAGGATTGTCTTTTGTGTTGCATATCGACAAGTTTCTCAATGGTTAGGGGATTGTATTAATGCCACACATTCTGTTCAGTGTGTCATTTAATATTACCTAGCACAATCAAAGAATCATATACGTGAGTTCATACTACTAACAGGATCACCAGAGATTTCATTATTAACCCAAGTGACCAAGTAAATGGAGCACCAAAAATATTTAATGAGATGAAACTGAAGTGAATTTATGCATGATAAAGATTACAGATACTATGACACATTTTGGCTGTATTGTACTGATTCCAGAATGTCGGAGGGGAATACTTTAAGCCCCCTCGTAGCAGATGTGTGTGCTCCAAATTTTGAATCCATTGCTAGCAAAGTATTAGAGACTTTATTGTATGTTGTTCCTTGCCTTTGAAGGCTTCTGGATGGTGTGTCAAAATACAGTTTGGTCCCTGAGTGATCTCCCAGGATGACGAGGTTGACCATCAATTCCTGAACTAGCCTGATTGTCTTCAGTTTAGAGTGGCAGTTTTATTAGTGCCTTCAAGGTCACAGATCATGACAAGGGCTTGGTTTCCATTTTCAGTAATCCTCTGCACATTCTTAACTGCAGCATATTTTTTTAAAGAAAAGCCTTTCATAATCCACAATGTATATCACACAGTGTACTTTAGCTGAAAACGAAACAAACTAAATGTTGAGAGCCAAAATTCTCCTTAAAATCACTAGACATTTCCAGCAAACTCAGCAGTAAGTTTTTATATGCTTATTTTTAATGAAACTTTGAATAGTTTTGTGTCTTCTTTTCCAAATTCTTAGCTTCCAACAAAATGTGTTATAATGGATTTTGGATAGAAGTAAAAGAGGCAAGTCAGCTATGCTAGAAAGCAATGTTTTGAAGGATCCAACATCCAATACCTTGTGTAAGGAATTGTTGGATACAGTGGCAGATAATACAGCAACTCCAAACAGTCAGCAAGCATTAGGCATGAGAATGTTGGATATTTTGAACTAAAAACCCATAATTCTCCATTCAGAATGTTCCAGCTGACAGACCCACATCATTGAGCAGAGGGTTGTACTCAATGGCCATATAGGCTCCTTCCACGTCGATTCTATGAAATGTCTCTCATCTGGAAGAAAGGCCTGACTGGGAAAGCTTCAAGGCTTAGCACAGGCTTAGCTCCACCCTACTTTTCTGTTCAGAAAGGAAGCTGCCTGTTGGCCTTGGAGGTTTTATCACTTATCTCTGCTTCAGTTTTATACCCTCTCTTTACATCCTCCAGCTCTTATTCCCCCGAGTCAGATTTCAACATGTGCCAGCCAGTTCTCTGTCATTTCAGAAGCCACGATAACAAATCTCTAATTTCACCACATCTTTCTTTTGGCCATCTTGCCAATCATAGTAACTGAAAGCTGTAATTTCGTATCTATTTGGAAAGAATGCTCATTATTCCTAATTAGCATTTAGGAGGAGAGAGGTCATCTCTGTAATGCCAGATTTACAAACTCTGGTGTTTTTTAAAATTACATTCAACATCTTGAATTGCATTTGGAAGCAAAAGTGGAATTCAGAGAAAGGAAATGCAGAAAGGAAATGTAATGTTGTCTGTACTACATATCTTCCCCCTTCTTTTCACCCCCATTCCAAATGATAAATCGCTTTCATTTTTTTATGAAATTGACAGCATGGCATGCATTTTGCTCCAAATGACATTACTTGTCATATTCTGTGTTGGTAATATCTTATTCTCGATATAACATTACCAATATCTATATCTATCTATGAAAGAAAATCTAATGAAATATTGTTACAAAATAATTCTCCCAACCCCTTTAAACACAAAATGTCAGTTAGCTAGTTGAGTTGTTGTTTCTGTTAATATGTGTGCCAGATGCCTGTGTGTTTTCCCCTTCTTTTCTTTTCTCTTTCATAATGTTTTAGTTCATAAGACCAAAGGAAACAATATAATTTCAGGCAACAATGCAGAGGAGATTATTTTGAAAAGGATTATTGCTCTTAGTTGTTTTAGTAGCTAATGAACACGTTTTAGATCACTTCAGACTTGAATGCTATGTCACTGCGACATTTGAATCTCAATTACATTACCAATATCTGGTTTAAAATCTAATAAGTATTCCATCCCTAGTAAGTTTCCACAAATTCTCAAGGATGGCACCAGATTTTCAGAAGGTACAGCTGGAGCACCATCTAATGGAATTGTTTTGAAAGACCTATGCTCAACTAAAACAAAGTCATTCAACCCGTTTTTTTACGATCATTCCACTAACCACTAAACAACCTTAAATAATAAAACTAATAACCTTAGAAATGCAGAGCTGGAAGGGGCTCGATCATCGAGTCCAGCCCCTGTTAAGGAGATGCAGTGGGAAATTGGAACTCCCAACGTCTAGCTCCACAGCTGGAGACCTAAGCCACTGAGCTGTCCAGCAGTTCATACTAACCCTGAACTCACTATCTGGGCATGCATTTTTAATTCATGAAAGTAAAATTAGCCATGTACAATAGGCAGGTATCAGCAAACTTGGGGCAATCCAAAGCTTTTTCAAAATCCAGACATTGTAAGGAAGAAAGCCTTAAAATGTCAGGGGAAACCTCCTCATTGACAAACCTAGTGAGGATGAACCATTCTCAGAGTACATTAAATGATGACTGGCACTCCTCACTGCAACATTTTGTTGCAGATCTCAGTAATCAAATCCTATTCTTTAAATGCTCAGTTAAAAAAAAATCTCAGCATAAATGTATCTGCTTTTTAAATTGTTGATTTCAGCAGAAACCCCACCCCCTCTTCCATATCTTATAGCAATAGAGCTAAACTCAACCTGCAGACCAAAACATTTATACATGTATGTGGGTGTTTGTTCAAGCAACAAATAAATAAATATCATCAATCCCACAACAAATAGGAAAAGTGCTAAACATATGGTGATGATGTGAGAAGACAAGTCTTTGGAGACAGATTTCCAACGCTTTTGTCTTCTGCACCCCCCACTGGACTTTAGGTGGTGGCAAGAAGCTCAAAATAGATCAAATACTGTTGGAATAGAGGAAACAGGGTTTCTTCCAACAGTCAGGAATTAAGAGACAGGCCATTTTAGGATTGAAAAATATGCCACTTTGATTGTGCTCTGGATTGCAGGAAAAAAATGAATGCAGCTCTTTTCAGGTACTGTATTAATATGTGTGATCAGTCTTCTTTTTCGGGTTGTTTTTGTTAATGACCTCGTCATCACTTTCAGATCTCAATAGAAGAGTATCAGGAATCGTTTTCAGGAGGATACAGAATATAGCACTAGTTTAATCTAGAAATTATCATGTTTATATTGCATAGGAATGGGTGAGACAATCATTCTTCTAGAGTTTTTCAACCAAAATTGGAAAATTCCTTCATAAAAGAGGCAGAAAGAACTTGAGATGGATCAAATTCATAAGTGGAAGGAAGTGAAACTGAGGGAAGGAAAGTTGTTGTCTTTCAGGAGGTGGTGATGCTGGCAGGCTGGATTTGATATAACTTTTTTTAAAAATGGGCTATATTTTGATGTTTTAAATAAAAAATAAAAATCTTTTTTATTTAAATCATGATTTAAATCAATGTGATTTTTAAAAAATCAATGTGATTTTAAAAAAAAACACCATTGATATTCGTCCACCCTGGCTGGCAGTGCACCAAACACAATTGTGATTCAACTAGCAGTTCCACACCCATTGATTGATTGATTGATTGATTGATTGATTGATTGATTGATTGATTGATTGATTGATTGAGATTATATGCCACCCATTTAGACATAGTCTACTCTAGGCGGCTCACAAATGTGTAATAAAAACAATTAATATAAAGTAATGGTTTCCTACATTAACACAAAACAGAATAGATAAAGAAGGAGAGAGAAGTATGAACGATCTCCAGTTGCAGACCTGCTGAACATGGGTGGGGACACAGCCACCTATGCCCAAGCTGACTCATGCACTATCCGCTATCCATTATCTTGGTCTAATCATGGTTTCCTATAATTAAGAAACAATATTCAATTGAAGCTTTAGTTTAATATGAGTTGAGGTTTTTCATCAAGTGATTCCTCTGTGGACAGATTTTAATCCCAAAGTTCTAAATGAATAATATAAAAAAAAAACATTGGAAATGTTTAGTAAGAAGAATAAGCTCTGATTCTGTCCAGGCTTATAGGGTGAAAAGATGTGGCATAGTGGCCACAAGATGTACAATAAACACAGAGGATCAAGAAGTAACATTTATTCCAGATTATCAAACTGTCGGGATTTAAACATCAAAAGAAAACAAAAAAGTGAAGATGGGCCCCCCAGTTATCCACATAGACCAGGGAAGAACATTTCAGCCATCAGTCTTCCTAACCAACTGTGGCACCTATGAGTTTCTGGCAGCAGTAGGACCTAACAATATGTGCTTGTGTCTATTCAGCCAAAATTTAAGAAACCTTTTTTTCCCCATGGAAAAATAAAGAATGTTTTCTGAAATGTTGTTTTCTGAATGATTTGGTCAGAGTAGGTACCATAGATCAGGGGTAGAATATATGGTATCCATTAAGAAGGTTCCAGTTTCAAAAACAAGGCATCTCCAGATGTTGCCAGAGGCTCCTCTTTGCCTGGAAATACTGGAACACTGCTGTTAGTTATAACAGAAAGCTGCTATAGTTCCCAGGATGATCACATTCACCTGTGGAAAGTCCTCCTGTGGAGCAGCCTCTGCACTTGAATCTTCTTGAAACCCCAGGAGGAAGAACCCTAGTACTGTACAGATATCACTATGGTACAACCTCAGTAATCCACCAAGAATTGCAAGTGTTATGGTATATTTGAACCAGTGTTTCTTTGGGACCATTAGCATGATGACAGTCAAGTTGATTCTGACTCATGGCAACCCTTTCCAGTGAATGCTCTGAAATGGTTTACCATTCCCTTCTTCTGGGACTATGCAGCTTACACATGGCTGCACACGCTGACTCTGATCATATGAGGCACAGTAGGGAATTGAACTTCCGTCCTCTGGCTCCGCAACCAGATACCCAAACCACTAAGCTATCCATCCAGCTCACAACTAGTATCCCACAATTCAAAGTTTCTGCTCACACTCACAACAAGCCACACTTAAGAGAGAGGACACTGCCTCAAGACTACAAATCTCAGCCTCCCTTACCACCGCCCACACTGACTAAGGCTGATGAGATTTGGCCAGAAACATCTGAAAGACCTCAGGTTCCCCGCTTTTACTGATAACTTTTTTTTTTTTTTTGTTTCAAGGCCACTGAAATTCACTGTACCACTGTCAGTATGGTGGCAGTCCCACTGCCCATAGGCACGTGTGGTGACTCCCAACTCAGTTGACTACCATAGGTGCTCCCTTGTCCCATCCAAAGCCAGTGCAAACATTTGCCCACAAATTTGTCAGAATACGATTGCCAATAGAATCTATGTGAGATTCAGCTCCCAGTATTCTCTTAGCAAGGTTTGTCACTGACAGGTTCTTGGTTTCTACATTTTTGTAACCCTGTTGACAGAAAGGATCAGGCAGTACATGTGGATGAGGTGGGTAATAAATATAATTCTATGGACAAAATCCTTTTGCATAACTTTATGTTGGCGTAACCTGATCGGGCATCAGAAACACTTAATTTGGACTAATGGAATGCTTCCTTATCCTTCCCCCCCTCTTGCTTCAGGTTCTAAGGTTCCTAAGGCTCCCTTTTGCCCTAGCGAAGCCTTTGGGAGCCCCCAGATGTGAGGAAAGGGAGCCTTTAATAGTAAAAAAAAATGGCTGCCAGATTGCTGCAACCATTTTTTACTTCCTGAGCCTTCCCTCAGTAATATCTGATGTTTTACTTCAGGTTTTGCTTTCCAGATTCTTACCGCCAAATGCCGTAAACCATTTGTACCATGATCCTTTCTGTATTTATCCCGTGCCAGACTTCTCACTGGTTCCAAATGAGATAAAAATCTGAAAATAACATGTTCTCATGAGTGCAGAAATTAAATTAAATTCTACCATATTATTTTAATGGAAGATATCTTAATGTGAATTCAGTTAATTAATCCCAATTATATATCTAATCTTGTGAAAGCTTTTAGGGCAGTACCATCCATGTTTGCCAAGAATTACACATCAGCTGTTCCTTCATGTGTTACTCTGTTAAGTTCTTCCAGATCTTTGTTAGATTTCTGTCTCACATACTCCATACTGTTTTCTTTGAAATTGGCAACTGCATTCCTGTGTCCAAATATTTAACTTTCTTTTTTTTTCTTGGCATGTTTTCTTTTTTACTCTATTATGAAGACCACAGAATGATAGGGAGGTATGGCCATAATTCTTGTTATGATAACATTGTTGTCCTGGAAACTTTAGTTTACAAGGAGATGGCAAGAGTTCACATTTCTTAAAAATGTTGGAAGATACTAGATGTTACAATTAGTCATTTATTTTATAACATCTGCAGTAAGTACAGTAAATTGTCATAAGTTATAGTGAATATATTCAAAGAATACTCAGTGTGTGTGCGTTAAGGAGCTGGACCTTATATGCTATACTCTCTTTCATCCACAAGGTTTTCCTTTGACCTCACTTGCAGGTTATTAACCATTATGTGACCTAAGCCATGATAGTTCAATGGGGGGGGGTCATACCCTGTTATAAAAATCTCTGCCCTATGGATCACTTTCCTGAGATGTTTTTGGAACTAGGTCTGTGTTGAATAGACATGTTTTGGAGATCTTAGAAAAGTAGATCAAAGTGAAGGAAACACAGGGAAAGAGAGCCATGTAGCAATTATAAAGCCTCGCTTAATAGTATATCAGGACTAGTTCTGCAGTATGGTTTGTCATACATGAAAATAGGTGACATTAGAGAAACAGCGCACTGCCTTTGTTTGAAATCAGTTATTGGTCACAGATCTTCTAAGCCAAGACCCATTTAGCTGCCCTGTCTCAGTGCCTTAAACCTGCCAAAAGACCCTTCAAAACGATGGTGAACAGGATTTTCTGTTCATTAATTGCACCTGATCTGCATGCTCTCTTTATCATCTTGGTTTTCATATGGAGTGAAATCTGTTAACGTTGTTCATCTCACTGCTTGTCCAATTCCATTTTATTGTCTGCTTGTCAGCCATTTACCTTGGCATTTTTAAACCTGAACTTGCCAGAACCTAACACTGCAGATGGCTTTGGCTCACATTTTGATGAGTCCTCATACCCCAAAGACATAGGCATAGTTCAATCAGACAGCTGCAAAACCATTGGGAGATTTTTATGAAGTATGTTTCCAATGAGTGGCTAGAACTCTTTGATTAAACCACTGGTTCTTAACCTTGGGTTACTCAGGAGTTTTGGACTGCAGCTGCCAGAAGCCTTCACCACCAACTGTGCTGGCTGGGGTTTCTGGGAGTTGCAATTCAAA
Organism: Pogona vitticeps; assembly: GCF_051106095.1. NCBI lineage: Eukaryota > Metazoa > Chordata > Lepidosauria > Squamata > Agamidae > Pogona > Pogona vitticeps. The sequence continues at coordinate 96,766,195 of NC_135784.1, forward strand.
AACATCCAAGTAACAAAGGTTAAGAACCACTAGATTAAACACATCATTCTGAATACTTCCTTTTCGACTTGCCACTCCAGTTGATCTGATTGGACCTTACTCTGTCACCTGCCTTAGTATGGTTAACAGTCCAGCACCGCCTTTCCCCATTTCATCACAATGGCCCGCCCCTAGATCTGTGATTTTTGCACTGAAAAAGTGGGGAATGGGATGCTGCCAATGCGATAAATCAATATCCAACACAATCGGTTACTTTATTTGCCTTTCTAGTAGACAGAGCCAAAAATGCAAATACTGTACCTTTATCCATGTTTACCTGTAATGGACAGAATTCTACTGGGTATTTAGAAATTGTTGTTGCTATGGGACATCAAGTGAAAGCTGACTTATAGCGAGCCTAATAGGATTTCCAAGTTAAGTGAAGTATTGAAGGAATGGTTTTACCATCTCCACCGCTACTCCCAGTGATTTTCCACGGCAGAGCTGGGGAATCAAGCTCAGACCTCCTGAGTCCTATTTCAGGACTTTATCCACTGCACCACACTCGGTACACATTATTTATACACAGATAAGAGGAAATGTGGAAGTCACAATGGATAATTGAGGTTTAATGATGAGGCATTGGATGCATGTTGAGTGCATGGCCAACCTGATGGTGTTACCTGGTCAGTAAACCACATTGACTGCTGGGATAGTCAGGACATCTGGAATGAGGATGCTGATGACACACAACTCCAGATCTCCTTTATAACCTCTGGATGCTGCCCGGATCCTTGAGCACTGTCTTACTACAGTCTTGGAATGGACCAGTGCCAAGAGGTTCAGACTGAACCCAGACAAAATGGAAATTTTGTTCCGGGGGGGGGTGTCATTTGGATAGACTGGAATTACCCCTAGACTGGATGACATTGTCTTCCCATTTAGGGATCAAATACGTAATCTGTGCATGTTTCTGGGGCCAGCTCTGTCTTGGGATTCCCAGATGGCAGCTATGATTAGAATTGCCTTTCACTAGCTGAGGTTCATAGTACAACTCTGCCGTTACATAGATGAGGGAGCACTCAGAACATTGGTGCAGGCATTGGTAATCTCCTGGATAGACTTTCTGCTGTGCTTTCTACATGGGGCTTCCCTTGAGGCTGGCCCAGAGACTGCAGCAGGTCCAGAATGCAGTGGCCAGAATGGTGGATGGTGTGAGCAAATTTCACAACATCTCCCCAATTCTGACTCACCTGCACGGGCCACCTGCTGTGTCTAAGGTCAAGTTCAAGATTTTGATGCTCACATTTGAAGCCCTTCACAGTCTGGGAACAAGGTTCTTGTCAGAACACTTTTTTCCCAAGGTCATCTCCTCACTCCCCCAGATCCTCCCAAGCAATGCTCCTCTGCATGCGCACTTCAGAGGAAGCCAGGATATCAACTACAAGGGGCTGAGCCTTTGGGCTATCTTCACAGTGGCACCAAGACTCTGGAATCACCTCTCACTGGAGCTGCACTTGGCTGCCTCCTTCCTAACATTCAGAAAGCTTCTGAAGATGTTGTTTTACAGAGAAACCTTCCAATATAACCCTGCCTGATTTTTATGCCTTGCACACTGCCCTGTATTTGGAATCAGGCCTCTTGTTGCAACTGATTTTATCTGTTGATTGGTTTTATGTAATTTGTGTTGTATTATTTATTATAACCCAGCATAGTGCTTTGCACTAATAGGGCAGTATTCAAATCAAATGAAATATATAAATAAATAAGCAAAGGATTGTGGCCAGTAGAACAGTTTTCCTCTTCCTCTCCCCTCTCTCTCCACTCCCTACTGTCTGTTCCATCTTGCTGCAAGTTTTCCCTTATGTAAAATTGCTTTTAATTACATTGTTGTTGTTTTTTGTTGTTGTAAGCCACCTAGAGTGGTCTTAATTGATTAGATAGGCGGGATATAAATAAATAAATAAATAAATAAATAAATAAATAAATAAATAAATAAATAAATAAATAAATAAATAAATAAATAAATAAATAAATAAATAAATTGTCTTTCTACAGGAGGTGTATGGTTCCAGTATACACTGTCACCAAAAAAAGGGGGAGGTATACTGGAACTATGTATCTTTTGCAGAAAGAAGGAAGAAGAGAATGGTTGTTATTAAGAACTTTGGTAACTTCTTTGAAGGACCATATTCAAGTGTGGAAAAACCAACAAATATTACTAATCAGTGGTTCTAGTTGCCGTTGAAACTGGCAGTGCTGTGTGGTCAGGGTAAGTTCGTTTGTTTAGGTTTGAAAACCCCCTGAGTAAAGAATCTTTTAATGCAGCATAGCTGTGGGAGATAACAGAGGACCATCAAGCTGTTTTCAGCTAGAGACAGCTGGCTAGAATGTTTCGGATGTAGCAATGGAGAAATTCTTCAAAGCCAGAAGAAAAATGGAAATACATTGTGTTGGGGGCGGGGCGGAGGATAAAAGAGTTCTCTGTTCTATTGTTCATAGTTAGGGTTGGCAGTCATTTTGAGCTTCAGATCTGACATAGTAACATGGAGAGGGCGGGAAGAATCCAATTTTTGGCCTTGCCCCTAAGATGCAGCTATTAGTACATATTTTTATGGACTAATCACAATTAAAATGAATAAATGAGAGATAAATGCACAGTTGGTATTTGTTTTGGGGAGCCCAGTCCAAATTATCAGGAGGGTGAGAAAAAGATACAATTGTAGGAGGTGCAATAAAAAAAGTATCTGTTCCAAGTCCTATGTGTCCTTAATTGAACAGGACTTTGTATCATTACAGCCTAACAATTCTTGCCAGCAGGCCACAGACAACTCCCATCACACAGTGGAATAAGACACACTTGGAAATGCCAGGGATCAGACCTGGCAGTTTAAATGTTCACTGGAACAAAGATATCGTAACCTCTTGGTGGCATACCATGAGGGATTTAAAAATACCTTTGTTGACAGAAAATTCCATGGTCACAGCACCATCTCTCAAAAGGCTTTCCCCCATATTCTGGCCAGTTGTGCCTCTATTACCATCAGGAAATATCAGGAGCACATCCGCTTCTAGATTTACTGTAGTTTTAGGTAGCTGGATATGAAGGTTGGTAGTTCAGTTCCCCACTGTGCCTCCCTGACAAGGGCTGGGCGTAAGGATCCATAGGGTCCCTTCTAGCTCTGCAGTTCTAAGATTATTATTGTTGTTGTTATTATGTATGTAAAAGAACCGTCAGTTGAACAATGTCATCCCACAGAAGGCCACCTCTTATATATGAAAAGGCAGAGTAGATTACCTTTCTTCAGGCCTTGGAAATTCTAATTGTGGGAGAGAAGAGGGACACATGTGCTAGTCCATTTCCTTTTAGCTCTAATCACCCTGTGTTGTTGATGGGGAAATTTGAGCAAAGGGCACAACTGTGATGCTGGTGACAGTCTACCATGTGGTTGGGTGCCCTGTGCAGCCAGAGTTCTCCATGTAACAGACCAGTATTTCCCAACCTTTTTCGAGTTGTGACCCACTTTTACAATAACCAAGTAACCTGCACCCACCCTGGTACATTTGCATTTTAAAAGGCATGTCTTAGAAAACACATTAAAAATAGATTGTTCAGAATATATTTCTACCCTAATATATCTGTATTAAAGAAATAATACATACTTATGTATTATGAAATAAAACATAATGGAGGGGCCTTTGAATCTGCTTGTAACAGATAAAATTTGAGATGAAAAATATGTCAGCACACTTTGAGTTTAATTTACAATTTTGGGTGTGAAAATGACCCTCTTTTCTTGTCTCTTCTGCACAAAAAGTTCCCTCAAAGAAGAGCCCATTCCCCTCAAGCCAAAATAAACATCTCCCCCATGGACCTAAGAACTAACTAAGAACTCTAGTTACCTGCAATTTCGGTTCAGATTAAAATAATCTGTGGGCCAAGAGGATAAAATAGCATTATGTGTATAATATTTAATATAATAAATATAAAAGAATTGCAACTAAAAATAATTACTGGGACCCCCCCCCCGAAAACCATTACCCCCTTGGGGATCCTAACCCCCAGGTTGGGAACCAATGCAAAACACTGTCCCTGCATCCTATTGAGTGAGGTTGCAGCTTCCTTTCAGGCCTTCTGGTTCAACAGGGGAAGGTCACAGCTGAAGGGGGTGGGCCAGCATACGCGCCCCACATTTTATCTGCACATTTAGGACTTTGAATGCCTGAGGTGGGCTGGATTCAACTGGAGATTGACCTTCCACAGTAAGTCACAATCATATGAGGGTACAGAGTGGGTTGTATGACCCATGGAATGTAAGTCTCATCTGAATGCATGACAGCCTGATCAATCAGTTTGACTTTTGGATGAAATGACTTAACCCACACAAACCCCACCATATTTGAAATGTAAAACACATCTCCTTGTGGAGGGACTGCAGTCTCTCCTCCTAATATAAATGAAGAATAAGCTTGTAAGAGTTATTTTCATCTCATAATACCATGAAGGGCAAAGTTGATATTTTCCTCAAAGGTGTACTGGTCGTTATTTTTACATGATCGGGTCTATAACATGTCACTGTAAAAACCACATTAAATATTATTAGATTGTGGTGGACATGCTTTCGGGTAAACAAGTGTGTTTATATTCAAGTGTTATATGTGAAGCTGCTGCTGAGCACCCTTTTAAATTTGATGAATGAGGCAAGATCAGAGGTCACATATGAGTCAAACTATACATTACAGTTAAATTGTAATTAGAAATTGTATTATTTTTCAAGAGAGGCAAATTAGGCAGACTTTATAATCTGAGAAATCAGACGTGCAGTAAAATCCAGTTTAACTCCTACAGAAAAGTGACAAAGCAAAGCAAATTAACTTGCAAATAATGGGAGTGGAGAAAAGCTCCTGCTGTGACAATCACATCTTTCAGCTCTTGGGGAATTTATTTGTATAATGATGGATTATTTGTAATGTATATTTCAGCCCTCAAATGAAACCTGAAGTCCCTTTGCACACACAGACTCCCACAAGCACCCGGGAGCAAAAGGCACACCCTCAGTTCACTAGCTGTGAAAGGAAGCATGACGTATACCTCTTTTATACATTATGACTTTAAAATATGAAGAAGAGTTTGCCTTTGTATCTGAATTTAAAAGTATAAATAACAAATTGCCATGCTTAATTTTCCACTGTGAGATGCATACCACAGTTTTTTTTTTTTAAAAAAAAGAGATTGCATAACAAGCTACCCTTTGTCCCATGCCAATGTATCTGGCAAAGCAGCCAACATGCAATATCCATTTGATGTGGCCCTTTCTTTATATAGGTTGTTGATTTGGAGCATAAAGGAAAATACCACATTTTCCATTCTCTGGGATGTTCAGTCCCACATGACATCATAAAAAATGTGTCAAGATACATCTGAAATGAAAGATTTATGTTTCCTTTGTGTAATACCAACTCCAGCTGGGCTTACTTTTGAGTTAAATACCACCTCAGTCAAAGGATAACAAATTACTATAACCCACAAATAAGTGAGCTTTGACTAAGACCTTCGTTTGTTGTCGCATTGCCATAATATGTAAACCAGTGCTGGAATGAACCCTTCATGTCAGAAGTTCTAGACTGAGACAAAGCTGAATAAAAATAAATGTGTAACCAGTTCTTATGTTTTTCTTCTTTTTTATGTTTGTACATCTTTTGTCCACTAGTCCATGAGTTTAATTGAGATCGGTAACCCTTCTCAGAGTTTAGAGAATGTGTGTCGGTGGGCATACCTACAACAGAAACCTGACACTGGGCATGCAGAATATCATGATCACGCAATTTTTCTGACAAGGCAGGATTTTGGGCCCTCTGGGATGCAAGGTAAGTTTTGTGCAGAAAAGCATCCCTTCTTTCAAGATATAATCACTAACTGGATTGTGTTTTTCCACAGGAAACAATAAGCCTTGTGAGAACTTAAAAGTGTAACACTCTAATAATGGTCTAAGTGTCTAAGAACAAGAGCCCATTTCATCAGATGCATAGTTATATCCTGTAACTTACAGCTATAATTTATTGCCATCAGCATTTCAGTTTCCTCAAACTTCACCATTTATATCCTTCTCCTGCCTGGCTGTGTTTATGGGTTTATTTGTATTTAAGCAGCAGATTTGCTGTCCTGCCTTTTTGGTGTTCATGCATCACTCAGTGGAGCTAACAATAACTAAAACCAAATATAAAATGCAATGGAAGTCTAAAGTAACAACAACATAAAACAGGCATACCTGTAAGTTACAGGATAATGCTACTTCTATCTGGTGAAGAGAGTTGTGGCCCATAAATGCTTGTGCTGTAACAAATTTGCTGGTCTTCAGGGTGCCAACCACAAAAGTCTTTGTTTTATCTAAAGCAGGCTAATCTGGCTGTCCCTCCAGAAGTCATTTAGTGAAAAGAAGCCCATGACATTTGCCTCCAGAAAGAATGCTTGCCCCATTGCTATTTCTCTGGCACTTGGCCCACAGGAAGTTGTTTCTGACTGGTGTAAGCCAAATTGACTTTTCAGCTTCAAAAGCATTTGCAGCATGTGTATATTTTTTAAAAAAAATATATAATTATTTTACTTAGCCAAACCCAAGAAATATAACAAGTTAGCAGAGTGGCCAAAATACACAGAAAAACCTTTGGAAACAGAGTTTAAGTTTCTCAGTTGGAAAGCATGATCATTTTTAAAAATATAACTCTGACTGAAGAGAATAGTTTATATTCAGGAATTTCAAGAAGTATTGGACCCAAGCTAAGGGACTGATAATTTCTCATGGAAACATTATCTCTTTTTTTAAAATGAGTTAAAATTATAGTTCATTGTCCTCTTGACTTTCCCAAGTTATGGTCTGCTTAGATGATCAGTAGTTTGTAGTGATACATGAATTCACTAGCAATCATTTTAAAGGCGGCATGATGATCCAAATATATGAACATTCACATTTTAACTATACAAAATCATTTCCCAAAACAGAATTTTTTTGTTCTGAAATATTTTTCTGGAAGCACTGTCCTCATTTAGAAGATGCAATATTAAATGTCGCTGGGTCCTCACCACCAGTTTTAAAAATTTCATTGAACAGAAGGGGGGGGGAATATGATTTCTCCTCACATCTCAAAATGAGAAGGCCTTGGTTGCAAAGTCAGTAAGTTAGATAACTTCCAGAACAGAACTCTCGGTGCTTTGAAACATTGTATTTGACCATACCCTATTATACATGGACCAAAATTCTCTTACATAGTTCCACTGGCATGCTGCCTCATTTAGAATATTGCATCTTCTAAATGAGGACCGTGCTTCCAGACAAGTGTTTCAAGTTCAGAAGGTACCATAGACAAACTGAGACACGTGCCTCATTATGTAACTGATAGTATCTATGGTGAGTTCTTAGCTGAAGGCAATTTGCCTATAAAAGTTATACTATTAACACTATAGCAATATAAAACCACAAGAAGATTTGGGCTATGGCTGTGATCACCCAAAACAACTGCATGAGATATTTTCTGAAACGTTCTATAAATGTTCCTATTTGGACCAGGGTGGGTGGGTGTTCGGATTTTTTTTGCTGTTGACAGACATGGCCTTATATTTCTGCTGTTGCTAGGATAAGTAAGATGTTAGTACATTTTTGGTTTAAATTGCTGAATGTAGATTGCCGTTGGCTCAGAAAATAGTGCATTGAAGAACAAACAAAGACTAAGGCAGACCTGGGCAAAGCGCAGCCCTCCAGATGTTCCTGAACTGCAAATCCCAACATTCCTCACTGTGTGGGCTAGGCCCAAATCTCGTCGCTATTGGCTGTGTGGTCTAGGAATTATGGGAGTTGCAATTCAGCAACATTTGGAGGGCCGCATTTTGCCCACCCCTGGAAGGTTAAGGACAAATGGTTCCAGTTCAGTTGAGGCATCCTTAAAGCTTATCTTCCTAATTATGAATGTTCTGTGAACAAACTCTGGAGTGCCTGAGTTTTTCATAGAGCCCAGCTTCCGTTCATTGAAATGGGTCAGGTGCTTCTTTTTCATTTCCCTTTCATTGAAATAAGATTTCCAATGTAAAGATGATTCCTTCACGATGTCCTTCAGTATTTATCTCACTTTCATGTTCTTAAATCTCAAAGTCAAAATTTTTACTCCTGACAGGCTATGCTCCCGTTACTGGCATGTGTCATCCAGTGCGAAGCTGCACTCTTAACCATGAAGATGGCTTCTCCTCAGCATTTGTTGTAGCTCATGAAACTGGGCATGTGTAAGTAGTATATGCATGATGTTAGCCTGAGTGGCAACATTATGTGATTGGTAGTATGTTGCTCTAATGAGACAATTGGTTTTCTGGAGCTTTCATTGCAATGCAGTGTTGGCTCTGAGCAATAGAATACATTTGAAGATTGGTTCACTTTGTTGCAATACATGGGGAAACTTAGTCCAGGGCAGGACGATCAGTGCATTGGTGCTTCTGCATCTGGAACACATTGCTGGGTTGCTGGGAATGTTTTCTAAGGAGGACTGTAAAGATTTTACATTCTTACCATAGATTCTTTAAAAAGTGAGAGTATTCTGAAGAAACTGAAATGAACTGCCTTAACAAACTTTGTTGTGCCACCTTTTCCTCTAGATTAGGCATGGAACATGATGGTCAAGGGAACAGATGTGGAGATGAAGTCCGGATGGGAAGCATAATGGCCCCTCTTGTGCAGGCTGCGTTCCATCGTTTCCACTGGTCTCGATGTAGCCAGCAAGAGCTGAACCGTTATTTGCAGTGAGTACAAGAATGAAATGGAATCTGCTCTTTGGGAGCATATGATTTGAATGGAGTATTTACATATTAGCATATTATTACTTTATACAGTTTAGAGTTTACAGAGAAAACAATCCCACTTGAGAAAACCTGAACTACTTTTAGTACTAAAAGCCATTAATATATATATATATATAAATATAGTGTGTGTGTGTGTGTGTGTGTGTGTGTGTGTGTGTAATTTTGTATATTATATATATATATTAAAGCTTCAAAGCTGTACCCTCTTACTTGGCAGCAAGCTTCACTAAACTCAGTGGACAAGCATCCTGTTCAGCTTCATTGAGGGTATGACTAGATGATCAAATTGTCCCAGTCTGAGATCAGGCTGAATTGTCCTATACAGGTTCATTTTGAGGTGCAATATGTCGTTTAGGGCAGTCCTTGCATCCACATAAAAAGATTGGGTAGTTTTAGGGCAGGAAATCACATCATGACCTTATTTGGCCCTTCCTCCCTTTAAGGGGAAAAGAAGGAAAAAAGAGAAATGGAGAGCACGAGGAAGCTTCCAAGTTTTAAACATTATTTCAAAACGGCATAGCGCTTAATTGGCTTTCTGAGCAACCAATTTAGTGCTGCCTCACAAGAGCTTTTTAATCAGAAACAAAAACCTTTGCATCCTCTCCTGCACCCTCCATGGAGGAACAGACAAAGGCTTTCAGTTTCCCAATACAGTGGTGCCTCACACAACGATGTTAATTGGTTCCAAAAAAATCAACATTGTGTGAAACATCGTTCTGTGAAACACCATTTCACAGAGGAATGCATTGAAAACCGGTTAATCCGTTCCAATTGGAACGGATTGCCATCGTTCAGTGAAAATCCCCATAGGAAACATCGTTGAGTGAAACAATGTTTCCTATATTGGAATGTATTGAAGCCGACTCAATACATTTCAATGCCTTTGCGAAGTCCTTTTTCGCTCCTGTAAAAGTGTCTTACAATGTTTGGACGCTGTTTTAAATGATTGCAATGGTTAGTCCACCTCCTGAAACCTATGCAAACTGATTTTGGTGTTGTTCTGACACTTCATTAATTTATGATGATTTTTTGTTTTTTCTCCATAGGAAACCATTGGATGGTCTGTCTAATGGTTTCCAATGGAAAAAACATAAAAACATCATAAATTAACGAAGTGTCAGAACAACACCAAAATCAGTCTGCATAGGTTTCAGGAGGTGGACTAACCATTGCAATCATTTAAAACAGCTTCCAAACATTGTAAGACACTTTTACAGGAGCGAAAAGGGAGGTCGGGAAAGGGCTCTTTGATCTCCGTTTGCCTTTTAAAGTTCTTCCCGACCTCCCTTTTCGCTCCTGTAAAAGTGTCTTACAATGTTTGGAAGCTGTTTTAAATGATTGCAATGGTTAGTCCACCTCCTGAAACCTATGCAGATTGATTTTGGTGTTGTTCTGACACTTCGTTAATTTATGATGATTTTTTGTTTTTTCCATTGGAAACCATTAGACAGACCATCCAATGGTTTCCTATGGAGAAAAAACGAAAAAACATCATAAATTAATGAAGTGTCAGAACAACACCAAAATCAGTTTGCATAGGTTTCAGGAGGTGGACTAACCATTGCAATCATTTAAAACAGCGTCCAAACATTGTAAGTCACTTTTACAGGAGCGAAAAGGGAGATCGTTGTGTGAAAATCCCCCATAGGAAACATCGCTGTGTGAGGCAGCAAATTTAACAGAAAAAGGCATCGTTGTGTGAATTCATCGTTGTGTGAGGCACTCGTTGTGCGAGGCACCACTGTATTATGAAGCAGCTTAAGCAGGACCAGTAACCCTCATTAGCACATATGCACCAACACTGTCATCCACTCCAGAAGTGAAAGACAAATTCTATGACAATCTGGCAGCTACTATCAAAAAAGTCCCTGAAAGAGAGGCACTGTTCATTCTTGGAGACTTTAACGCTAGAGTTGGTGCTGATCATAATTCTTGGCCCACTTGTCTAGGCCGTTTTGGCATTGGAAAGATGAATGAAAATGGCCAACGCTTGCTGGAGTTTTGCTGCTATTATGGTCTTTGTGTCAGCAGCACATTCTTTAACATGAAGCTGCAACACAGAGTTTCCTGGAGGCATCCAAGATCCAAGCATTGGCATCAGCTCGATCTAATCCTCACTAGACGTTCCAGCCTTCCTAGTATTACGATCACACGCAGTTACCAGAGTGCTGATTGTGATACTGATCACTCCCTGGTGTGTAGTAGAGTAAAACTACGAAAAAAAGAGAGTATATCACACGAAAAAGGAAGGAAGACCACGTATTGACATCAGCAACACTTGCGATCAAAGAAAAGTGAAGGAATTTGCCCAAGCACTTGAGGAAGTCCTTCCAGGTCCGGCTAATGCAAATGCACCTGAACAATGGGAACACTTCAAGAACACTGTCTATAACACCGCCTTGTCCACCTTTGGCAAGAAGACCAAAAAGATGGCTGACTGGTTCAAAGCCCATTCAGAGGAGTTAATGCCAGCCATCGAGGATAAGAGAAGAGCTCTAGCAGCACACAAAGCCTGTCCTAGTGAGTACAACTTGCAAGCTCTTCGAGCTGCTCGCAGTCAAGTCCAACAGGCTGCCAGGAGATGCTCCAACAATTATTGGCTCCAGCTCTGCTCTCAGATACAGTTAGCAGCGGACACAGGTAACATCAAGGGAATGTATGATAGTATCAAGCAGGCCTTAGGTCCAATACAGAAGAAATCTGCTCCCTTGAAGTCTGCTACAGGTGTGCTCATCCAGGACCGAGCACAGCAGATGGAACGCTGGGTACAGCACTACTCTGAGCTATATTCCAGAGAGAATGTAGTAACCGAAGAAGCATTAAATAACATTGAGTGCCTGCCTGTCTTGGAAGAGCTGGACAGTGAACCAACCGTAGCAGAAATAAAAGCGGCCTTGGACTCCCTCGCCTCCGGCAAGGCACCTGAAAGGGACAACATCCCTGTTGAAGTGCTGAAATGCGGTAAGGAGATCATCACCTCCGAACTGTATGAAGTCTTTTGTCTCTGCTGGAGGGAAGGTGGAGTACCACAGGACATGAAGGATGCAAACATTATCACATTGTACAAGAACAAAGGCGACAGGGGTGACTGCAATAACTACCGTGGTATCTCTCTTCTTAGTGTGGTAGGGAAGCTGCTTGCCCGTGTTGTGCTGAAGAGGCTCCAAGTGCTTGCAGATAGAGTCTATCCAGAATCACAGTGCAGATTTCGAGCTAACAGATCCACCACTGACATGGTATTCTCCCTCCGACAGCTGCAGGAGAAATGTAGGGAACAACAACAGCCACTCTTAGTGGCCTTCATAGACCTTACAAAAGCATTTGATCTGGTTAGCAGGGATGGCCTTTTTAAAATACTTCCCAAGATTGGATGTCCACCTCGTCTCCTTAACATCATCAGATCTTTCCATGAGGGAATGAAAGGCACTGTAGTTTTTGACGGCTCAACATCAGACCCCTTTGACATCCAAAGCGGAGTGAAACAGGGCTGTGTCCTCACACCAACACTTTTTGGGATCTTTTTTGCTGTCATGCTGAAGCATGCCTTTGGAGCTGCAACCGAGGGCGTCTATCTCCGGACTAGATCAGACGGAAAGCTCTTTAATCTCTCTAGATTGAGAGCGAAGACCAAAGTCCAACTGAAATGCATGCGGGACTTCCTCTTCGCAGATGATGCAGCCATTGTTGCCCACTCTGCTGAAGACCTCCAACAACTCATGAATCATTTCAGCAAGGCCTGCCAAGACTTTGGACTAACAATCAGCCTGAAGAAAACACAAGTCATGGGCCAGGGCATGGACTCACCTCCCTCTATTACCATCTCCACACAAAAATTGGAGGTTGTTCATGACTTTGTATACCTCGGCTCAACCATCTCTGACACCCTCTCTCTAGATGTCGAGCTGGATAAACGCATTGGCAAAGCAGCCACCATGTTCTCTAGACTCACAAAGAGAGTATGGCTCAATAAGAAGCTGACAACACATACGAAGATCCAGGTTTATAGAGCCTGTGTTCTAAGCACACTCCTGTACTGCAGTGAGTCATGGACCCTTTGTGCACGGCAGGAGAGGAAGCTGAACACCTTCCATATGCGTTGCCTTCGTCGGATTTTTGGCATCACCTGGCAGGACAAAGTTCCAAACAGAGCAGTCCTAGAACGAGCTGGAATTTTCAGCATGAACACATTACTGAAACAGCGATGTCTACGTTGGCTCGGGCACGTCGTGAGAATGGCTGATGGTCGGATTCCAAAGGATCTCCTCTATGGAGAATTAGTGCAGGGAAAGCACCCCAGAGGGAGACCACAACTGCGATACAAGGACATCTGCAAGCGAGATCTGAAGGCCTTAGGAATAGACCTCAACAGATGGAAAAACTGACATCTGAGCGTTCAGCCTGGAGGCAGGCGGTGCATCACGGCCTCTCCCAATTTGAAGAGACCCTTGCCCAGCAGGCCGAGGCAAAGAGGAAGTCACAAAAGCAGCAAAACCAGGGAGCCGGACAGGGGACAGACTGGATTTGTCTTCAGTGTGGAAGGGATTGTCACTCTCGAATTGGCCTTCTCAGCCACACTAGGCGCTGTTCCAAGCCCTCCATACAGAGCACGCTACCATAGTCTTTCGAGACCGAAGGATGCCTAACTAAGCAAAATGACAGCTTAAACCATTCAGTTGGGTTCGGTCTCAGTGATCACACATGCTAAAACCAAACCAAAATGGAGCAATTCCACTTGCACCAAAACAACGGTGACAAAAACAGTAGCCCCTCACAACGACTCAAAAAGTTCTTTCTTTCTTTCTTTCTTTCTTTCTTTCTTTCTTTCTTTCTTTCTTTCTTTCTTTCTTTCTTTCTTTCTTTCTTTCTTTCTTTCTTTCTTTCTTTCTTTCTTTCTATCTATCTATCTATCTATCTATCTATCTATCTATCTATCTATCTATCTATCTATCTATCTATCTATCTATCTATCTATCTATCTACAAGTGTTCAATAAATTCTCAGTTCTGTTTAAGTAATTTTTAGAGAGTTGAGGCTAGAAAAAAGAGTTAAAACAATCAAGAATGTGATTTTGTCAAATGCCAGTGTGTATTTTTTTAAAGTTACACTTGTTAAATAAAGGGAATCAATTGTATGGCTTAAAAAAGCAGAAATTAAAAGATGCTTTGATGAATAAAAGTAATTCATTTATTACAAAATATCTACCACAATTTTTGAAGATGAAACAGTAAGTACAGTGGGAAGTAACTGAATCTTCCAATCGTCACCTGTCTATTTGTAACTTTGAGGACTGAGTATTGTAATGTACTCAATATGAAGCTGCTCTTGAAACATCAGCTGGTGGTACTGAATGCTGAAACTTCACTTATTGTAACAAAGGCATTGTGGAGCAAGCTTTCATTTCCCATTGAACCCAATAGAGAGGTTGATATAGAAGGCAGTGTTCCTGTAGGTAATTTGAGTCCAGGATATTTGGAATGGTAAACACCTTGAACCAGGTCTGGTGAGTAAGTGCAGAGAAGTCAAAAACAAGTTGTAGATTGCTAGTCCTGTCAGTCAGTATTTCCCCCCTCTGAAGTAGCCCCATAAAGCTAAGAAATTCAATATGTGCAGAGAGTGTATACTAAAATGAGTGAGGATCATTTGTGTAAACTGTCTTTGAGGAAACATGCTAGACTAGGTTTCTTTGTGTTTCTTTTTTTCTTTTTCTTTTCCCCCTACTGCCATATTGTTTGCTTTTTCACGGATTTCTTTCCTCCTTGTCAAGGTAAGAATTGCAGTCCGCTCCCCCCACTCCCGCCCGTACACACACACATATATATACATATACATACATACAGATACACATACACAGATACATATACATACATACATATATGGGTATGGTGAGGTGTACAGAGATAACCCCCTGCTCTGCCAGGAAACTCTTGCTGGTTAGTTCACTGGGTTGAAGTACTTGGCTGTGGAGCCAAGGGTTGGGAGTTTGATACCCCACTGTTGCTTCTGAGAGAAAAACCAGCCTATGTGGCCTTGGGCAAGCTGTGCAGCAGCAGAGTGCTGCCAAAAGAACGGAATTGGTAAACGACCTCTGAGTACACTGGAAGAGGTTGTCATTAGTTGGAATCAAGTTGAGAGTGCACCGTGTTTATTTTTAAAATGCCCAGACAACAGCTGCTGTATCCGATCCACATTTAGCCTAAGATACAGTACATGAGGCAAAACAAACAAAACTGGAAAATTCAAATTGGCACAAAAATGGCAGATGTGGCCTTGGAACCTCATCCACCACTCAGGGACCATGGCAACTAACTCACTTTCTGCCCCCACTTGGATGGCAATAGTAAACAGGCACAGATGGGGATACTGTCTCAGCATACATATTTGTGTTATTTTTATTTATTTATTTATTTATTTATTTATTTATTTATTTATTTATTTATTTATTTATTTTGTACCCTGCCTATCTGGTCATTGAGACCACTCTAGGCGGCTTCCAGACAAATAAAAATACAAAAAACAAATACATATAGCAAGAGAAAACACCCACTCTGTCAAGTCTGTTTTTATTTGGCTATTGCCAGTCCTCAGGCATGACAACAGAGAGAGAGATTAGAATCCCCTTTGTCATCTGAAATACAGCACATACAAAAATAAGGGTGGAGAACCATTACCTCATGGCTCCTACAGAGCCACTTGGAAAGGGGAGCTGTGAAAAGCATGCCCAGCCCTCCTCAGGGAGGGAAAAACTATTTCGCTAAGTGGTCAAGACAAGGGCTGTGGAATGTGCAGCAATGGCAAGCAGAACTCCCCAGTATGGCACCAGTCAAGACCAGATGACAGTATTGGAGATTCAGAAGCAGAAAATGGGAGTCTGAGCCTAAGAGGAGCAAAATCGAGATGGGGGGAGTTGTCAGAGGTCCCTTTTGTTTGTTTGTAGGAAAGTGTCCTTGTATGAAAAAGAGAGTGCAGGACCTCACCTCATAGTGCAAACTCTGCAAGGCAGCTCTTTAAATACAGGGCCACAACGGCAAATAGCAATTAAACACATCCTGTTTTTCCTTCCTCATCTCCAGGGCCCAGTCATAGATATTGGGAGGGGTGGCTCATGAATCAAGCAGGGGGCACATAAGCTTGGAGTGTCTCCTTGGGCTACTAGGCCACTGATAATTATCAGAAAAACAAAAACTATAGAAAGAGTGTTAGCTTTAGAAATGCCTGGTTTGAACCCACAATGACAAAGTATGGAAAGCCACCTGAACCAATTAGCAGGAATGACCCAAAAACCTATAGCTTGGCCCCTATGTAACCACCTCTAACCACCTCTTTTGTCTAACTGGTCATTCCCCCCCCCAGGTGGCATCCAAGCAGCTTTAATTACTTCTCTGACCCTTCTTTTTCCTCATCATTTATTAATTAGCCTACTCACTATTGAACTATGGCAGCAGAATGAGATGCTAAGCCTATCAAATAGTTCTGAAATCTGAGAGTCAGACTACATGATACGTTTGTCACATTTTTGGCAGAGGTGATCTCCCAAATAGTAAAACTATTTAGTCTCAACACATCATTGCCTGACTTCTGTCTTGTGCCTCTAGTGTGCTTTGTTTTTGGTTTGGTCATCAAAAGGTAAACACAGGTCGGGATTGCCAAGGCTTGTGTCACTGTGGAAACGCTGTTGTCAGAGGGGAAAAAGGATGAACCATAAGGAATACACATTCACCTTAACACCCAGTCTGAATGAGCGTGGAGGGAAGGGTGGCACTGCCTTCAAGCTTCCTGCCTCCCTCTTAACAGTCCCATTCTGAGATCAACCAAAGTTAAGTCGTAGTAGGTATGGGGAAACGATCCTCAGTCCTATTGTTTGTTGGTCAGCAAATCTCAAGTATACAATTCTGCTTAGTGGAATAACAGAATAAAATAAATAGTAGAATTATTAGAAATGAATAAAAAGAATTGATCCCTGTTACAGGAAAGCTTAGGGGAAAATGCAGTTACAACTGAAACAGGTCTACACAACACTTCAGAAAGCAAAAGGCCCAAAAGAGCATTGGCTTGTATATATTTGTACCTCTCCTAGGCTCAAACACACTATCGCTTATTTATGAAGCTTAATATCTATACATGTTCTCAAATGACCACGCTGGCCTTTGTTGTTTAAGTTTTATTCAAAAGACTCGATGCTGGCACACATCTCAGAAAAGGAAATACAGTGAAAGCTTATATCTCAATTTTCCTACACATGAATTACAATTTTAGTATATATTTTAATTAGTCCCATAATGAGTGTTAAGACAACAATGTCCAGAGCTTGGAAAAGTTACTTTTTCAGGCTGCAACTCCCAGAGCCCTAATGGCACACTGGCTGGGGAATTCAGAGGGATGTAGTCTAAAAGGTAGCTTTTCCAGCTCTGCAACAAATCAAAGCAAATGAGGCCAGAAACAGACATTAGATCAGGGGTCTCAAACATGCGGCCCTGGGGCCATTTGCGGCTCGCCGGATGATAGTTTGCAGCCCCCGCCTTGCCTGACCCCCCCAAAGCGCCCACGCATCCTCTGCTGTCAAGAGTAAAAAAAAAAGCCTCACCTCAATCACTGGCTCTCTCCCAAGACAGCACCTCTTGCACCCTCCATCCGGAACTGCAGCCTGCCAGCCATCATGCCTTTCTGCCGGCTGGCAGGCTGCAGTTCCGGATGGACGGTGCAAGAGGCGCTGTCTTGGGAGAGAGCCGGTGATCGAGGGGTGCTGCTGGCCCTTTTCCCTGATCCACCACCAAGCGATGCCTGAGAGCATGTCGATTGTAACTGAGGCATTAACCATGAGCTCCTTTTTGAGAAAGCATCCCCTTTATTTTGCTGGGAATGAATCTGAGCTGCAACCCTAACCCCCACAAATGTCTCACATTCCTTTCTGTGGCTTTAATTTTCCCCCTCTGCTGCAGTTCCTACGATTGTTTGCGTGACGATCCCTTTGACCACGACTGGCCTTCCCTTCCTCAGCTGCCAGGAATCCACTACTCCATGAACGAGCAGTGCCGCTTTGATTTTGGTTTGGGATACATGATGTGCACAGCTGTGAGTACTTAACTGAGAGTTCTGCTGTAACTGAGTTGTTCTTCCAGGGCCTTTCACACTTGTCCCCAAAACAGAGCCTCCAAAGGAAGGCACAGTGCCTGACTTACCCAGAATAAAACATAACATATGGCAAGGTGTCGCTGAAAGTTGTGTCGCCGTCCTGTTTTTGAAATCAGGATCCCAGAAATTATGATGATCTGGTTTTATTGGCTTAAAAAAATTAACGACAAAGGCAAGAGTGAGTATCTTATTACATTGCTTTTAATTATCAGGGAGAGCTCCAAACCCAACTTGGGTGAAGGGCTTCTGTTTCCCCTTTTGGAGTACAGTGCAAATATGTATCAGGACATAAACATAAGACGAAACCTTGGGCTGGATAAGACTAAGGCCTCTCTGATCCAACATATTGTTCGAATATTGGCCAGCCAGTTGCCTTTGGAAAGCCCACAAGCAGAACATGAATGCAACTATAGCCTCTCACTCATGTTGCAGCTAGTAATAAGAGACATAACTGCCTCTGATTTGGAAGTCAATATTGTTTGTTTGTTTTTACCCCATCTTTCTCCTGAAAAGGACCAAAGGAAACTCTAGTAGTAAGTTACAACTAGGGCAGATCTGTTGGATCAATGGAACTTATAGAGGAGTTGGCTCAACAAAACCTCACTCAGTGGGCCCATTCTAGTTGCAGCTTACTAATAGGTTTCAGCCAATGTGTAGCTATCATGAGTTGACAGTCCCCAGCCCAAATCCTTCTGCATAAAGTTATGCCTGTGCAAGCTGATGGCATAATCAGCCATGAGCTTTTATTACTGATTAAAAGTTTACTATGCCATCCTCACCTCAGGTTCTGATGCCCCCTCAGGAGCCTTGAGGATGAGGTTGGGGAACTTTTTATGCCCCAAAATTGCTGCCCATGGTCCCTGGCAGCAGGCCCTTTGGTGATGATTGATTTTCCCCCTTCCTCCTGTCCTGAGACTCCCAAAGACTCTCCCATATCAAAAGGGCTCCTGAGAGAGCCTTGGAACCTGGGAGGCTGGAATACAAAACTTTTATTGACTGATAAAGGAGTGCCGCTGATGATATCATCAGTTTATGTGGGCAAAACTTTATGCAAAAGAATTTCAGCCCATGATCGCTTGTACTTGACAGGGCAAAGGAATTTCTTACTGTGGCTTCTTAAGGGGTAGGGATGTTATTTTTCGTGCATCTCATCAACATTTCCAAGGGCATTTTTCTTTTTGTTTTAAAAGTTACATTCCACCTTACTTCTGAAGCATTCAAGGTAGCTTACAAGAAGCCAGTAATTTAACACTCAAAACATAAAAGAAAACACTAAAACAGCAGCAGAAAATCACAGAGCAATAGCCAATAACATGTTTTAAACAATTACAAAATAGAGGTCAATTAAATAGCAATTTAAAACTATACATTAAATGCCTTCCTGAAGAGGCCACATCTTCTCCCCCAACTTCCAGAAGGTCCACAGTGAGGAACTGAGGTGGTCTTTCCTAGTCACTAAAAAGGCAGATTTCAAATGTTTCCAGCTCAGGATGGCTAGATATTTGTGCGCCCTGTGCCTTTCTTTAGAATACTGGGGTATGTGTCCTTTGTCTCCCACCCTCTTCTGCACAATCTTAGGAGTTCAACATTTGTGGACATAGTTTCCACTGATTCCTGCATGGTGTCCTTTTTACTCTTCAGTCAGATAGCATCTGAGTGGAATGCATTTCCCTGAAGTATGTGATGAATACTTTCTTTGTACAAAAAATGTGCAGAGACACACAAATACACACAGAGGAAAGCAATCAGCTGTGCTTTCAGTAAATTTTTCAAAACCTCTTGTTTCAAAACAGTTTCCCAGTTTCACCTACATAATCCAATCTTTGATCCACCGTAGTTGTCCATGAAAGCTCGGCTCTCTCAAAAATCATGAACATGCATATCGGTGGTTCTGTAGTACATACAAGCTGTGCATTCATAGGTGGAGGAGCAAAGCAGCCTTGCATATGGGTCCCAATCTTTGCCACTGGCATAGACTGTGCTTCTGATGAATTAATGACCCTCTTTTACTCTTCCCATACAGCCCAAGGTTGCTTCTGTTTGGTATCCTCTCCCCTAATAACAGAAGATGTTTTAATCTAGCAGAGATTTACACAAGTGGAACACAGGCAGGAAGGCAAATTATTCCAATTCCCCCTCTCTACTGTAGGCCCCAATACCACCTTCCATAGTCTTTAGATCCCTCAACCATCTGGAGCCCCAGGGGGAAGTGGGTGACTTCAGGGCAGGAGGAGTCACTGGAAATCATATTTGTTCCAGTTTCATTGGCGGAAATATCTGCTGTATCAAAGAGCCTTCCATCAAAATTAATAAAGCTTTACGTATGTCCTGTATTCAAGAATCCTTAGAGGGGATTCAATCAATGTTCTTCATTGTTAGTGAAGCTTTTTATGGGATATAATTTACACTAAAATATGTATATATAATATGCTAGTAGACACGGATTGGCAAATTCATATAACTCTCACACTAGAAGAGAATTGCTTTTGATGCCTAACATGACTGTACAAGGAGGGCATTAGACAGAGGATGTGGGAAGCACACAGATGCTGCCCATCCCTTGTACCTCCTAATTGTGTAGCTTGTATGCGTGTCAAGAGAGGAGGAGGAACGCATACCTTTTAAGCCATGGGGGGGGGAGGTTATTGTTTTGTATACATTCATTTGTATGAACAGGGAAATGATCATACCCCTATATTTGTATTTCTTAGCAGTAGATAATTACACTTTCAAAAATGTTTAACAAAATACTTTCTGCTAAATCCAGTGTTAGTCCCAAGTAGAGTGAAATGAAGTGATTTGTTATTCATAAATAATATTATTTTGTTGATTTCAATGGGTCTGCTCTTGGGAGTAACAAGGGATATAGCTCATAAAAATGTACATGTTATTTTTTTAAAAAAATCCTTCTCCTATGTCCCATTTGTCATCGTCTTATAAATGTTAGGTATTTGTGGTTAGTACTGTACATGAATAGTACAAATACAGTGGATTCCTTACCCCTAGCGTATAAGCAAGCGAAGCTTCAAACAGGAACACCCTTCTGACGGCCATCAACTGCTAATTAGTGGGTACTGTTTCATTGCACACATAAACAGGCCATTTTTAAGAACTGTATTTACATTTACTATAGTGCATTGGCCAAGATAATTGCTTTCGTATGTGTCTACTTGACACATATGCTCCATTTATTGAATGCAAGTAAGAAACAGAACATATCTGTGAACTTTATTGAAATCATCCCAGCTCCTCAGGAGTATAGTCTTAAGGACACCTGGAAGAGATTTGCCTGCATGTATATCTTCGGCAATGAGTACAAAAGTAAAAAATTCAACTAAACTCCAGCTGCTGTGGATGCTAGAGAACTAAAATTAAAACCACATCTGTGGAATGTCTACTAGTGTACTGTACCCTTCTAGATTTGAATTAAGTGTATGGATGGTCTTCATTCGAGTGTTTTTGTTTGAGGAAAGCCCACTGTATTTGAACTGTTAAAGTACTTCCCACTGATCTACAGTCCAAATCCATGTGTAGTACTAGGATGCTCTGCATCCTGACAACCAATGTGTAAAGTTATTATTATAGTATAGGTCTACAAAAGCAAATGTACATGTAAATACATATACACAACCCTTAGGAAATGTGGTTTATACAATTTTTTAAATGGCTAAAATCCTGTTGATGTAGCTATGCTTGCAGAGTGATGATGATATTACCAGCAGGTGGAGATTTTCCTTAATGAAATACGTTCTCCTTCTGTGTATTTTCTGACTTGTAAATAATTCCTTTCATCATGTGAAAACTGCTGGATGGGAGAAAGAAGTCTTTCAGGGGGAGAGTCTTGGTAATGAAAGACATCCTCCTTCTGTTGTGCAGCCCCCATGGCTTCCATATAAGGAAAGGGATTAATCACTAGAATTTTAAAAAGCTGTGGCACTGGTGACATCATCACACTTCCACAGACATACCTACAATTACACAATTTCAGCCATTTAAATTTTGCTGATTCATACAATTAAAAAATAATATGGCGGACTGAAATTATGGATAAAACATAAAATTCATGGTAAGAATGACAAGCAATTCAGTCAGAAGAATGGCAGTTGAAAGAGCAGCAACAGGTTAAGTTACAGTGAAAAATAATGCACCAACCTCAGCTGAGTCAATTTGCTCCAGTGTTTTATTGAGCAAAATACTGGATTGAAGTTATGATGACATCCTCTCTTTCTAAATCCAGCTCAGACCTTGGAGTCTCAGTGCTTACCCAATGTCTAGCCGCTGTGGGAGTTTGGACATCAGGATACAGGCTGAGGTTAAATGCAGATAGCAATAAATTAATGATGCATGTCTGTGACTTGAAGGGGTGGGGGAAGGATAGTGATGCATATCTATTATTCACAGTCTCCTGCACCCTCAGTTATGCAGCACTGGAGTGCTTCTACATCTGCAGTAGCTTCTACAAGTCACACAGTGATGTCCATTTCCATTTTCTTCTGTCTGACCAGAATCTAGCACATTAATTTTATGCTTCCACAATTTCAACCTAGTTTAGTATGGTTGAAACGTTTCGCTACTCTGCTGTGTTTCATGTACAGTATAGGTATGGGGAGAAAAAACAAACACACCTGATTATAGCATAATATATGGCATAAATCCCTTCCTTCTAGTTCCGCACCTTTGATCCCTGCAAACAACTGTGGTGTAGCCATCCTGATAACCCTTATTTTTGCAAAACGAAGAAAGGACCTCCATTAGATGGAACTATGTGTGCTCCTGGAAAGGTAAGAAATTGTATCTCATAATATCCTACTGTTCAGGTTAAGTAAGAGACAAAAGCAGAAGAAAAAGGAGCGGTAGGTCATCATCACCTCCTTTCTAGTAATTTCTCTTTGGAATCTTATGTTTCGAAGCAAGAGGAAATATTCGTATTAGAATAAGACTTAACCATGGAAACAAAAGACCTTTACAATATTCCTGGGTACAAAACTGTGTAGGCGAAAATTTAAAATGTGGAATAGACAAGTTAAAGAAATTGGTACTGTTAAGAGTAAACTCAACATCTATTGTCATAAAAATGTTTACATATCAGTCTGCCTGTGTTTGCCATGGTTCCAAGACCATGACACTTAGACACTTGGAACATTGTGTGGATAATAAGGAAACTAGACATCTTCAGGTTATTTTGTTTGTTAAATGGATTAATTTTGGTTAATCAACATCTGTCTGCAACCTGCAGTACCATCCATAAACTTTGGGCATTACTAGTTTTCTATACAGAAGGTTGGAAGCAGGCCTGGGAGAATCTTTATAGGTGTCTCCTGGTCTTGCTTCTCTCTACAGGGACCAGAATTCTTCAAACAAATGAAAATTGGTGTTGGCAGTGGTGGCGGGTAGACAGTGCCTGACAAAGAGACAAGGAGCTCATTCCTGCTATATGATATTTAAGGGAGATGAATGAAGAGAGAGAAAAGCTGAAGGAACAGGGTGGGTTGAGAGACAAAAAAAACAGTGAGAAAGGAGAGGGAGGAATTAGGAAGAGAAAGAGCAGCGGGAAGTAGGCAAGGCTGCAATTTCTGCTTCTTATCTAGTAAAGTGATATAAAAGATATGGGACAATTCTGAAGAATGTCCAAAAAGAGGGTGCAATGGTCCTGTTCCCCACATTTCTAAAACTCTACATAGGTTGAGGTACAAGGGTCCTGATGCTAGAGTCCATGCTGAACATGCATTCAAGTCATTGTCCCAAGTCACCATGTATCCGTACCAAGCAAGGGCTGACAGGAGTGTGCCCATGCTCCTCTCACTAGGTGCAAAGGACTTCCTAAGACATTTGGTTTGGTTTGCAATGACACATTAAGAACGCTTTTGCTTTTTCTGTTTTTTTCAGCTGTGTTAATATTAATTAATGACTTCAGTGCTTTCATTGTAGAATGACTCTATAAAGCAACCGTTTAATAAAAGAAATTAACAATGGAGACGGCAGTGCTTCTGAACAAAGCTTTATTTGCACCTTAAAGCATAACAGTTAGCAGTTGCGCATTTTAATAAAAAAAACCCTCATAGTTTACTATGACCCTTGACAAAATGTAATAAATAGAAATAATTAGCCTAATAAAAACAAAAGTAGGAATGCAGTGCTGGAAATCCCATCTCTTGGGAAATGTATTTATTGTTACTGTGTAGCTCAAAATATGCATGTTAAAATAAATTAACTGCAGTCTTTTCAACAGTCCTAAGGCAATGAAGGAAGGATTGTGCACAAGACAACTATCACAAAAAAAACCAGACATGAAATATTGGACTTGCTGGTGTAAGAAGATTGCAGATATGACCTTGCAGGACTTTTCTTTTTCTCATTTGTAATATTCCTTACAAGCCTGAATGTATACATATTTTATGATGTTATTCGTTTGTTGCTGAGCAGGTGGTGGGGAGCCAGAACCTATCTGCACTGCCTTGCTAGAGAAACGTTGAGTGTGTGAAAGAGAAGAGTCCTGCCTGCTGCCAGATCTGGCATGGGTTAGGTGTATAAAGTGATAGGTAGCCTTCTCTCTCCCCATCTCCACCCCTGAGCTCCATTTTGGCTTAGAAAAAAAGTGAAAACCACTTCCTCCTCAAAAGTTGGAAAATAGTTCTCTTTATTTTAAAGTCTACCTGCAAGTTCACCTCTTGAGTCACCCAATCTCTATTTTCCACCAGTCTTCCCATGCCTTTTTCTTTTTTCATGTCATGCTTCTGAGGATGGAGAGGCCATGTTCCTTCTGCTTCAGTAGTAACTAGGCCAATAAGCCATAAGGAGAGATAAAGTCTTCCTCCTGTTCCCTGCTCCAGTGCCTGACATGCTGCTGCAGTGTACCAGAGGACCTTGGGAAACTGTATTTGGCCTATCCTGAGCCCTGTTCAGTCATTACATAACAAGTATCACAATGCTAACTGTGGAATCACTAGCCCACATCATCTCCACCATTGCTTTCTCCATGTGAAGAATGATGAATCTGAAAATGAAAGGTGCCTGCTCAACATGTGAGAAAACAGCCCCAATTTTCCATGATTCTTGCTCATGTGTAAAGTGTAAGTGTGAGCAGAGATATCCCCTCCTAAGATGTGAAACTCTGTACACAGAGAATGCAATGATGGACAGGGAAGGGCCTAGTTACTCCTTGCTAGGCATGTTAGTAACAGCAAAATAGGTACTATCTGAACAGGGCTGCCATGGGTGAGAATAAAGGCCCTCCCTTTGCTCCACTCCATGGTTCGCTGGTGATCTGGAATATAGAATATATAGACTATCCAATGAAGATTGTAGAAAGGATTTGTCATGGTGCTGAATGAGTGTGGGGAGGAAACAGCAGACCAAAAGCTTAACCATCATTTAAGGTAAGCACCAAGAGTCCCTTACACTCACATGTCTGATCTCTGATGTCTCAGAGATATCATCAGAAGTCAAAATACATATGTCATCCATTTTGCTAAGCAAAGGCATCCTTGTTCAAGTGAAGACAGGTGATACATGGGATTGGGATTGTGTTCATCTCCTTCCTGAACTCCTCATGATAAAAAGAGTGCTGCACAGATCAATGTTGCCAAAAAAAGAGGCAACACCTTTTGTGTCAGGAAAAAACAGAGCTTGAAAACATTTCCCTCAGGATAAGTTTTTCAGATTACAACTCCTGTGTTCTCTGCAGGATTTTGGGACCTGTGGTCCCAAAAAAGTAACATCTCCAAGTTCTGGGATAAGACGCATGAACATTATTTTCTCCCTCATCTGCATCTCCCTCTTACTTGCAACCTCTAGTCAGAGGCATTTCCTATCAATTACACTTTTTCGAAGCTGCTACCTCTACCCTTTTCTACAAAAGTTAAAGCACAACGTAGAAGACTTACTTTTTGTGAAATACAGCTCCTAGAATCAAATAGATAGTATGCTCAGGAGCCACTTGTAGTCCATCATCATCATCATCAGGTTGTAAAATTAGACATGATAGAGTGGCTGATATATTTTATATACAGTGGTGCCTCGACTTACGAACATCCCGACTTACAACCATTTTGAATTACGACCAGCTCCAGCCGCAAAATTTTGCTTCAACATGCGGCTGGAGCTTCGAGATATACCCAGGAAAAGGCAGGGGGGAAAGGTGGGGAATTCAAATTTGCTAACCATTGGTAGGCGAAGAGGTTGCTTCTTTGTAGCTCTTTCGCCCCAACGGTTAGAGTAAGTGCGTCGGACGAGGCTTGGGACTGCCTGGTAAGGTAAGGTACTGCGTTCTGCTTTTTAAAACTGTTCTGGGTGGGTTTTGCATGGTAGGTTTTGGCTCGGGGGTATGTTTCTGTGCTGTGTTGTTGTTTTGTTTTTTGGTGATTTTTTTTGCTGCCCCAGCGCCTTCCAGTGGGACTTGCTCCATTGTTTATTTTTGGTTTTGATTTGTTTTTAAGCCCCAGTGCCTCCGGGGCTTACTCTGTTGTTATTTTTATTATTATTATTATTTGTGGTGGTTTTTGTTTGTTTGTTTGTTTTTGCAGCCCCAGTACCTTCTGATGGGGCTTGCTCTGTTGTTTATTTTTGACTTTTTAAAAAAAGCCCCAGCGCCTTCGGGGCTTGCTCCGTTGTTTATTTTTAGTTTGTTGTTGTTGTTTTGCAGTCCCAGCATGTTCCTATGGGGCTTGCAGTGTTTTATTTTTATATTATTTGGGGGGGGGTGTATTCTTTTTCTTCTGGAATGGATTAATTGCCTTCCAATGCATTTCAGTGGGACATGGTGCTTTGACTTACAACCAGTTCAGGTTACGTCCAGCCTCCAAAAACCCATGAGAACATCAGGTAGAGAAAATGAGGAAGTCAAGAGTTTGTGGGATTTCCGGATCCAAACTGATAGACACCTTGAACATAACACACCAGACATAGTAGTAATAGAATGAAGAAATGACTGAATCATTGACATTGCAATTCCAGGGGATGCTAAACTTGAAAATAAAGAACAGGGAAAACTAAGTACAGAGACCTAGCAATTGAAACATATCTCCTCTGGAAGAAACCCACTTCAGTGGTCCCCATAATCATTGGGGCTTTGGAAACAATATCAAGAAACTTCACACAGTACTGTAAGCAGTTGCAGATCTCAGAAATCACACCATCAGAGCTACAAAAAATGGCAGTATTAGGAACAACATAGATACTGCGCCAATATTTAACAGATACTTAGATTTTTGATTAAAACTTGTATCTGTTGTTTAATACCAGTCAATTTTTTAAAATTATTTTTAATTAACTAAAGCATAAACATAAACATAAAATACACAAACCAAAATACAATTTAACTGTATTCCCCACCACTGTAGATGAGACCTCTTGCAATAATCTTCTTCCTCAATCTATATTCTTCCTCTTCTTTTATTGTTCTCTTCTCCAGAATGTCATTGATTCTTGATTTGGAGCTTTCCCCTTTCCTCTTGTTAGTACATATTCCAAGAATCTGCCCCATATTTCATAAAAAAATATTCTTTTTCAACTGTCCTTTCTTAACCTCTAGATTACAAGTTAATTTATCATTTATAGCTATGTTCCATATTTCATTATACCATACATCCATGTGAAATTCAGATTTTGATTTTCATTGCCTAGCTATTATTAATCTTGCTGCTGTTAATAAATTAGTTATCAATTCTTTAATCATCTTATCATATTCCACATTCTCAAATATTGATAACAAAGCAATCTCAGGATTCAATTCTATGTCTTTTCCTCATATATCATTTAATTCTTTAAAAATTTGTTTCCAAAATCTTTGTACTTTTTCACATTCCCACCACATATGAAAGTATGTACCAATTTCCTTCTCACATTTCCAACAGACATTCAGATAACTAGCATTAATTTTATTTAATTTTGTTGGTGTTAAATACCATCTTAGACACAGTTTAAATTTTTTCCCTTATTCTCACTGACATAAATCTTAAAACCCTCATATTCCACATCTTCCTCCATTCTTCCTTATTCATCCTTTTTTCAAAGTCTTGTTCCCACACTAGTTTCACCCCTTCTTTATCGCTTTCTTCTTCTTCTAAATCAAGCAGGAATCCGTAAATTTTACTCACTGTGCCCTTTACTGAATCAGTCATCTGAATGTCTTCATATGATAATGGAAATTGTTCATACTTTATGTATTCTCTACCTTTGTTATATTTCTTTACCCATTCATTAGTCCATCTTTCTAATTGTATATAATTCAACCATGAGATATTCTTACTCTAAAGAATTTGTTTCATTTTCTCTATTGATCTCATTTTATACAACCAATCTTTCAATCTAATCACTTTTTTTCTTTAAATAATTCCACATACACTTTCATATTGACAGGAAAATTCTCTATTTCTGTCACTAATCCAAATGGAGAGTTAGATGAGCATAAATTATTTCGATATTTCTACCATATGTTTAACATTGTCTTTAAGAACGGGTTTTTAATTTCACGTATTTTGTATTTCTTAACCACCAGTCAGTGTTTTTATAACATTGATTGTGCCTGGTGTTTTTAAACAACGACAACTTGTTGATGCTCTGAGTTAAAACTGGCCCACCTGGCCACCTTTATGAAGCTTTCTAGTTACTTGATTATTATAATTTTTTAAGCTGTGAATATCCAGCTTCCTCATTCTTGCCTGACAGGTGAGGTCTAACATACAACTTTTCTGTTTCACATTCTGTATCTTTATTTATTTTAATCTCCTACTTTTTTTAAAAAAACTCTATAATTTCTTGTACACACTGTTAAATCCTACTTTGCCCGTGACTTTTAATTTTTAAAATATTTACTGATGGGTTGAAAGCTTCAACTGTAATAAAACATCATGTAGCAATATTTCATTGCTAGTATGCCCAATTTTTGACAAATTGAATTGCTATTATGTCTAATGTGGCATTTTGGCAAAAGAATTTTTTGGCTACCTTGAAGGGATTATGGTTTCCTTGTGTACATATTTCATTATCATGTAATAGGAAAAATCAGACTCTTATGGCATCTTGTTCTGTATAGAGATCTGTGCTTTCCTGTTCTTTTATTTTCCTCCCCAAAAACTTTTAAATAGAAGTAGGAGCAGAAGAGGCTGCTGTATGTCCTCTATAAATATATATTAATATTAACGGTTTGCTCAGCATTTCTATTACACAGAGTTATGTAAGTCAGCTGGAAAAATGAGTGAAGCAGGCAAGGATTTCCTTAGATTTATTGCCTGTGCAAGTGAGTTGTACATGCTTCTGCTTGTAGAAGATCTCAGCTAACATACTTGCAAAGACTTATTCTCAGTTAACTGGTAAAACTATTTCCAGAATATGATTTTAGACTACCAGTTTTGCTTCCTTGCTAATAGAAAACTAGCATGGCTAGAACCATTCTCCCTGATCTCTAGTTTTCTTTGTACTGTACAGTGTTCTGTACCTGCAATAACAGAACCCAGCCATAGATTTGTCACTTTAGAGAAAAAATATGCCAATACTACTTGACAGCCAATTTGCTTATAACATTGACAAATATATATACTGTATGTATAATTTTAAAAACATTTTTAGAGAAATCGTGTCATCTTCAATGGATGATCCTAATTCTTTCTGCTGTTCTGTTAGTTACAAGACTCCCATTTTTACCTTCCTTAGCTATTTTTAATTTGCCCAGTAATGTAGTTTCACATTCCAGTTTACAGGTAAAATCAGGTGAGTTGATCTAAAGGTCTCTTTGAATTCCTTCATTTACTATTATCATTTTATATCTTAGGTTGCCATCCAGAGGCCGGAAGGGTGACGATTAGAGGTGGGGGTATTTATATTCATATCTGAATACGAATATCCCCACACAGCTACACTAGCAGTGACAGCGGCCTCACTCATCCTTCCAGTCACTCCCAGAGTGCCACTGTCTTCCCGCTCAGCTAGCCACTCCGGGCAGGGAAGGGAGGACGAATCTCCCTGCATGGCTGCCGAGTGGCCAGCCGAGCAGGAAGTGAGCAGGGCTCCAGGAGTGATTGAAAGGATGAGTGAGGCCACTGTCACCGCTGGACATGTCAATGGATGATCCAGCCCCGGGGGCTGGACCCTCGTTAAGTCCAGGTGCACAGTGATATTTGCATACATATACGAATATCCCCATCTCTAGTGAGGATGTAAGAAGCAGCAGTAGATTTTCAGTAATAAAAGACTTTCCCTTTTTCTCCCATAGGTTTTCTGAACTGCAAATAGCCACCATTGTCGAGTGGCATCTATGGGAGCTGTGGGATGGGAGGAGGAGCTCTTTGATTACTGAAAATCTCGTCCTGCTGGTAACATAATCAGACAATGAGAAGTTTCTGTAATAAAAGACTCCCTTCCTCTATGTGTGGAACAGAAAGGGAAAGTCTTTCATTAGTGAAAATCTACTTCTACTGGTGATATAATCAGCTTTCTGCAGATGCATCTATACCAAAAGGAGCGTGTACTTACCAAGAATAGGGAGTAAATTACAGTCACCAGAAAAAACATGATAAACATTCTGCTGCTAAAGGCAGAACAGAATTAGTAGTAATTTTTTGATTCAAGATTCAGTGAATCATATATATATGCTGTCCTGGCTCTTTGCAGGTTACAAGCATGATGGACAACAAACATTCTTAGGACATATATCTGTGAAGATTCTCAGTCATCTAGGTTAGGTTATCTGGAAGTTGACTCATGGCAACTGGACTTCTTTCTTATTAGGCTGAAACGTTTTGCTACTCATCCAAGTAGCTTCTTTAGTCTGAGGAGAGTTGGAAGGAGATCCCTGATATATCCTCCAAGTTGGTTTCACTTCCCCCTGGTCTGAATAGGCTTGTTAGATGGACAAAGGCTGGGGGGTGGATTTGAGTGAAAATCCCACTTCTACAGTCTTTCTCCACCTATTGTCATGGGTCTTTAACAGTCGTAGTGGTCTTTGTGGTGTGTGTGGTCCTAATCTTTCTTGGGACAGATGAAAGGGCAGCATGATAAATAGGAGACGGATTATATCAAAGATTTTCTGTATCCACACGTATGGCCTCCCTAACCCCTTGCTCAAACCACCTATCTTCTTGATCCAAAATGAGTACATCTTGGTCATCAAATGAGTGTCCTTTTTTCCTTCAAATGAAGGAACACTTCTGATTGTGGTCCTGAGCCATTGCCCCTCCTGTGCTGGGCCATTCTCCTGTTTAGTGGCTGTTTGGTTTCTCCATTGTAGAGCTCTGAAAACTTCTCTTTGCATTGGACCACATATACTATATTGCGCCTGTTGTGTTTTGGTGTGTGGTCTTTTGGGTGGACAAGTCTCTGCCTTAGTGTGCTTGTGGGTTTGAAGTGCACCAATATGTGGTGTTTACCAATAATCCTTTTGAGCTTTTCAGACACACCTGCCATGTAAGGAATGACCAGGTTCTTCCGTCAGCTCTGGGTCTCAGACTGTTCCATTGTCTTCCTGGGTTGAGATGTTGCCTTGTTAAAGGCCCATTTTAGTTATCCACAGGCCTTAAGCACTGTCTTCAGATGTCCTTCTTCCTTCTTGGCTTCTGTGGAGGTAGGGATGTTTCTTGCTCTGTAGTTTAGCATTCTGATGACCCCTAGTATGTGTTACAATGGGTGATGAGAGTCAACCGGTGGAGAAGGATTGCAAAGGTGGAATTTTCACTCAACTCCTGTCCATTGTCCATGTAACAAGCCTATTCAGACTAGGGGAAACTGAAACCAACTTGGAGGATATATCAGGGGTCTCCTACCAAATCCCCTTGGACTGAAGAAGCTACTTGGATGAGTAGAGAAACATTTAAGTCTAATAAGAAAGAAGTCCAGTTACCATGACTCAACTTTCAGATCCTTAGGGCAAAGTTGCAAGATTCACAGAATAAGTTTGAAGTAGCTTCTTTTTTATGGTTTTCACTTGGTGGACTGGCCATGTTTAGCAGAGAATTCTGGGAATTGTAATCCAAAAAAGAAGCTTTCCAAGATTGTGATTATTGTTCTCCTTCATGTATACATGTTGTTCTGTCATTGTTATATCCTGTCAAGTAATTTCCATGACCAAGCAGAGATTCAAACTCAGGTCTCTTTAAGCCTAATCTAGCACTCTATCTGCTATATCACACTAATTGCTTATAAAGCCCTAAACGGTTTAGGACCTCAATACCTGGTGGAACGCCTTCTCCCACCAAGATCTACCCGTGTCACTCGTGTGAGCCAGGAGGTGAGGCTGAGGAGCCTGACGCCGAGAGAGGCCCGGAAGGAAAAGACCAGAAATCGGGCCTTCTCGGCGGTGGCTCCTCGCCTCTGGAACAACTTACCTCCTGAGATTCGCGCGGCTCCCTTGCTGGGCACTTTTAAGAAACAATTAAAAACATTCATGTATAAGCAGGCCTTCCCAACAGTTAATCCCTGACGATCCTTTCTTCCTATACTCTTTTGATCTTTATCTACGTTTACTTGTAATGTTTTAAATATTTATTGTTGGTTGATTGTAAGCCGCCTAGAGTGGTCGAATGCGAAATAAATAAATAAATAAATAAATAAATAAATAAATAAATAAATAAATAAATAAATAATAATAATAATAATAATAATAATAATAATAATAATAATAATAATAATAATAATAATAATAATAATAATAATAATAATAATAATAATAATAATAATAATAATAATAATAATATCAGGTAAGCATGAAGCATTATTTTAGCTACCAAATCAGTTTGGGTAATTAACAACTGGAATCAGGTTACAGATACAGTATTCAACTTTCTTTGAGTTCTTTCTCCCTCCAGTAGGTTCTGTCTCCCTCAGTTAAGTTCACAAAGAAAGGGGTGGAAACCTCTCAAATCTCACTTTGTCTGAATATTTTGTTTGGAATGATGTCAGGAAAAGAGAGAACAGAATTATAATCAATTAAAGATGTTGGTTAAAAAAAATCCATTCTCTCCCCCACCTCCAGTGTTAAAAACATCCAGTTATCATGATTTCATACCACTATTCCCAGCGCCTATTACTAAAGTGCAAGCCAATGTAAACATGGTTGGGCTGTCATGAAAATATCCTGGCTTTACAACAGCTGAAGAAATTAAGTGCTAGAAGTGGTTGTGATGTTGGTTTTGTTGAGCAAGCGTTAGCTCTCATAAGTGTTCTCTTAACTCTTCCCAACCACAAATGTGTGTAGAGGACAGAAAAAAAACAGGATTTGGCTCCTGATGATTCTTTACAGAGAGAATTATCAAGAGTCAAATGCTCTAAATATTACATATAATCATTTTCTGAGGAAGATTGCCTGATGTGAGAGATCAGAAATTGGGTGGAAGAGGTTGGAATTTTGATATGGTCCAAAGAGAATCTGATACCTGACTCACCTATTGTAACATCAACTTGAAAATGCATTTGTGTGAGGGGGATGAATATGCAAAATAAGGTGCATTGAATGGATGAAATGTGATACAAGCTGACAATTGCAGTCTGTCAAGTCAAGCATCCCAACCACATTCTAGAATATATATTTTAAGTGGCACCAAACTATTAACTGATGATGATTCCCTCCTCACAGCCCCCACCAAGTATTAAGAATACATTTTAAAGGAAAATTAAGGATGTGACATGTGTGAGACTTTTTCTTTTAATCCACAATGTGCACATAATTAATGTCTCAGGAAAGTGCATTTCAGCGTTGGTCCTAAATTTGCTCTTTTATTTTAGTTCCTATTCAGACATACTAAAGAGTTTAACAGCTGCATCAGCTCTCTGTAAATCTAGTAGCAAATTGCTTTTTTTAACAACATCATGTTTCGCATAATAAACTAAAACAATTTTCTCTGCCCTGTGAAGCTTGTAAAAACTTACAGAAGTATCCAAGTAAGGTGACAACAAGCTACTGACCATACCTTGACAGTACTAATGGCATATTTCAATGCATGCTTACTTAGAAGTAAGTCTCCATGTGTTCAGTTGGGCTTTCTGCCATGTAAGTGTACATAGGATTGTAGCCACAGAAATGTTAATATTTATATCTACTGATAACAGTTCTTTTTCAGAAAGGAAAGAGAACACTTCTCGGGCCCCTTGGAAGACATCTCCGATCGTTATCTCCTGTATTCACAAAATAGGTAGCTACATGCCTCAGGCCAGTTCAGTCCACAGAACCCCCCATACCACACACAACTGCTTCTGTTCTTTAACTTCATAGATCAGTGGAGCAAATGTGTGTGGACGGGAGGTGGAGTGATGGTATTTGCAGTTGAAAAGATGTTGCTGTCGGGGTCGATTAGGGGAATTGCTGACAATGGGTCAGGTCGAGTGCCTGGTTTTCACTCTCACAGCTGACAACATGTAGAGGCCTGCTAAATTCCAGCTTCAAATGACACAGGTGATACCATTTTTATCCACTTCTCACATATGTCACTCTTTTTATAAAGAGCTCAAAATAAAAATAGTTCTGTGAGGATTAGAATAGAATAGAGGTTAGAATAGACATGGTCTAGAGGGGCGGGATATAAATAAATAAATAAATAAATAAATAAATAAATAAATAAATAAATAAATAAATAAATAAATAAATAACTGAGCAAAATCCAGTTGTTAGTACTACTTATTGGAACTTACCTGAGTTGGTCTGTCCCACATACACAAATGCATTTTCAAGGCCTGCATTTTCCTGCACCGTCGCCAACAACAAAACCAAACTAGTGAATGATCAGTGGTTGTGTCTAGTACATCCTGGTGGCACTCCTGTTGCCCTTCGCTGCTGGATTCCTCTTACTTGTACAAATCTATTGGGTACACGTAAAGTGTGTATTTGTGTTGGCATACCCTCTATTGTATGCAACAGATGGCTTCTGGAAACATCTTTGAAAACTGTGGGTGGATGTCAGAGAACAAAGATGTAGCACATGGGGCAAAGACTGTCGGTTTGGAGGTCGTATAGGCAGACAAAGGGAAACATTAGGAATACTTGCAGTTCAGGTAACATCCTGGATACACATTTAAATGGGAGTAAATCCTACTGAACTTAATAAAGACTGATTCTGAGCATGCAAGGAAGAAATCAACAAATAAGATATCCACCTCACATTTTAATGAAACCCCATCATTCCTATGTCACAACTTCATAAAGTCTCCTTTGTTATACTTTAAGAAGATCTTTTAATGTACTCTAACCCTTGGGCAAGCTGCAAGATCCCAGGGCACCCTCAAAGGAAAGGATTAGTATACAATTCAATTTTTGAGTACTATATACTTAGAAAATCTTGGAAGGGGTCATCATAAGTCCAAACTGACTTGATATCACATGATTACTACTATTAAGAATGCTCATATCTGTGATAAAGGAATGTCTTCATTGGCCTTTGAATGGAAGAAATGAAGGCTTTAAAGTGTATTGTTTCGACGTTTGGAATGTATTGATACAGGTTGTTTGATTGAGATTTGAGTGAAATTTCATTTAAATCTAATTTTATTAAATTCTTATATATGATTTTGTAAACTTTTTTCTCAAGGAGTGCTGTTTTAATTGAGATATTGCATTAAAAATCTTTATGTATTTAGCTGGCTTCTGCATTTAATAAACCTGAGAGAAATCTAAATAAACTCTGCTGTTTACAGTTTTAAAAAGAAAAAACAAAACACTTTCAAGAAAACTTTAATGCAAATACTCTCCTCTTGAAAGTTATTGTCTGTATTCTAAACTAGACATGAAATTCCAATAATTCAGCAAAATATGTTAGCTGCTTTTCTATTTCATTATGTTACTCCTAGTGTGACTTTATATAATCTTAGAAGGCTTTGCAGAAAAGGGCATGGCTACAAAGACCTGGTGTGATGTGATCCTGAAGGGGAGCCTGCCTGTCTGAATTTGCCAGTACCTTGCTGTCCCCTCTGATTGTTTTTGAGGCCAAAGGAAACCTAGCCTTTCCTTCAACCATCTGGAGAAGAAATGGGTTAGAAGAGATTAGGCTCAGAGAAAATGTCTTCTGGGCTCCATCCACTGTTCCCTTGAAAAGTTGATTTATTGCAGAAGAAAGAGCAGTGGCCAGAGGCAAAGGAATAAGAAGATTCCTGTACTCCCACCCCCTTCTCCCTTGTATTTCTTTGTGGGTTCCCACTTCTCCAGTAGGATTTTTTTTTCCACAGTTGCTGGGGAATTAAATAAGAAGATACCATAAAGGAAATTAACCAAAGGAAAATGTTTCTCCAAAGGCAATCAGTCCAGTCCAGATGATTTCCCGCTGAGAAAGCTGACCTCAGCTTCTCCTAGACAGGAGACAGATGGATAAATATGTGCTGAGTTAGTCACCACAGAGACAGAGGATCTTGGATTCTAAAAGAGAATTTTCACTGGCTGCCACAACCTTTTTCTGTTTCTGTGGGCTTTATGTATAATAATGATTTAACCGATCAACAGATGCCATGGGGTAGACCAATTCTAGCAGTATATGGCTAAGTCATAAAGAAATATAATCTCTATCTGAAAAAGATTTTACCATAACACTAAACAGAAATGAAGGTGTTGAAATAGGGATGGAGGAGAATACCATGCTGTTCATTCTGTAATCTGTTTACATGGGTGAGGGTGGAACTGGCAACAGATGGACCACTTAAGTTCCCCATCAAAGCTATCACCCCATCATGACTATGCTACCTTCTTCAGCCATTCTATTATGGAGCTGAAACTGTTCATATTATAAAGTGATCATAATTTGAGAGGGTTAAGATTGATTTGAGGCTACCTATTTTCTGGTTCTGTGTCAACCAACAGAGGGACCTAGTTTACCACATAAAGAAGAAAAATCCTCATCCTGGTCATTTGATTACTTTCTCATGCCTTCCATTCCCTTTCATACAAACCATTAATGACTGGTGTATTTTTGAGTAAAGTACATCATACCAATCACATGTGACAAAGTTACCTCTAATGCAGCAGTTCTCAAACTTGAATTCTCCAAATGTTTGGGTCCATTTCAAGGAGAAAGGCAAGTTTAAAATATTTTAAATAGGTAAATAAATTTCAGTCGCCATAAGTTCCAACCAGTGGCCAAGGATGCTGTATGTTGAAATCCAAAAGATCTGAAAGGCCAAAGACTGATAATAGGAATATGAATCTTGCAATTTCTCACTCTCAGAGAGAAACCAAGGGAGGGAAAAGACACTCTTCCCCTAGTGAAATCTCCCCCCCCCCTTTTTTTTTTTTTCCTTTGGAAGAAATGCCAAGCAGCACAAGACTGTTATGGTTCCTGCACTGAATGGCATGTTTTCTGTGCGGAATTCATCAGAAAGGACATTAAGCTTCACAGAATGTGGCAGTTTCCTCTGCCAAACAACAGGTGAAAAATGAAGGGAGGCCAAAAATAAAAAAGGAAACAAGAATGCAAGTGGAAGTCTTATAAAGGAATCTTGACATGCCAAGATCCAGAAAATCCCAGAGAACAAGACATTTTGTGATTTCCCATCACTTCATAGTTGGGAAACCACTCATTAATGGGTTGTCTCCAAATTTAGCTTCTTCTATGTATGTTGGTGGAAGCAGGTGTCTTTATCTGTCCACCGCCCTGTAACCCCTCCAGCTATCTGAAAACATAATACAAGGAACAGTTATGGCACACATGAAGAAGGGGCTTCTCAAAATTAGGTTGTTATGATACCTTTTGTGACTGGAGCTATTCCATATAGGGAAGACAGATATTGGATCCAGCCCTCTGAACTGTAAATGTTGCATATGCTACATCCATAATGGGTGTTGCCTTCCCTGTTATGTAACTATCAGAAAGGTCAGAAGATATCCTGTTAAAGCAATTCAAATAGTGAAGAATCTTCACATGAGGGTATACTTTACCCAGCCCAAGCCAAAGAATAACTCTTCCGTGGGAATTCAACTCATTTAAAAGGAACAATGCATTCATTTACACAGCTATGAGAGAGAGAGAGGTACACTCATGCACAGACATCAAAGTCAGCAATGAATTGCTTGTTTTTCAAAATTGTGCTGCGTTGATCTCTTATACTTATTCAGATTGAATCCCGTCAAATGCAGAAAGATGTCTCTGAGGAGACCAGCATCCAATTGGCCTTTAAACACATGTTAGTTGAGGTGAATGTTCTGTCGCAAAGGACAAGTGAAACACCTCTTATGCCTTAAGTGTATGATTTGAAGTGGAATGGGAATTCTGATCTGAGGTAACTTTACACAAAACTGAAGCAGTGCTCTCTTTATTCTGGAACAATTTGATGTTGGCACCATCCCTCTTTTGTTTCTGGCTCTGTTCACCGCCATTCACTCCATTCACTGCCTGCATGCAACTTCCAACAAATTATTCCTGAGGGAATGTAGCATGAACAGAAAGTATGTTTGTTCACGTTTGTAACAGATGATGTACTATTTTTTCTCAACAATGGTTGCTGTTAAATTGTGTAGCCCATACACAATTTCTTCTTATTGAAGAAATGCTTTCTATTTGCAGTTAAAATAGAAAGAATAAATTAATGAAAGAAAGCAAAAAAAGAGAGATGTAGAACAAAATCTTAATTTCCCTTGCGAATTCGTGTTGAGAACATGCAAGTAATGACACTGTGTAGCTG
The DNA here is from genome assembly GCF_051106095.1 of Pogona vitticeps. Lineage (NCBI taxonomy): Eukaryota > Metazoa > Chordata > Lepidosauria > Squamata > Agamidae > Pogona > Pogona vitticeps. The sequence goes on from NC_135784.1 coordinate 96,804,728, forward strand.
AGACACAGCATGTGACATTTCTTGCTACTGTGCAGTCAAAAGCTGTCAGAGTTAGTGTCAGTGCGAGTGAATGTTTGGATGGAGTTCATGATTGTGTTTCTTCTTTGATTTTTGCTAATAAAACCATTTGGTTATTGTCCAGTAAAGGGAATTTTCAATTTTATAGCAGTGCTTTTCATAACAATACATTTTGGCTGAGCCTCGGAATGGATCACTGGCCGGATCTGAAATGTAAAATAACTGATGCTGTTAATGAGGGTGCATCGTGCTCAAAGCAAAATGGAGCTCCTTCCAGTCATCTTGAAAAGTGTTGCCATTATAGCAAGGAATATCTGTCAATGAGACCCTTCATGAGGAACTTTAAATAAATATTTGATTCATTTTAAGGTTTTAAATCTTGAGTTAATACTTGGTGATCTGTGGCAACAAAAGATATTTAAAGGAGGTCCGTGGTAAAGAAAAGGTTAAGAACTGCTAGGGTAGCCCATTCCAAAATATAGATTTATTCCTTTAAGTGATTATCATGACATGATAATTATGGAACTGGTATATCCTTGTAGTTTTCTTGCTCATATCTATGCATCTGTGAATGGCAACTAACAATAAAACTTGATAGTCATATGAATAAGGTGCCACAGCAGTCTTTGTTGCTATCACATCTAATCTGCCAAATCATGGGGACCATATTCACACACAGTCATTCTCTTTATGCAGATAATATTGCGTGATTTGACAATACCTAGTACCTGAACTTCAGTGGAGAAGCAAAATGTTGTTTTAAAAAATGTTTCTGGAGAAGGTGAAGCTCATGGAAGTAGCAGAACTCTTGAGTTAATAGCCAATATCCTTTCTTTTTCCTTGCGATTGAACTACTGCAATATTTTGGCAATCATATTTATTCAGTTCCACTGATTTCTATGAGAGATGTAAGTGAAGGAATATAAGTCTTAGCTGATTTTGTTCTTGCAGATAATGATGAAAAAATTTCTCCCCAGTGGGTGAGACTGAGAATTTTCATGCATTTGTTGCATATTTGAAATTTTAGTATAGTGTTTGTATATTATTAATTTTTTCTTTTGCACATGAAAAAACTACTTTATACAGCACACCTTAGATGTTGTGCAAAATATGAATTTCCTTAATACTTTTATATAGATAATTTATTTAAATATATATATATTTTTCCAAAACAAATACACAATACTAACAAGTATGGAACATTGCATTAAATTTCCTTAATACTAAATGCTAGTTTTTCATGCCAAACCCAGAGCAAGGGGGTGGTGGTTTCAATTACTGTGGCTGATGGGAAAGGCACTGGTCTTTTCACTCTTATATGGGAACAAAATTCTTGCATCAGTTGTACATTTGTTTGATGTGGTGCCTCTTGACGAGATACCTTTTTTCATTCAGGGCAAGAAAATTTGTCAGTATTTGTTAGACTGTAGCGAAGAGCATGTTTAACTAATGTCAACATGGCTGGATTGTGCCTGTATTCATATACGTATGAGTCCTCAACAGTATGTCAAGTTCCCAGGATACATATTAGCAATCTTCACATGGCAATGAACTTGTAATGGAGTATGTAGATTGCAACCATGGAAAATGCATGTTTAATTCTGTAATATGCCCTGTTTTCCCCACCTTCTGTTTCTTATTTTCATACTCTCCTCTGACGAGTATAGTTTTCTGTTGTTTTAACCTTGCAAACATATTGAAGAGCCATCCGATGAGCACCCAATGCATTTTCTGTATTTGTCTACTGCTGATCATCCCAACAATGTTCTCTGTGTCATAATTCTGCAAATGCTGGCCTTTCCTTGCTATTCCTTGCCAGCTTTTGGCACCTTTTCACGATTTTCCTGCTAAGTTATTTGCTTAAGTGAGATGTTGCTTTACAAATTCTTTGTTTTTGCTGGCAGTGGGTGTTTAACCATATGCTTTGCATACAGTGCCTGCCAAATGCCTAGATTTGAAGACTGGCTGAGCTGTATTCAACTTGTAGAGTTGGTAATTGGCAACTGCAAGTGAGTGATGGCACTTGGTGCTATAGCCATCTGTACCTATGCACACCCCCTCAGAGCCCCATACTGGCAAAAAGTATTGGTATATATGAAGGGGGGTTACAGTGAGAAAACAAGTATTAAGCAATGATTTATGCTCAGAGAGCAATGATAGCTCCACATTTTAGCAGCATATTTTCAAACAAATAGAGACATGTGATAGCCTTCTTCAAAGTGGTGTCCTCCACATGACTTGGAATACCAATCCCATCAGCCCCAGATAGCCTTGCTGTTTGTCAATGATGGTAGAGGTTGTAGTCTAAAACATCTAGAGAACATCACGTTGGGAAAGCACAGACCACAGCTAGATACCTGGGAGCAAGTTTCAGCGAACTGTTTCAGGGTGTCTGAAGGCAGAAGAAAGACTGAGGACAGAAGAAAGATATGCCATCAAAATGTAGGAACTAAATATTGGTGTGCATGTTGTGGCAATAGTAAGAGGTGCTGGAATGGTCATACTACTACTAGAGTATAGTGGCTGGAACTGGAAGACAAGCTGGAAAACAGTTTTTGGAGCCACTCATTTTATAGTTAAATATTTCCCTCCATTGTGGTAAGTGTGCCATTTGGCTTCTAGGCCACACCCACTTTGAAATCTGTCCATGCCTGCTGCTGCGTCCCTCGGTGCCTTTTTGCTTCAGCAGTGTGGCCCTCAATCCCAAAAAGCTCCCTATTCCTGGTATACAACCATAGGGGATGAACAGAGTAGGAATCTCCACCCTCGCTCTGCCCTCCATGTGGTCCACATAATCATTACCCAGAAATTTTCAAGGATTCACAGCCATGTGGATCCATCCAAGCATACGTGTGTTCTTAGACTCATGGATTGCCCTAATTTAGCGGTAAGACAACACTTATTCAAATCCCATTAATTCACCGGCTATGGGTTATTGCTGCTATTGTTGTTGCGCTGTGCTGTCAAGTCAGAACTGTCTCATAGCAATCCTAATAGGGCTTTCACGGTAAGTGGGACATTTAAGGAGTGGTTTTACTAGTTCCACTCCCCCAGTGAGTTTCCATCGGCAAGTGGCGACTCGATCCCTTGTTCTAGTCCATCGCTGTATCCACTACATCACACTGTGCTCCTTCTGAATTATTAGGGAAAAAGAAATAAAACCCTGTGGGGGGGATACAAAATGGAAGCCAAAGAAATATTCAGACCTCATACTGAATAGTTTTCAGTATATTCTACTTTTGACTAGCCAGTGTGGGAAAACTCTTTGTGTAAAAAAATGTGGAAATGAAATCTGTTCTGTGAACAGTTTTTAATTTGAAGATGGGCTTCTTTTAGCTCAAACTGCCACTGTAAAAAAATAATAATTACCTACTGCAGCTATATTTTTACATACTTCACAGAAGTGTCAAAATAATTATTGCCTCTAATGTACTCCGCATAGATATAGTGCTATAAAAATAAGAAATACTAATCATTTCATGTGGCTTGCTACAGGCTCGTGCAAGCTAATACTGTATATGTAATTCACAATCTTGTTTTCTCAGCACTGCCTTTTTTCAAAAATCAGTGGTATCCTTGGAGCCTAGTTTTCACCTCTTGAAATACGACCACTTTCACATGAATTGAAAAAAGACTCAGATTGACATGGGCAAAGTCTAGTCCAGAAGAAAACAATGAAATATGAATTGTATCAGAACTCTGGCATTTGACATCACTTTGCAACACTTGAGATACCGTGGGCCAATCCAGACTATACTTCTCCAGTCTGCCTTCTGTCACTGCCATTAATGCTCTCTCTGCTGCAGTGTCTGTGCTCATCTATATATAGACATCGTGTTGTCTTTTCACTGTTATCAATATTATGTGGTGGTTTGGATCCTGTTTTTTTTTCCACCGATGGAAGGGTTCCTTCTACATGTGGACAACTTCCAATCCAACAGATCAGTATATGGCAGAACAGGAGAGCACTCTCATCCCTCCCCACAAATCTGGCCTGGAGGGTTGGGGACCCTCCAGGACAGTGGGAGTAGAGGGATTTATAGATGAGCATAGCAGAAGAGGGAAAAGAGCACCTCCCTCTCTTTCTGCTGAGGAGCACATTTGGAGCAGACCTTTCCTCGGGGACTGTTCTCAGCAGCAGAATACCAGCTGGAATCCAAAAAATCATTGTCCAAAAAAAAAAGTAGGAAACAAATATATATAATTAGTTATGAAAATATGCATACATATATATATATATTTCTCTTTTAGCATTGTTTCAAAGGTCACTGTATCTGGTTAACGCCAGATATCTTGAAGCAAGATGGAAACTGGGGGTCATGGAGTAAATTTGGTTCTTGTTCAAGAACTTGTGGGACCGGAGTGAAATACAGGACCCGGCAGTGTGATAATCCACAGTAAGTTGAACTAAAAAAAACTATTGGCTATAAATGTACAGTAATAATGTATTGTGTTTTTTTTAGTTTTGATCAAAATATCTGTCTTCGTATTATTGTGGTCATTTCATAGTAATCTGTCAAACAATATATTGTTACAATAGATGAAACAGTGCACAACATGTTACTACTCTTTGTATTAAGAAATTGTATTAAGACTTTGATCCCGGGAACTGCTGCTATACCTAGACAAGTATAGGTTACATCTTTGTTAAACCTGGGTTTAAATTTGCCATTTCCAGGGAAGTTTAAAATACATGTTATCAGCACTGCTGGTGTAGAAACAAAAAGGTAATATTATTAGGACACGGAGAACAATTTAAAGATATGATAGACCAATTATATTCAGAGAATATTGCAGCAATTTTAGTAAATAATGGAATAATGGAACAGATTTCCCTAGGCCATGGTACTAGACAAGGATGTCCCCAATATTGTTTGTCTTTCTTATAGAATTACTAACAAACGCTGTTAGAGAAGATAAGTTAATTTGTGGTATTGGTCCTAAAGATAGTGTTAAAATAATTTTCCTGGTAATACTCTTTTAGCAATAAAAAATCCACTAAAGTTTATGGTTATGGTAAAGTCATATTTAAAAGTAGACATTGTCTAGAAGGGCGGAGTAAAAATCCAATAAATAAATAAATAAATAAATAAATAAATAAATAAATAAATAAATAAATAAATAAATAAATAAAAGAATTTGGAAAGGTAACAAGATTATAGATAAATGGGTATAAATCAGAGTTAATGATGTTTAATTATAAAGATGATATAGACATAATTAGAAAATAGTGTGGGCGGCATATAAATTGAATTAAATAAATAAATAAATAAATAAAAGTGTATTACATTTTTCATTATAACTCATCATAGGCATCCTTCAGTCTCGAAAGACTATGGTATTGTGCTCTGCATGGAGGACTTGGAACAGTGTCTAGTGTAGCTAAGGCCAATTTGAGAGTGACAATCCCTTCCACACTGAGGACAAATACAATCTGTACCCTGTATAGCTCCCTGATTTTGCTGCTTTCGTGACTGCCTCTTTGCCTTGGCCTGCTGGGCAATGGTCTCTTCAGATTGGGAGAGGCAATGAATTTAGAAAGATTGAAAGAGGATAATTTTAAAACACTGAATCAAGAAATTAATAATAAGTTAGATAAGTTTAGGAAAACTGGACTTTTGTTTGGTAGCATAGCGTATGTAAAATAAAGATTTTACCCAAGGTAAATATTTACTTATGATGTTGCCAATAAAGATAGTTAAAAGATTGACAAAGGGAGTGTGGGCAGGCGGGCGTATGTGTGTGCTGGAGTGTGCACGTCTACCTTCAGCCCTCAAAAATGTGGAGCATATATGACGTGGTCTGCCCACTGAAATGTTTGGAGACCCCTGCACTAGGGGAAGGAGCCAAACTGTGGTTCCCAGCTTCCATCACCTATTTATTCTAGTTTGGGTGAGACCTAGAAGGTCCGTGAGTCGGCAACTATGAGCAAGCTTCTGTCCCTAGATTTCCAATTACTCAGTTATTTAAGCTTAAAACGCTTTAGCTGTGTACTTCAAACCTTGCACACCATCCTTACCAGGTAGGACACCCGGATAACAAAAATAGCAAACATAGTCCTTGTGGCTAAGGCACTTTATTTAGGCACTCTCACCCTTGCGCTGTGGATTAAGCTGCAAGCCTCTCAGCTGCAAGGTCGGAAGATCAGCAGTTCGAATCCACACGAGAGCTCCCAATTCTTGTCCCAGCTCCTGCCAACCTAGCAGTTTGAAAGCATGTAAAATGCGAGTAGATAAATAGGGACCACCACGGTGGGAGGATAACAGTGTTCCATGTCTAAGTCATGCTGGCCACATGACCACGGAAACTGTCTACAGACAAACTCTGGCTCTATGGCTTGGAAATGTAGATGAGTTTCGCCCCCAAGGGTTGGACACAACTGGACAATTTGTCAAGGGGAACCTTTATCTTTACCTATAATATGAAATATTTATTCAAAAGGAGTAAAAAGTTATAAAACCAAAGAAATACAAAAAGACACAAATTATATGGTTAAATGCCAAACATCTAAGTACGTATTAAATAAGCTCCTGTAAGATTTTCCCATAAAACAATAAGATGATTAACTAGCTAAAAGTTTTACTACTTAATTACTAGTCTATCCTATGTAACCATGACTGCATTTCCTTAAGCAATCAAAGAAGGCTTTGCACCTATCTTTCTTCTTCCAATTCTCTCTCTCTCTCTCAGATGCATAAAAATATACAAATATACACAAAAAATTATAACATCAGCTAATAAATTAATAAATTGTTCAAGATGGCAAGAGAAGAGAAAGAAGAAGTAATCAAGGATTAGCTGGAGGGAAGGCCTGTACGAACATCCATGTTTTTAGTTGGTTTTTTAAGATACCCAGTGAAGGGGCCGCACAAATCACCAGAGTTAAGTTGTTCCAGAGGTGAGAAGCCACCGCCGAGAAGGCCCGGTTTCTAGATCTTTCCTTCCGGGCCTCTCTCGGCGTCAGGCTCCTCAGCCTCACCTCCTGGCTCGCACGAGTGACACGGGTAGATCTTGGTGGGAGAAGGCGTTCCACCAGGTATTGAGGTCCTATACCATTTAGGGCTTTATAAGTAAGCATTAATACTTTGGTGTCAAAGTGGAACCGAATGGGCAGCCAGTGCAACGCGGCCAGAATAGGAGAAATATGTTGGTATTTCCTCGCTCCACTAAGGAGTCTGGCTGCCGCATTCTGCACCATTTGGAGTTTCCGCATCAACCTCAAAGGCAGCCCCACGTAGAGTGTGGTACAGTGATCTAATCTTGAGATTACAGCGCATGCACCAAGGTGGTGAGCACCCCCACATCAAGATAGGGTCGCAGCCGGGCTATCCGCTAAAGGTGGGAAAAGACAGTGTGGACCACCAACGCCACCTGCATTTCCATCATGGAATGGATCCCCAGACTGCAAACCCCACTCTTTGCAGCAAGGGTCACCCCCCCAAACGAGAGTCACCCAGACCACCAACAGTGAGGGTACCCACCCTCAGAACCTCCATCTTGTCCGGGTTCAGCCTCAGCCCATTTTCCTGCATCCACTGTAGTACAGTCCCCAGGCAGCGCTGAAGGGACAGGACGGCATCACCTGCAGTTGGTGAAAAGGAGACGTAGAGCTGGGTGTCATCAACATATTGGTGACACGATGCTCCACACCCCCTGATGACCCCATGCAATGTTTTTCAGTCTTGAGATGTGGCCTCAATTTTTCTCCACAACAAGATCTGGGTCTTAGGCTGAGATGGAACACCTGCAAACTCTAGGAAACAAGTACAGTGGTGCCTCACATAGCGAGGTTAATCCGTTCCGGATTAACCCTCTCGCTATGTGAAAACATTGCTGTACGTAACGGGGAAAGCCATTGGAACGCATTAAACTTAATTTTAATGCGTTCCAATAGGCTCCAAAACTCACCTTTCAGCGAAGTTTTCCCATAGCCAGCAGCCATTTTCGCACCCTCGGTAAGTGAGGGGAGGGCGCAAAAACGCTGCGCGCAGCCATTTCGGGGCTTCCGGCGGCCATTTTGGAGCCACCGAACAGCTGATCGTCGGGCATCGCAAAGCGAAGATCGGTAAGCGAAACGCTTACCGATCTTCGCTATGCAAGTTTCGCCCATAGGGGCCATCGGTATGTGATCGCATTTGCGATTGCAAAACCCTAATCGCTATGTGATTTCGTCGTTATACGGTGCGCTCGTTAAGCGAGGCACTACTGTACTGCAAAACCCATATCCTCACAAGGATATGTTCAAAATGTTAAGAATATTGAAATATATGTAAGGATAAAGGGGAAAAATTACAAGCTATACGAAGATGGAATTTAACTCTGGTGAAATTAAATCGAATAGATTTTAGTTCTTCCAGGTTGTGTTGGAGGGGTTGTCAGAAAGTGAGTGCTTATTTTCATATGTGATGGGAATGCAAGAATATATTGAAATGCTGGCAATTGATTTTCAATGAAATAAATGAAATAGTTACGTTAAATTTAGAGGCAAATCCTAAAATGGCAATTTTTTTTCAATATTTGACGGAGCAGTGTAATTTGACAACTAAAGAATTAATTTCTAATTTATTAACAGTGGCAAGATTATTTGTAGCTAGGAAATGTAAAACAATCTAAAATGTTCAGTTAAATAAATGATATAGAGAGGTTTGGGATATAGCCATTAATGACAAGTTAACACCTAGTATTAAAGTTATTAAAGCATATTAATAAAGAAGGGAGATGCACCTTTGCAAGAGTCAATACAATTTTGGAAGAGCAATTGAACTCCATGGGGAGGGGAAAAGGGGAAGTAATGGTTGTAACTACCGAATATAAGCCAGGGTCTTATATTAATATTTGCTCCAAAAAAACCATTAGGGTTTATTTTCAGGGGATGTTTTATTTTATTTTTTCATGTACAACAATCTACATTTATTCAAATACAGCTACGTCATTTTCTTCTGGTTGCCGTACAATGGTGGAGGGCGGGGTTTCACTTAATGGGGCTTATTTTGGGGGTAGGGCTTATATTACAAGCATCCTGAAAAAAATCATAATAGGGCTTATTTTCAGGTTCGATCTTATTTTCAGGAAAAGAGGGTAGTGACACTCTCTTACCTAGATCAAACTACAGAGCTGTACAGTGGATCCTTGACTTACGAAGGTCCCTACTTATGAAAATTTCGAAGTACGAAAAGCTCAGGCTGCAAAATTTTGGTTTGACTTTTGGCCCGAGCTTCGACCTACAAAAGGCAGGTGGAAAAGGCAGGAAATTCAAAGCCACCCGTGGCTTTCGGCTTGCTGGGCTTCGAAAGCTGCATCTGCTGCCCTCTTTTCTCCTGTCCCCGGTGCCCTCTGCCTCCAGGCAGAGGGCTCTGGGGACAGGAGGCAGAGGGCAGCAGGTGCGGCTTTGGAATCCCAGGATTTTTTTTCTTAGGCTGGTTATGGATTACAGGGTTTTCAATGCATTCCTATGGGACATGGACCCTCGACCTATGGACTTTTCGACCTGCGGCCACCATTCCAATACGGATTAATTCCGTAAGTCGAGGGTCCACTGTAATGGATTGTTCCAAATTATTAATGAAATAATTCTATATTTCTATTTTTGTTGGTAGGTTGGTTTTGTCATTAATGTTAAAGTCATACGCTAGAGATGGCCATCTTTTGCATTGTCAGTGCCCAGACAATTACTAACAACCACATTTGTGCAAGATGCTCAGTCTTCTCTTAAAAGATTCAAGATTCAAGTATTACTTTGTGATAAATGTGTCACAGTTAGTGGGCACCTGCAGTTCAGCATGTCTTGGTTCCCCTGTATAATGACCATGATATTTAGCTTTGGTATGGAACATTTATAGTTCTTACCTGCTGTGTATCTGTGCAAAAAGGTAGGTCATTACGTTGATGATGATCCTGATTCCCATATTACAGAGGCTGTGAAACAATGGCTTGCCTACAGTCATCTGTCCTGCATCCAGTGGACCTTACTTCTAAGTGTAGTTCGTTTCTGTTTTCATAATTGTAAAGCAAATGCATTATCTGGTGCTGTTTTGCTTCAGTTATATGGTGTCACTTACCCAATATTTATTTATTTATTTATTTCTAGCCCAGCTAATGGAGGCCGCACATGTTTCGGGCCAAGCTATGAATTCCAGCTCTGCAGCACACAAGATTGTCCTAAAGATTATGAAGATTTCAGGGAGGAGCAGTGTAGACAGTGGGATCCTTATTTTGAATATCAGAACACGAAACACCACTGGCTTCCATATGAACATACTGAGGGTTAGCACATTTCCTATTCTTCTTCATTTAGTGGACTTTCTATAATTTGGAAAACCTATTTTAGGAGACTGTGGTTTGAAGGGGGATTGAATTCTAGTTTTAAAAAGTAACCTTTCATAGCTTGGGGAACTTAGTACTCGTCTACCAAATTTGGAAGACTTAGCATGGTGTACATCATGCTTCCTCAGGAGAGAGTTCTCTTTTTTCATACAGAGGAGCCTGACACTCACTTACCACACTCACGTATTACTTAGCTTCTGTACTAAATCTGTCTATAAATGGCATATACAGGAGATTGTTGCAATAGCAATTAAGAAACTTTTTCAAGAAATGTATTTTAGTGAGTCCATCCCTTGATGACGGGGGATATAAATAGTCTCTGCTCTGGTTTTGACTGTAGTCTATTTCTGTAGAATTTCATTGAAAACCCTTCTAAATAGATGGAAGTTCTTCAGTAAGTTGCTGGGAGTTTTTGATCCAGTACAAGGAAGGTACATAGTAGCATCTTGCCATAAAACCTCTGTGGAACCACCGTTTACAAACAGAACAAATAATAAGTATGCTTAAAAGTTGACCAATAGCAGTCAAACAGACTGAATTGACCCAAACAACTTAACGGGTTTAGCTTCCATGTAAAAACTTTAATAAAACAATAACAGATCAGGCTTTTGACAGGAAAAAAATGTCCTGCCATCTTCAGAATACAAATGGCATACTAACTACAATGTGTGATGCAATCATATTGAGTGTATATTACCGTAGTTAGTATGTCGTTTGTATCCTGGAAGATGACAGGATGTGTTTTCCTGTCAAAAGCTTGATCTTCTATTGTTTTATTAATTCAGTCTGTGTGACTGTGACTGTTCAAATTTTATTATGCTCCAAGAAAGTAGAAAGTTGTTGTAGGTTTTTCAGGCTGTTTGGCTATGTTCTGGAGATTTTTCTTCCTAACATTTCACCAGTCTCTGTGGCCGGCATCTTCAGAGGACAGGAGTTAGAATTCCTGTCCTCTGAAGATACTGGCCACAGAAACTGGCGAAACGTTAGGAAGAAAAACCTTCAGTACGCAGCCAAACAGCCTAAAAAACCTACAACGACCATCGGATCCCGGCCGTGAAAGCCTGCAAGAATACAAAGTAGAAAGTGTTTCATTAAGTATAATTATTTTATTTTTATTTTTGCAGCTAAAGAAAGGTGCCACCTCTACTGTGAGTCAAAGGAAACTAGTGACATTGTGTATATGAAGAGGCTTGTACATGATGGAACCCGGTGTTCATATAAGGATTCACATAGCATCTGTGTACGAGGGGAGTGCCTGGTATGTGGTAGTTATTTCAGCAACTGATTTTTGAGGTTACTATTGCCTAGGATGGGTATAACATTGCTATAATTACCATGTGGTATTTTCCCCCATCACTGATCTCACAAAAGTAGTTCTTAATTTAATTCATTTAATAATTTTACATTGATATCTGTATTTTTTTTTGTTTAAAATTGCTTTTCTGTACCTTACCTTGCTTAATTGTATGAGGACGTATTCCACTGGAGTGTACTTCCTAACTTCCTTCCATGTTAACTGGAGACTTTATGCAATGTTCTGTTGTATGTTTCCATGGTGATGGACTATATAGGCATCAGTAAATCACAAATCTGCAGTTTTCTGTTTCTTAAACAGACCCTGCCTCTTGACAAGTAACTGTCAAATTAGAGCAGAAGGAAGTCATGTTACATGAGTAAACAGCCTGAAGACCCTCATTCATTTGAGTGACAGAGTATAGAAAGATGATTTAAAAGCAAAGAAAAGGCATTAGACAATGTCGGACATAACTAAATAAGTTAAATTTAAGTTGAAATGCACATTTATAAGCCATCTAAAAGCCAAGAAAGGACTTGTAAAGTTGTACCACTGTGGGTTTTTCGGCAGCACACTAGACCAATGATTTTTCTGGGGGAATTCATTAATTTTTGTGTTTGGAGGGTGGCAACAAATGGCTTCGCTGTTTTCCTTTGGGTGACTGGAATAGTCTGCCACCAAGTAGAACATAGTTAGGTTTGCGCTTGTTCTGCCATAATTGTTCTACCTTTATTGGTATAAATCTTCATATGTACTACAGTGGGGTCTTGACTTAAGAACGGCTTGAGTTAAGAACATTTTGACTTAAGAACCGCTCTCATAGGAAAATATTGACTTGACTTAAGTACTTAGATTTGAGTTAAGAACTGAAAAAAAAATGTGGGAGGCAGGGAAAGTGCAAAATTTGAACTTTCAGTTAACTGTTGGCCAGTGAAAAGGGTGCCTGTCTGCTTCCTCACTCCTCCCAGCGTTTAGAGAGTGGATTGGGAGACAGTCTTCGGACTGCCTGGTACTGTACTGCCTGGACTGTATTTTCCCTGCCTTCCCTGAACCTTTCTTGACCTAAGAAAAAAAGAAACAAAATATCCCCCCTCTAGTGGTCGAAGGCGGAATAGCAGCTTCCCATTAGTTTCTATGGACGGAAAAGAGCAGATACGGATCAAATGGTTTTCAATGCATTCCTATGGGAAATACAGATTTGACTTGAGAACATTTTGACTTGATAACCACCTTCCAATACGGATTAAGTTCTCAAGTCAAGACCCCTATCTCATTTTTCTGGATAATGATCTTTTGCTGCCAAAATGGTTAAATGCTGGAAAGTTAAACAATGTTGAGGAAATCTTTAGGTTTGCAAGAAGCAATAGATGCAGATTGAAAGGACCTATATAAATTGTGGGTATAAAGCTGGGCTGATAATTAGTGTAGTAGAAAGTTTGTAGTTATTGCTGAAAGGACATTCCTGTGACTGAAGCAGTCTTCTCAGTTTGAGAATTCAGATTTCACAAAGAATCCCTTGCCAATTGCAAAACAAAGCAAGTGAATTAGAAAGTGAAAGAAGCTCCTGCTGCGACAAACAAACAAGTGAAGCTACTCTTACAAGGAATAAACTGATGCTGAAGGGACCAGTACCTAACCTTTAGCTTTTACGTTATCCCTTTGTCATGAGACTCACAATGGCACCCAGTGCTCTAGCAAATACTGTATCTTGGGTCTCTGCAGGGAAGAAGGTCACAAGAGAAATGGAATAAATAAATAAATAAATAAATAAATAAATAAATAAATAAATAAATAAATAAATAAATAAATAAGAAATGACTGGAAGTTGGAGTCTTTTCTTCAGGTTGACTGGGGGGGGGGGACGTATTTACTCAGTAGCATTTGCCCATGGGTCAAAGTTGGGTGTGAACTGAATGAAATGCCTGTGTATATTCAGATCCTGAGTAGTAATAGGTTCATAAAGCACTATTATTATATCAGGGTTTAGTTAAGCAAGTAGTTAGAAATTTCTCTCTCTCCCAAGATGTTGATATTAATTTAGGTACCACCTTACTCTTTCAGGAAAATACTTAAAAATATCTTTCATTGCTGGAAATTATAATAAGGATATATGCTCTTACAAAGAAGAATATTTCTTTTTGTCCTTTTTTTTTCAGAAAGTCGGTTGTGACAAAGTGATTGGTTCCTCAAAGCAAGAGGACAAGTGCGGAGTGTGTGGTGGAGACAATAGCCATTGCAAAGTGGTGAAAGGCACATTCGCCAGAGTACCAAAGAAACAAGGTCATTTCATTTTGAATGTCTTGCCACTGCCCCAGAGGAATATGCAAGAACACTGTAGTGGAAGTTTAAAACTTCCCATTAGCTGTACCTGTCCTGTACTGCACCATGAGACCATTTTGAACCATTTGGGGGAAGAGTTACAGTTGGTATTGAAACTCTTACTCTGCTTCTTTGAGCCCATCTGTACACTTACCATCAGCCCAATGGCTTAGGCCTCTATATGTCCCTTCAGAGGTTGGTCCTGTTTGATATCAGGTTGCTTACTCCAGATCTGGCTGCGTAGCATGGCTGAGCATCATATAGCATTTGGTGGGTAACTAAGGAGACACACACACACACACACACACACACACACACACACACACACACACACACACACACACACACACACACACACACACACACACACACACACACACACACACACACACACACACACACACACACACACACACACACACACACACTTACTTCCCCAGACTGCTGAGGGCAGTATTAACTTGGCCACAACCCTAGTGATTTTGAGTAGGATCACTGTAATGGGGCTAATGCCCTGCCCTAAACAAAAATCAGAATCAATAGGAGCAGTCAGGAAACAGCCATGCCAAAGAAAATGAACAGGACACATGTGAACGAGTCAGCCCATGTATCAAGTTTCTTAGCACTCTTGGCCTTCTGCTAGCCTATCAAATTGTTGACTTTGGGGAGACAGATGTTCAGTTCTACTTGCAATCAGGGAGCATGGGGATGACTGTCTCTACACAATGCAAAATGTCAGAGGTAGGTGATCTCCAAAGGTCACATATCCCCGGCCAAGGATACTAGAGGACACTATATTTGGTTCCTGAGGGGGGTGCGTATGGTCCACACACCACACTTTGTTCATCCCATGATGTAGCATTAGCCCAAGAAATTAAAGGTACAGAACCTGTTGTGGGCTGCACAAACCACTTGTGGCCCACAGGCTGTGATCTGCTCACTCCTGCTATACTGGATTGCTGTCTTCACGTCCTATTTGAAGTGACTCTTTTCTTGCTCTTCGGTCAGAGTTTCCACGAGCTCAGTTTTAAATTAGCCTAATATTTTGAGTAAGTTGGGGAGGTTTTGACCTGCCTCCCTTTCATATTAACCAGAGGACAATCAAAATGCATTGTCACATGTGTGGTAACAGCTCTTCCGCCTCATTCTGGAAACAAGATTTCACTTGATTATGAAGATTTCACTGCCTTGTTTTGCAGGCATAGGTGTAGCCTGTGTTATACTGGTATCTATTTTATTGGACATGTGAAAACAAATACAATAGGTACTTATGTCAGCCTGGTGTAAACCTCAGATTGTACAGCGTAGACAAATGTGTTGTGTTTTAAGATCTGGAAGATATTTTAAAATTGTTACTGCTGGTGTCAAATAAAATACCGTATTTTTTCATTTATAAGATGCCCCTATGTATAAGGTGACCCCCACTTTTCTAACCCCAAATTAGAAAATTTGATTGCTACTTTTCCCATCACTTCCGAAGCCCCATGGGGCTTAGCAAAAGGAGGGTGAAAACAGTGGTCAAAGGCCTGCAGGATCACTTTGATAACTGCTTTCCCCTCTCCTTTTGCTAAGCTCCATGGGGCTTAAGAAGTGGAGGGGGAAAGCAGCAATTAAAGAGCGGCAGGATCTCTTTGATATCTTCCCCTCTCCACTTGTTTTTGTTCTCTCCTCAACTTACTTCTTTGTATAAGACGGCCCTCAATTTTTAGTCTAAAGATTTTAGACAAAAGTATTGTCTTATACAAGGAAAAATATGGTAATACCCATGCCATTATTGGTAGGAAGAGGGATGCCTTATAGCCTAGGTATCACTAGAAAGCTGGGCTGAGGCTGAAGGCCAGGTATGTTTGCATGGACATTTTGCTGAGGAGTTTTTGTTTTGTTTTGTTTTTTGTTTTGACTGGGCTTTCTTTTGGTCTCCCCCACCACATGGCCTAGGGGGTGGGGTCTAGGGGGTGGGGCTTTCTGCTTTAAATGAGGATGTCTCAGGACCTCTCACCTAACGGTGCGTGAAATTATCAAATTCTCTGATTCTATCTCTGACCCTAATATGGTAGATAGGAAAGCCAATTAGAATTGCATACACATGGGAATCAGGAACGCTTTAAGGGTCGGATCATACTTCTGCACTATTAAAGAGCAGGCCGAGTAGGTGGGGCTCGTCAGCCATGAAAGGCAGCCCATCTAGGAGAAGGAAAACTCCCGATTTCAAACCTCCACTGCCTTGTGGCTATATCCACTCATGGAAAAGGCTTCAGGAGTTAACCTAGAGGCAAAAGCCGGAGCTGGAGTCCCGAAGGCAGTTCGTGTTGTTCTGCCAACTCCTGCGACGTTGCTGGAACCAGTTGTATTGGCTCTTGCCTTTCCATTGGACCATTTCAGCACTGTGGAGAGGGGGGATTTGCTGCTTGAGTAACAGCCTATCCTCCATATTACTTGACCCAAGCTTCATGCTCTGGAGAGGACATTCCTCTGTTACCATAGTCTCTCAAGACTGAAGGATGCCTATGCCTATGGGTGGCAGAGCTCACTCCAAAGGTTGGTGGCAAGTTGTGGACTTCATTATCTTCCTAAGCCAAATGCATAAAACCTAGCAATTAAACACTTTAAAAGTGTTTCATCAGAGGAAAGCCCTGATAAATTCAGAGAGGCTTCCTGCCAAGTGAATATGCATAGGATTACAGCATAAAAGTTAATCAGTTGGATTTTTCTGCAGTGATCAGGAAACGTTCACACTATCATAGAACATTACTTCATCTGCCTCTGTGGGCTGTGGTCTGCCTGTAGGGGAACATCTTAGCAGCAAAGATGTTCTACACTGCATCAAACTAAAAGAAGCAGGAATTGTGCCCATATTTTTCATCCCCTCAGCCATCCTCAAAGCCCCTGCTGAGGAGACTTGTCAGTGCTCACAAGCAAGGGCTTGCTTCTCTTTCTCATGAGCCTCTTTGCACCCTGGCACTCACCTGTGATGTCTTCCTGCATGAAAGCCTCTTTCTTTCAACAAAGGACCTCAAAACATAGATCACCTCCAGTTCTTTCCATTACATACACCAAGCTGAGTGACACTTTCTAGGCAGCATCAGTCTTTGCGTGTGGAGTCAGTCAGGGTGGAAATGAGCGAGAAACAGGATCTTGCAGGACTCACAGCTAAAACTCGTCTCTGTACTCAGGAGCTCTCTAAATATACTATTTGTATCCTTATTTAACCTAGATACAGATAATGGTTTCAGGGATATATCTAGATTAACCTGCTATTTTATTGGATTATAAATTATTTTCATCCCAGAGAGTCAAGAGCAAATGAGGATATGTACAGAGTTGAAGTTCTTTGTATCTTCTCAGACTGTGAAAGAAAATATGAATACGGGAAAAGACAGTTTAGAACTTCCTGAAATCAGCTACCCTGTTTACCAAAATAGTATTTCCTAACTCTGTATGTCCATTTGTGAAAGGTAGTGCTTGAGGCTATGGAGTGAGACCGGTACCTTGAATGCCAAGTTGTGACAGTCACCGAAAAATAAAAGCAACCCAAAAAGTCTCAACTGAGATAAAATTGCATTTTTTTCTTTTCCTTTTGAAGGAATTAATAGGTTGCCTGCTTTTTTTTTGAAAGAGACTAAAAATCAGAATAAGATCATACTACACTGAACTCAGATCTAATTGATGTAGCTGATAAAGGAAGGAGTATCTTGCTACCCTACTTCTAGGAGAGTAGGATGGCATCCTTGAATTGGACAGCACAGAAAGTTTAACTAATTAATTAATTAATATTCATTATTTATTCAATTTATACCCCACCTAGTGGTTTATAACTTATTTACAATAATGCTATAACTGTTGTATAGAAAAAAGTTCTATACTGTATTCCAAATCTCCTTTTTGACACAGATATTTACTGTTTATAAACCCAGGTTTCTTTTCTTTTGTTTATGATAGTAATCTGTGCTGGTTTTAACCTCATTTACAGGTTACATTAAGATGTTTGAGATCCCATCAGGTGCAAGGCATTTGCTCATACAAGAGTCTGAAGCTACTGTTCATAATCTTGGTGAGTATTACACTACTGAATTCCTGTTGTTGTTTGGTTTCCTGTGATCACCATTTTCATCATTGTCACCACCACCATGATTTTCCCTTGGGGATTTGTTTCTGATGACAGTTTGAAAATACCTCAGTGCGGAGTGTTGGCCGTCATTTTTAAAACTGAGATTAGGGCAGCTCTATATAACTAGAACAACCGTACAATCATACGTGAGATGGTGAGAGAGACCTTCAGCACCACTGTGCAGTAGTGTTATCCCTCTGTCAGTGCAGGAGGAAGTATTTGCTACAGAGGCCCTTTCATACAGCCACAGAATGCTCTCTGGGCAGAGCTATACTCTTCACACTTGTCAACATCTTGGCCTCTTTCCCAGTCTTAGTTGGGATATTATTTCCCGATACAGGTGATTGATCATGGGACCTGAGCATGCCTAGCACTAAGCTATTCTATTTATGTTGCACAGTATCTAAGCATTTGAATTGGCGTGGGCAAGTTTGATTGGTCTGGGGGGAGGGTCAGTTTTCAGCTCCCTGGAGTCCTCATAATTGCCATAAATACAAACAAGCAAAGAAGAAAAAGCATCAGAAGTAGGTAGAAGTCCACTTCAGTGCTAAAAATACCCTCTGAAGAATGGTATTTCTTCAATAGGTATTTTCCAGATGTTAAACGGTAAAAAGGGGGCCCTCTGGGAGCTATTTGAAGGAAGTGCCATGCTCGAAGGCTTCCAGGAGCTCTTTTTTTTTTTGCCAATAAACATGAACACCAAGAAAGAACTGAGGGCTGAAAAAAAACAGCCTTGAGGGCTGCACTTGTCCACTGTAGGTTTAGAAGGAATCAGTTAGATATTTTTACTTTTGAACAATGGAGCTAGACATGACTTACAGTATTTCCAACTGGTTCTTTTTTTTTCCCAGTGGAAAACAAAAGGTCCCAATGAGATTTATTTATTTATTTGACTGACAAGAAAGAGTGAATGAAATCATATATAGAATTCATGAGGGATATGCACTAGCAACAAAAATTAGATTCAGCCCTTCTGATTCAGAATTCAGAATTTCCAGATATCTACCTCCATTACAGTCAGTATGAATACTACATAGATATCATTTCCCCCTTTTAAAAACCACAGTCTAAATGTTTTTAAAGGATTCACCTATGTCCTTTGATATCTTCCAAGTGATTGTGCCAAACAGAGTGCACATGAACAGCCATCAGTGCCTTGGTATTAGGAAATTACTGTAATGAGCATACTGGTTGTATCCTAGATGACTAAATCTATTAAGGTCTTCAAGATCTCTGCCCATTCAGGCCCAGGCCTGGAGTGCTTTCATTTCATATCGAACCAGCGAGACAGAGTGGAAATCACATTGATGTATTACGCTCCCCACAACCCAATGCTTTCCCTCAGGACTGATGGACTTTTTCTTGGGTGTGCTGTTGAGGTCCCCCCGACTCTTAACTCTGGGGTATTTTAACATCTGTGCAGAAACTCATGTTGCCAAGGTGGTGTTGGAGTTCATGGACATCATGGCATCCATGGGCCTGTCCAAACATTTCACAAGTCCTACATGTGACAGGGCAAACTTTGGACCTGGTGTTCATGTCTGGACAGAGACAAGATGATCTAAAGGTGGTAAACTTTGTGTCTTCTGTGTATTCGCGAAGGCTTTCACAGCCAGGATCTAATAGTTGTTGTAGGTTTTTCGGGCTCTTTGGCTGTGTTCTGAAGGTTGTTCTTCCTAACGTTTCACCAGTCTCTGTGGCCGGCATCTTCAGAGGACAGCACTCTGTGCTCTAGTGTCTTCTGCCTTGTCATGGACAGATCATTACCTGTGGATATCTGTGCTTTGTACAATGATGCCCGTTGGGGGGCTTGGACCTATTAGAATGCTCCACCCATATAAGACTGATGGATCCAATTGGTTTCCAGAATGTCCTTCTGGATGATCTGGTTGGTGCTCCAGGTCGAAGTTCAGAGGTGACTTCATTGCAGAGCCCGCCCCCATTGTTTACAGAAGACTTGGGATTGATGAAGCAATGAAGAATATGGCTAGAGAGCAGATGGAGGAAAGTTTCTTCACAGTACAACTTTGCTACAGTCAGGAAGATGGCTGGCAAATATAGTAATTTACTTATGGTAGCAAGAAGAGGTTGTAACACCGAATTGATTAACACAGCCTCTAACAAACAGGCAAAACTCTTTCAGGTTGCCTTCAGCCTTACAAATACTAGACATATGCAAACATTACAACCAACTATAGAGAACTGCAACTGACTGACAACCCATTTCAGATCCAAGTTTGAATGCATCCATTGGGACCTTGACTCCTTATTTATCCCAGTAGATAGGACTGAGATGTCCACAGCACTGCCTAGTCAGTGTTTATTGGATCAGTTTCAAATAGTAAGGCCTGATGATGTGGACAAAGCACTTGCATGTTATAAGATTAATAGCTCTTTTTTAGATCCTTGCCCATCTTGACTATAACATTCTGCCGAGTATACTCATATAACAGTAAAATGGGCCAACAATGTCATCAGTGCTTCTCTTCAGGAAGGCCATGTGCCCTCCTGTTTAAATGTAACTATAATAAGACTCATTCTTAAGAAAACTGATTTGGCAATGGACAATTTGAATACCTATAGACCCATCTCAAATATTTTGTTTTGGGGCAAGTTAATCAATTGGGCAGCAGCTGATCAGTTGGAGGTGTTCTTGGAAGAAACTGATAGTCTGGATCCATTTCAGTTGGAGTTTAGGTTGTGACATGGTACTGAGACAGCATTGGTCACCCTGCAAGATGATCTCCTAAGGGCAGCAGATGGAGGGAACATATTTGGGCCCACCACTTTCATTTATATCTCCTGCATTTCACATGTTGGCTTATTCTGTCTCAGATTCCAAGCCAACCGCAGTGAGAATGTTCAATCAATCACAAAGCTTAAACAGTAATTGAAATCCTCTCCTTACAATTCAGTGGATCGATGACAAACCATGTCTTGTAGATTGTGATTAATTAGGAGTGCAGTCTCATCAAATGGGCTCGTAACTTTGCTATGCATCACCTAGGTTTTGCTTTAGTAAATGCTTCCCCTGAACTCTTCTTCTGGGTAGCTCTCATGGGCTTAATTGTATTCATTGCACAGACCTATTCCTTAGAATCTTAGAACTCCAGTGTTGGATCATCAAGTCCAGCCCCATCAAGAAAGTGCAGTAGTGAATCAGACTCCCGACCTCTGGCTCCACAGCCAGATAGCTAAACTACTGAGCTAAACAGCAGTTACTTCTCTTAGGCAAACTGTTTCTGAAGAAGTGCAAGCAAGATGTAAACCCTGAGTTTTGTAGTTCCAATGAGCATATTGCTGCTGAGCACACATCAGAAATCAATCTGACTTACAAGAAGAGGTGTCATTTACTTAAGCAACAAGAAAGACAGGAAAATTTCTAAAATTAGATAGAGATAAAGATGAAAGGGGTATTAAAATTTTTAATGTTGAAATTAACCAAGGAACTCAGTGCTACCAAGGTCAGTAGCAAAGACTATAGCAGACATTTTGTTTGAAGTGGAGAAGAGGGAGAATAAGTTGGTACAATCTTTGAGTTCAAAGGGGCCTCATCTAATCCAATCACTTACACAGAGGAAAAATTTGCTGTGCTTTACATCTCTGCCAGACGATTCAGCAAAGGAGATGACCTCAGGTAATTGATTTCATTCGCTGACTTCTCTTTTAGGATTGAAAAACGGTCTACTCTTATCTAACCAAACAATAAACATCAATAGTCAGTGCAACTTAGTCTCACAGACGTGCAATGTATTTCCATTGCCTACCATGTATAGCAACACACTAGGGACTCTGTTACATCCCTGTTTTGCTCTCCACCTGGGCCAGCCACAACAAGACAACAGTGGTGATGGGCTGCAATGGATTCAGAATGCCACCTGGGATTGGGTTCGGTGGTGTCATTCCACTCATACAACCAATTATCTATGTGGAATTAGAATTGTAGATGAGACTGCTTTGAACTCAAGTATTCTAGCATCTCATCCTCTCTCAGAACTTGCTTTGATTGTTGTCAGGAGCTTGAGAGGCTGCTGGTGGGTTGGGGCAGAAAGTGGGGATAAAGCCTTGTTAACTGAGGGGGAGCAGGCCTGTGATATTTCTTTTCTGCCTTATCAAGCTGGATATTTCTCTCCTCCCCCTAACCCCCCCCCCAGCCATTCTGCAAATCAACCTGGCTGCAACACAATCACTACTGCTAGTGTCTGGGAAGATCCCCATTAGCCCAAAGATGGGCAATCTTGATCAGGCCAAAGGCCAAATTCTAGTATGACTGGCAGCCTAAAATGGGAGTCTTACTCAGATGTTCAGAAGTATGAATGAAGAAGCAGTAGTCTAGTTAGGGCTTCCTCAGAAATTGCTGTCTTGGATATTATAAACCAAAGCAGTTTTTAAAAAAAAACATGTTAGTGGGTTGCTGTGAGAGCCCGTGACAGCAAAATTTGCCAACCACCTACAAACACCCTGTGAGCATTATTCTTTTAATCTAATAGAGCCATTTCTTTACCATCCCTGTGGATTTTTAATACACATCAATATGTATTTTTTTATCTTTTATGAGATGACTTGAGATTATTCCAGGGTTGCAATGAAAGATCAATGGAATAGAATAGTAAAGATTTAGTACAAATCATATACTAACTCAAAGATGAATAGCTGACTGCATCAAAGGCTACTTTCCCAGCAAGAGGAATGAGAAAGGGTGGGAAATGGAGCCGTGTTTGTCTTCTGATGACAAACCAAGCCAACTCCACCGTTCATAACCACAGAGACATAATTGTTGTGGAAATGGTGCTTCAATCCATGCCTGCTATAAAGAACATCAGAGCCGCTCCTATAAATTAAATAGACAAGGATCCCTCAACCACTGTTTTCTTCAGAGCTTGAAAATAATTCCCTTTTTTGACTACAACTACTAGGAAACCCCTCTCCAGCCAAGCCAGTGTTGTCATGCCGGCTGAACAGTTCTGGAACTTACAATCCCAAGGAAAAAAATTCCCTCAGTTCCCTCCCCAGATGGCACCAAATCCATATGGCTGTGTGTTTTTTTTCTCAGAATGACAATTTCACTGGGATTTGAGAGTATCCACTGAAAAAACTGTGTTGCCTCCCAAGAGATTGGGCCAAGTAAGCAGCACTGTCCAAAACGTTTCCACATATATTTAAAGCAACAACATTATTTCTGTGTAAAGGAGACAAAGCTTATTTTAGAAATAAAAAGGAGTCTTCTGTTACTTGAAAGACTAACACATTTTACTGGGCATAAACTTTTGCAGACTATACTGTAGTTCTTTTTTTTTTTCAGATTCAACCATAATTTCTTTATTCATTTAAAATATTTACATGCCATCTTTCTCTTAGTGGATGGAAAAAAATGCATAACCTATAAGCTGGGAAAGTAGAAAGGTGAATGCAAAATAAGTGTGATATCAGAGGAAGCTGCATTTCAGCACCAGAAATAGTGTCCATGCAGTATCATAATAGTATGGTAGCCACACAGCCCTACACAAATTGAAAACAAAACCAAACTACATAGCAAAGCAGATGGCATGCTTCATAAAGCCTGAATTGAGTTGCTGATCCTAGTTAGAGTAGACCCATTGAATCAGCTCTGAATAATATCAGATGGAAAGCTCTTTAATCTCTCTAGACTGAGAGCAAAGACCAAAGTTCAGTTGAAATGCATGCGGGACTTCCTCTTCACCGATGATGCAGCCATTGTTGCCCACTCTGCCGAAGACCTCCAACAACTCATGAATCGTTTTAGCAAGGCCTGCCAAGACTATGGACTAACTATCAGCCTGAAGAAAACACAAGTTATGGGCCAGGGCGTGGACTCACCTCCCTCTATTACCATCTCCATGCAAGAATTGGAGGTTGTCCATGAATTTGTGTACCTTGGCTCAACCATCTCTGACACTCTTTCCCTAGACGTCAAGCTGGATAGACACATTGGCAAAACAGCTACCATGTTCTCAAGACTCACAAAAAGAGTATGGCTCAATAAGAAGCTGACAGCATACACCAAGATCCAGGTCTATAGAGCCTGTGTCCTGAGCACACTCCTGTACTGCAGTGAGTCCTGGACCCTTCATGCACAGCAGGAGAGAAAGCTGAACACATTCCATATGCGCTGCCTCCGACGTATTTTTGATATCACCTGGCAGGACAACGTTCCAAATAGAGTACTCCTAGATCGAGCTGGAATTTTTAGCATGTATACACTACTGAAACAGTGACGCCTACGTTGGCTCGGGCATGTTGTGAGAATGGCTGATGGTCGGATTCCAAAGGATCTCCTGTATGGAGAACTAGTGCAGGGAAATTGCCCCAGAGGGAGACCACAGCTGCGATACAAGGATATCTGCAAGCAAGATTTGAAGGCCTTGGAAATGGATCTCAACACATGGGAAACCCTGACATCTGAGTGTTCAGCCTGGAGGCATGTGGTGCATCACGGCCTCTCCCAATTTAAAGAGACCCTCGCCCAGCAGGCTGAGGCAAAGAGGCAGTCACGAAAGCAGCAAAATCAGGGAGCTCGACGGGGTACAGATTGTACTTGTCCTAAGTGTGGAAGGGATTGTCACTCTCAAATTGGCCTTCTCAGCCACACTAGATGCTGTTCCAAGTCCTCCATGCAGAGCACGATACCATAGTCTCTCGAGACTGAAGGATGCCTATGATGGGTCTGCTCTACAAGGACTATTAATTGGATTCAAGCTCAAAATCTTAAAGCACCACTTTCCTGCATTATTTGATTGCTGTAGAGGAGGGACAGATACAGAGGCATGAGTGTGAAGAGGCATTATCTGATGTGGATTTGGTGGTGTGTGGATGGGTAGGCTTTGTGAGCAAACCAGTTGTGGCTCAAATGTCAGAAGCTCTAAATTACTGTTTCAGAAGAACAGTTCTTCTATTAAGGACTTCAGCCCTCAATCAGGTATTTTGAAGAGCATTGTGTTCTCTCTGCTTTTTTGTGCTAATCCTATTTTATATTTCTACCAACATATTATGTTTGGAAGGGGTTTTTAAGCATGAAAGGCTAGTATCTACAGCTCCTGAAATAAAATAAAAAATGGAAGGTGCTCTGCCTGGAATTTTCTAGTCTCTTTCCTTGTCCCAGCAAATTAAAAATGAGACAGGAGAAAATAACTGCCATCTCTTGAGGATTTCACATTTGTCATGTTGTTTCTAGCTATCAAGAACAGAGATACGGGGAAATTTATTTTAAATGAAGACAACTATGTGCCAGATTCTAAAGTGTTTGTCAACATGGGTGTGGAATGGGAGTATCGGAATGATGACGATAGGGAAATGGTGCAAACGATGGGCCCGTTACGCAGTGGAATCGCCGTTCTGGTAAGTCTTTTGAATATGAGTGTCTAGGTTACTCTGACTCAGGCATACAGTGTTTTATGGAGTGCATCTGTTAAAGCATCTGCTTCAAAAATCAAGGACATGCTTAATTCTTTCTTCCCAATTTTACACATCACCACTTCTGCTTATATGAGTTTCAAGGCAGAGGTTGAAAATATTTCTTTTTTTGGATTATCATGTCCCAGATCATTCATCCAGGGTTCCAGGAGCTATAGACCCCCAAAAAGGGTTTTTTCCAAGCTCTACTTCAGTATATACAGTATAACAAAAAGGCAAATAATAAATGTGAGTGACGTGGAGTTGGAGGTGGAAGAAGAAGTAGGTTTGCCAAATAGAACTGTCAGAAAAAAGAATCTGCTGGATAGACCTGCAGCAAGAATCGAGAACTGTACAAGTAAGGCCAGGGGTCAGCATTAGCGGACAAAGCAAAGTGTGCTGGTGCTTATATACTGCCCCACAGTGCTTAAAGCTCTCTCTGGCTCCATATTCCCTGCCCCCGCCAAAGGACCAAGACTACCCCGGATGTATAACAGAAGCCAAGCCAGCGAACAGACTGGCTGAGGAAAGGAGTAAGAGTTAAACCAGAGTTAGAAGAAGATAGTAGCTCCTCTTCTTCTTCTTACCCAGCATTTATCTTTCTGTATTTTCATCACCAGCTGGAGACCTTTTTCTCTTTTTTTTTTTCATTTTCAAAGATTTTTAGGTATACTTTTTAATCCAGCTGCTTGCATTATATTGCTTGTTCGGTGGTGTAAAAAAGTTTGTTTCTGTTTATTACAGGAGTGGGTTGTATTTACATTTTAATTATTTTTTTCTTGTAAATAGGGCAAGGGATTATGATTGAAGTGCATTAAGAAAGTATTGATAACAAATGAGCACATGAATTAATAACTGATCGCATGGGTTGTTAGCATCTGGCCCCCAGAGGTTCTTGGAGTTCAAGGACTGGAAGTTGTTATGTGAGGTTGGGAACCCCCATGCTGTAGCCTGAAGGGGTTCCATCAGAAGAAATGCTCGTTGATAGAATCAGAACCTCTACTTTTAACTCTGGCTATCCTTAGAGTAAACTCAAATTACATCATTTCTATAGCGAGAAAGGGATATATGAGGGTCTCACAAGTATAGTATCCAGCTATCATTATAATTGTGCCTATCACTTGGGCATACAATCCTGAGAGGTAATCCTATATCCAAATTGGGATGAAAGATGTCCTTAATCTCCGAGACATATTTCCTTTATATCGATATTTATTGGACTAATGAAACAATGATTATGGAACTGTAATAAATTAACCCTTCAAGAACATTTTCTTGTCATAAGTTTGCATATGCAATTAAAATTCTAATACTAAATATTTGACAGTATAAATCATTGATTTAAATAGGGCATGTTTATGAAAGCACATTAAGAAAATCCTTTTAGGATGACAAATTTTAATGTTTTTATTATTTTGTAAAAATTATTAAAAGAATTTTGGACTACATCAAAACACAGAGGAGCATTATAATACAAGATCTTGGAATGGGCATGTAATCTGTAAAACATAGAAAAACAGTACAAAATGCAGTAATGAAACAAAATAAAGGGGAAATTATACAATACTGTAATGTTAATGCCTCTGCCCTTTTTATCATGGCATTGATCTTTTTCTGAAATGCTTCTGTCATATTCTAAAGATCTTTGTAAATATATATGCATTAATTTTCTGACTAGGCAATTCCTCATGGTAATGTCAAAATTTCACTGACATACAAGTACATGATCCATGAAGACTCTTTGAATGTTGATAACAACAACGTTTTACAAGATTCGGTAACGTACGAGTGGGCTTTGAAAAAATGGTCGCAGTGTTCCAAACCTTGTGGAGGAGGTAAGGAAAGAATGTCAAATTAATGAAACTCTGTAGCTTTCTGTCAGTCATTAAAATGATGGAACCAATTATGTTCACACAGAGACTTAGTTACTCAATATTATATAAGTGATTGCTGAATATGTGATTTCCTTTGTGGTGTTAGTTGGTGACGCATCCACCCAGTGATTCTGGAATCAGTGGTGATGTATTTGCTTGTGGAAACCCAACCAAAGTATAAACAGCATTTTAAAAATATATGCATTCATGTTTGTTGAATTTTAACAGCAGGAAATATACAAATAGTATCAAAAATTAAGGCTGGAGGAAAAACTCTGCAATCTGATTATTGCTGACTGCCTACTATTCATAACCTAGTGAATATCTAGGAAATGGGCAGCAAATAGAATTTATTAGGACAGTTCCATTCAGTGACTAAGATAAAATAAATTATTTATTATTATTTATTTTATTTTTTTATTTGAGTGCCTGCTGATAAAATGGTGAAGTGTAGCAGTTCTAACAGGAAATGCACATGGTAGATTGTTAGTCTGTGACCCATCTATTTCTCAGAGAAGCACACATCTAGAAAAGGCCCTGTATATTCATTCATTCTTTGCTTCTAGGATTCTCCCTGTGGTGTGATATGGATTTGGCATCAGGAGCTTTCCCTCATTCCTCCCCAGCCCTACCCTGGTCCCCACACATCAGATATTGTTCCCAGAAGTGAACAAGCATCCAAGCCAGGCCTTCCTGACTTAGAGAGAGAGAGAGAGAGAGAGAGAGAGAGAGAGACAGACAGACAGACAGAGAGACAGAGAGACAGAGAGACAGAGAGACAGAGAGACAGACCATACTTACCCTATGCTTAACTGGATTTTTTTTTTTAAAGAAAAAGGACTTAAGTAGGCTTCACTGTATTATAAATACTGAGAAGAATTAATTTTGAATTATGTGGAAGTCCCTTAACAGGCTGTAGATGAAAAGAACTGTCTTTCTTAAGGTTATCAGTTTACAAAATATGGTTGCCGGAGGAAGACTGACCACAAGATGGTTCATCGCAGTTACTGTGACTCCATCCAGAAGCTAAAGCCCATTCGGCGAGTGTGCAATCTGCAGGAATGTTCTCAGCCAATGTAAGTATTTCTCTCTGCTGGAATAATTCTTTGCCATTGCATAATAATCAACTGAAGGAAAAGCATCTTCAGCTGGCCTCAGATGACCTCTTTCCTCCCCCCTCCTCCTGTGGTTGTTTTGGGTTAGGGCTGCTCTATGGCCACAATTTTTACAATATTACCAGATCTAGAGTTATGCAATGATGTGATAGACTTGCCAGGATTTTGTCTGTTGAAAAAAACCAACTTTCCTATGAAATAATGATCCCCACTGATTCCATAGCAGATTATCATAGTGAGGAAAAGAAATAATAATCTCTATGTTTATGTGTCTCGCTCATTCTAGGTAATTAGCTATAATAGATGTGAAATGGATTTATGCATAATGATTTTATGGTGTCTATGTTTTAAAAACAAAAATATTTATAGGCTATTACTAAAGTAAATGTCATCTACCACCAGTCCTACCAATAAAACTTATAGCCTAACTTTAAAATAAATGGGTCTGGGTAGGAAATCAGTATTTTTGGCTCTGCTTAAGCATTTAGCATATTTTTCCACTTCATGCTTATTACTGTAGATTTGTTGTTGGTGTGGGAGATATTTATGCCCTATAATTTAGATGGAAAGGGGCTATAAAAACGGAGGACATTCTTTTGTTCCAATCTAGCAAAAAAAACATCCACCTATGTAAGAGGGCATAAAAAGAATTCCAAGAATAATTTCAGTGAATTTCCATATGTGGTTCCAGATAGACACTCTAGTAGAATGAAAATAAAGCCCACCTACACTTTGTTGGTTTGAATAGGAAATGCGTTTGAATTCTCATCCCTGTCCATATCTAGTGCAAGCTAATGTCCATATTCATACCATGTCTACACACAGTTTCACTGTGAATTGTTTGCTGTATTTAAAAGTGAGTAGATAAATGAGTGGAAAGTAGAAATATATTGGTGAAGATCGTGACGACTTGTATCCTTTTGCCAGGTTTGCCAGACGTTAGAGACAGCTTTTAAGAAATAACAAGATGATATATCACATTAAATTAAATGCCTCCAATTTGCAGTGACTAGCTATACAAAGCCAGCCCAGATGTGGTGATCTTTCGGGGGGAGGGGGGTTGAAAAATGTTCAGGCTCAGATTCTTGTAACCAATAGGAAACAGAAGTTTCTCAATTGTGATACAAGCTTTTGTTAGAACTGTAAATTGTCTAGAAGAGCAGCTCCCAATTTTTTTCAGCAGCATGGTCCCTACTTGTTTTTGAAAAACTTTTTCACTTTTCCACACCTCCTTTGCCATCATCCAAAAGCATCTTCTAAAATTCTATCACATCCTAAATCATTATCAGTTTCTCCATTAACCTGAAGCTCTGCCACCTCACATCGAAAGACAGCGTTTGTGGTGTGCAATTTGAAATTGTTTAAAGTTGAAGCTGATAGTAGTTTTCCATAATGAAAATTGCACAGTTCCATGTGCCCTTAGATATTTTTTTTTCCTGCTCCCTGCAGAGGGGCATGTCTCCCCCCTTTTGGGAACCAAGTAGGAGTATTGCTGGCTGATCATAAAGATCATTACAAATCATAAAAGACTAGGCAGGCTTTCAGTGCAATCCTGTACACATTTGGAACTGCAGAGCTGGCAGGAACCCTATGGATCATCGAGTCTATCCCATGTCAAGGATGAACCCCTAACCCCTTGCTCTGCAGCCAGATACGTAAACCACTGAGTTATTTAGTAAATCCCACTGACTACAGTAAGACTGGTAAACAGATAGGTAGAGTATTGCACTGCCATGTACTGAAAATCTGATATGGCTTGAATTTTCAAGCTCAAAAACAAAACAGAGACACTGAAGGAAAAGAAAGGAGACAGGCATCTAAGTCTGAGCATGACCTATAGTGGATACTTTGTTCTCAAGTGCAATGGTTCTGGAACAAGAAGTGGATGTAGCTCTTAATGAATCTTGCAGGGTTATTACTGGCTGCCTGACACCTAGCCCCATTGAGAAAATCTATTATTTGGCTGGTATTGCCTCTTCAGAAGTACATTGAGAGGTGTGTGTGTGTTTAGTCGTTTAGTCGTGTCCGACTCTTCGTGACCCCATGGACCAGAGCACGCCAGGCCCTCCTGTCTTCTACTGCCTCCCGGAGTTGTGTCAGGTTCATGTTGGTTGCTTCGCAGACACTGTCCAGCCATCTCATCCTCGGTCGTCCCCTTCTCCTCTTGCCGTCACACTTTCCCAACATCAGGGTCTTTTCCAGGGTGTCTTTTCTTCTCATTAGGTGGCCAAAGTACTGGAGCCTCAGCTTCAGGATCTGTCCTTCCAGTGAGCACTCAGGGTTGATTTCCTTTAGAACGGATAGGTTTGTTCTCCTTGCAGTCCAGGGGATTGAGAGGTACTAGCAAATAATGAATGAAATAAGGTAATACAGCACCAAGTCCACCCATTTCATGGACACCAATCCCCTAGACAACAACTAAAATCAAGAAAAAGTTTTCTGTACACATCTTAAGGTGTAAATATTAAACTAGAGGAGGCTCGGCTAAACCTGTGGAGAACAAAAGCAACACAGCTTGCCGAAAGGATGAGTCCTGAAGAGCGTCTCTCATCAGGATAAGACTCTGGGCGGACCATCTGGAAGTCACTTAATAGACACTGAAGTGAAGTAGAAAGATCAAAGAATAATCAAGTAAAATGGGGCTACTTGGATACAGAACAATTTTTCTGTCATCGTGGAGAAATTTGATCAATGCAGCACTTACGTGCATGCAATTTACGTCCTACCATGTGTACAAAAGAAAATCTAGCAAGTGACTGAGATAATGCTATTGAAGTAGCTTCTGGTCAAAATGGTCTAATTATCTTAACATTTTAATTTGTTTTTAATTTTAACTATTTTTAATTTTACCTATACATCTGTAAAATATGCAATGCTCGAAAGAAAGAAAGAAAGAAAGAAAGAAAGAAAGAAAGAAAGAAAGAAAGGCTTTGATCCCATTGAATCCACATGGTCTTTTGACAAGTTTATTCTGTTGATAAACTATGCCTGGTTAATGGCAAGAAAACCTGTTTATAATGCCAGGTAGTGCAAGGGTAGAGCATTAATCTGACCACAGATTAATTATTACCACAGTTCCTATTTTTCTACCAAATTTTTCACTCTTTCCTTTGCTAAATATCTAGGGAGTTGCAGCATTTGAGTAAGTAATGGTTATGGTCTGTAGATATAAATTACATCTTCCATCTCATCAAGCACTGCTTTCTACAACATCAGGATTATATGTGTAATGCCACTGAGAGTTTTGAACCTGCACTCAGTAAAATGTTAAACTCTCTTTTGGAACCTATTGTCTACAGAATTTTGCAAAACAGAGCTAGTACAGAGGTTAACAATCCATTTATTAACATGCTACAATAAAGCTTTAGAAAGGCATTGTTCCTGAGAGAAATGGATATAATGCTTTAAAAGCTTCATAATGGCAGGATAAACTGCTTGACACAGACTTCATTCTTTTACATGTGGTTTTTAGTTGATGGCTAAATTGTTGGAAAATCCAAAGCAGCAAATTCCTCTACAAGAGTTATGTTGCTACTGTGCCAGCATTTGCTAACAACAACACACGTTTTTGTGGTTTATTGTGTTGGCCTCCACATGCATTATTTAGAACATTGCAAATAGCTTTTGTTAGGAAGGCCGGAAGGCAACTCTGTTCTTGTAAACTCAACACATTTGTAAAAGGGAGGAGGGAGGAAAAAGAGAAACCGTAGGTAGAATAATTCAAGTTACAATGGGGGGCTGAAGTGGGAGTTCGCACTGAAATCTCACAACCATATTGTGTATGGATTCAATAGGAATGTGAAATAAATCTCACTGTTGCCAAAATTTTAGTCAAATCTAACATGACAAGATATCCAAGCAAGGAACATCTTGCCATCATGAAGGATCTTGGCTCCAGCATGAGACCGAGAGGCAAACCATGCCTTGCAGATAACTTGTAATTAGATCTGAATCATATTAGTGTTCAAGAGACATGACTGAGGTGGTTTTTCATTTCTGCGACACAAGATTTACAAAATGATTTGAGTCTAAGGTGTCTCAAGGACCATGTCTCCTTGTATTTGCCTACTTGAGTGTTAAAAATGCATACAGACGTGTGGCTCAGAATTTTCCTGGGTTGTGTTCTTATTTTTTTTAAGTCAATTTGTGTGCGTATGTATTTTGTATATGGATCCTATACCTTTGTATAAATTATGGCATGAGATGCTGTCCTGAAACTGGAAATTTAAGAATTATGAATTAATAAACCTATATGTGTTATGATTGTTTGCTATTAATTTAGCTTATTGGATCCTTTTTGTTGAACCAGATGGGTTACTGGTGACTGGGAACCATGCAGCAAAAGTTGTGGGAAATCAGGCTATCAGGTGCGTTCAGTCCGGTGTATCCAGCCGCTGCATGACAACACAAACCGCTCAGTTCATACCAAATATTGCAGCAGCAATCGTCCTGAGGGCAGGAGGGCTTGCAACCGGGAACTTTGCCCTGCACAATGGCGGATAGGTCCCTGGTCACAGGTAAGTAGGAAATTGCACTGTTGCTAATATTAATTACAACAAGGGTGGTATCAAACTGCTGCCATCCCTAGCAATAAGCACATTTAAGAACTGCTATGAATCTCTAATATGTCACCTCTCAAAATAAAAAGTCAGCTCCTGTCATCTGGAAAGCCACTTTGGAAGAATCAAGGGTATTCATGGAGAGATTGCACAAGAGCCATGTCTTGGGGTAACTCCAGTAAAGTTGATGTCTTAGTTGTGTTTCATATATGTGTCTCAAATGTTCCTCTAGGTACTTGTTTTCTTGGGAGCAGATCTGGTATCAGAATCCAATGATGATTTTGTATATGGATCCTATACCTTTGTATAAATTATGGCATGAGATGCTGTCCTGAAAGTGCTATCCCTCACAAATCTTAGGAGTGGCTTCTTGGACCATATAGCCTGACAGCAATGTCTGTGATCTGATCTGATCAAATGAATGCAAGGCTGTTGCTAGAACTGGGATGTAAGACAATTCCAGAAGTTGAAATCAGTGCCAAGGAAGTAGAGTCCAGGAACCAAAGCTGCAGCAAGGAATGGAAGCACATACCAGACATGGGAATAGAAGCTAAAAAGTACATATGGTTGGGAATATGTAAAGCTGTAAGGACTACATCCAATACAGGATCAGAGACGCAATCTGGAATGCTTGAGCATTCATGCTGATGGCGGTCCATGCAACCTGTAATTAATCAGACAAAGCTCCTTCATTAGAAATCTAAGAAGCTGAGCTACTGCAAAAAATAAAATAAAATCAGTACTTCCCTTACAATGTTTATAGGGCTGCTTTTACTTTTGTAGTTGTAGGCATTTCACATAGGTGGCTGTTTCAGTCCACAGCCCTCTGGGTTTCAAGATGTGCACATATCACAAAAGTGTGCATGTGGCTTATGGATTGATTTCAGAAGAGATAAGATCTTCTTGGAGGAAAAAATGGAAAGTTTATACATGTAGACATGTTCACTGTACTGAAATCAAGCTATTCTCTGGGACTGGACTTGTACAGATATCGGAGCCCAAGCACCTGGAAAAAGTAAGAGGGTACAGTGTTGGAGTCTCACATTTATGTCATAATAAGGTTCCAATTTTGGTTTAACATTCCTGGTTGTACTGAATGGATATAATGACAACAAGTAATAAATAGTCTTTAAAAGCTTTTAAAAAACTCATATTATCTCTAATAAATACCAAATGTAAATAATTTGCAAAAGGGAAGTTGAAACTAGGTTTGTTTTCTCTCTAGTGTTCCGTAACCTGTGGCAATGGCACACAAGACAGACAGGTTCTGTGCAGGACAAGAGAAAATGTTATTGGTTTTTGCAGAGAAGAGAAGCCGGAGACAACAAGGTCATGCAGGCTACCTTTATGTCCTAGTGAGTGTTTACACCTCATTCAAAAACATTTGGGATGGGGGTTTCTGAGACATGAAACACTGCTACAATTACTTACGTAAATAGATTTTCTAAGAAACGGCTTAGACACCTTTCTTCATTGTATACCATGTATTAATGATAATTATTCCAAATTAAAAGGAGACACTAGCAGACGGATATCATAGAATAATAAAATGCGAACAAGAAAAAGACCATTGTAAGGAATCAAAACAATGGCGTCATTTTCCAATAGTGACCCCTCTCATCAGTGAGTTATTTATAAGCCAAAGTCTTTTGTTGAGGTTTTGCCATGGGAAATTGACAGAGATGGAGACTTGAGTTGGGGGGACTCACTGTCAAGTCAGGCTTACGTCGTGCTGGTGACTCAACTTGAACTTGACTTGGGTTTGGTTTGGGTTTTTTTTGTTTTGTTTTGTTTTTTAAAAATGACTCGGATTTGACTTGCAGCTCAGAAACCAGTGACCCCCACTCCCTTTTTTCTGGGGCAAAGAGCTTGGTTTTAATAGGGTCTCGGACTTGAGGCTTGTGACTCAGGACTTGGTACCAAAGGATCAGGCTCAGTCTTGGACTTAGGACTCAGACCTAAAAACTTGCCAACATTCCTGAGTTTAAGGGATTTAATTTAAGCATAGATGGCCAAGAGATTTCCCTACCAACATCACCAGCAACTTGTCCATTTTGTGAGATGTTTTGTTTTCCTGATAACATTCCAGGAAAAGAAAACCCCATGTTTGCACAGACAAATACTCTCTGGTGGATTGTGCCAGTCTTATGGGGTGGCACCTATTTATTCACACACATTCAATTTTTACATTATGTACAGTAAGTACATTTGGTTTACATGCCTAAAAATCTAATATGTGAAGAATTTCTAAAATGGTGGGAAAGCACTATAAAAGTATTTGTATGGTGTATATATTTGTCTGTTTTAGCTTTTCTGGGGGCATTTCACCATCTAATGAGCTGAACAGAAATGCCTGAACTGTTTGTTTTAAACTAACAACGTGATTTTTAAAATACATTTCAAAACAATAACTTCTTTTAAATAGTAGTTATTAATTCTTTTCACTCATCCAAAGATTTTAAATTTTGCATTAAGAAGCTACAAATATGGTTGTTCTGGGTTTTTCGGGCTCTTTGGCCGTGTTCTGAAGATTGTTCTTCCTGACATTTCGCCAGTCTCTTCAGAGGACAGAAACGTCGGGAAGAACAACCTTCAGAACACGGCCAAAGAGCCCGAAAAACCCAAAACAACCATTAGATCCTGGCCGTGAAAGCCTTTGCGAATATATTGAAAGCTACAAATCTGTTTATGCATATACAGGTATATTCCTGTTCCCACTTCCTGCGTTCTTTCTCTTTCAGAAAATTCATCAGATACGTCGAAGAAAACATACATGATACAGTGGCTATCACGACCAGACCC
This sequence comes from Pogona vitticeps, assembly GCF_051106095.1. Lineage (NCBI taxonomy): Eukaryota > Metazoa > Chordata > Lepidosauria > Squamata > Agamidae > Pogona > Pogona vitticeps. Next base: position 96,840,550 of record NC_135784.1, read on the forward strand.
AGAGTATCCTATCCAGAAGATCTCTTCAAGTAAAAGACCCATTTATAACTCTGCTTTTGCCCTTAAATGCATGCCACATCAAATGTGGACTTTGCCTTCTGCTCTGTTCTTCTTCCTATATGGAAAATTTCCTTGAGTCTGCCAAGTGTTCTCTTGGGCTGAATCTTTTTTTCTCAGCACTGGGCCTTGGAGCACAGTGTCTTTCTTCTCTGGAGGTTGAGTAGCACTTGCTGCGGTGCAGATCATGAAGGTGTTGGATGTGTGGAGTAGGATCTCTCCAGTATGTTGCAAGTCCTCTAAAAAGTGAGCTGATATCAGTTTGCTTGTTGATTGGTGATGGTGAAAAAAGGCTCTTAACTGGCTCATGATTTCAGTTTGATGGTGAAACTGAGAACTTATTGTGAATGTGATCACATCACAATAATGACACCTTGTAGTGCTGAAGTTCTCCTTTGTCTAAAGGTCCTCTTATCTCACCACAGGTTAGCATCAGTGTTTTTTGCAGGATAATAAATACAAAATGAAAGCATAATCATTCCATCTTTCTTTACAGTTTCATTGCTTATAAACTCACATCTCATCGTTGTTTTTTTCAATTCCTGATTTTAAAATGTGTGTTTGTTGCCATGGGGAAAATACCTTTTTACTACAGGAAGATGAGAATTTCTTGTTATTCCTGTCAAATGCTGCTATTGTACTATGCTTTTATTGAATCTCCCTTACTTACATATATTCATTCATTCATTCATTCATTCCCTTGTTTCAAAAACCAGCAAGTTTCTTCACACAATTTTGCCAAATGGTCCTTATGTTCTTGCTCGTTTTTTTAAGCAATTGAAAATACAATACGGCAAAAACATGTGGTGGGCTATGCTGCAAGTTGTGGTGTGCAGTATTTTAATATAATTGAGTCAATATGACGTTGTCATACTGTGCAATGTCAAAAGTTGCTCAACTATCAACTCTTTATACATTATCGCATCCATCAGTCTTTTTTCACCATTTGCATGTTTGACTTGACTGGTTCAGTTGTGTGTCTGCGTGCGTATGTGTGCGATCTATTGATGTGTGTCAACTGGCAAACATAACAGTGTGTGAACTACAGAATTACCTCAATTGTTATTGCTTTGTTTCATTTTGCTGAGGGAGAAAGAAGCTGCATTTAGAAAAATGCCTTAAACTTTAATTGCATTGGCATTAACCACCAGTTCCAGCTTTAAATATAAACAGTGCACTAGTATTATGGATTTGTGTTCATATACTGTGCCTTTACTTGAATGATAAAACACTGGAAGGGAGTTTGCACAGTCCATTCATGAGGAAGGCGTAGGTTATTCCCTAATCACAGAAAAGATGCATTACTAAACATACTCTCTTAAACAGCAGTGGATTGCTTCAGCATGTATTTGTGCTGAAGGTGTAGGACTCCTTACCCATAAAGTGACTTACATAATATCAAATAAGGGAAGCATATTCATCCCTGGGTGTCATAGCTCTTTGCTTGCCACCTTCCTTCACCAAATTATATCCTTTACAAAGGTGGCCCTGTGGATCTTTAACAATGTAGCACTTCAAAATTGTCATTATCATGTGATCACATATCTAAATCTTGCTGTTACTACAATGGTTTTCTGCTGCAACATGTTGACAATTATACATGCAACGTCAAAGGCAAAGACAAGTTATCTGGCACTAAATACTGTTATGTGAAATAATTGGTGTTTAACTGTTATCAATTTATTCATGACTGTTAATTACCTTTAAATAGACAACTGTTAAGTGATGTTTCAAAATATGGGTGGCTATCGAGAATGGTGCAATAAGGTATCTGGGCATTGTGCACTAGATCTATATGCACTTTGGTTTATCAGGGATATTTTATTAGTGTTTTGTATGTATTTAACTTAATATTAAAGATGTGCCAATTCAGTTTGCTGTTCAATATTTTTTATGAGGCCAGTTGAAATGTGTACCAAAGTGACTGTGCAAATGACTATTTTTTTTTTCTTACTGCTGAGTCAAAGACATAACTTTCAGTCTGTCATGTGTACTACAAAATAAAATTAAATGAAAGTTCAGCAAGTCTGGCGGTTTTGCTTTAGGAAAAAATGTAAATTTATTCAGAAATACAGCATATGCATTACAAGTTTAATTTTTGTTTTTAAAGAGTCTTCTGCACCTTAAATACAAATAGGTTTATAATGTGATCCTCTGCACATCTGCTCAGAAGCAGCCTTACTGACTTCAGTGGGACCTATGTAAGGATGTGCAGGGTTTCACTGTTAAAGTGGCATGAGCTTTTGTGGATGAAGGTGATTCAGTCACCAGAAATGTTTGTGCCAAAATAAATCTATATGTCTTCAAGATGCCATGAAGCTCTTTCTTGTTTCTACTGCAATAGAGTAACATGTCTGTCTCTATGGAAGAACTAGAAAATTTATTTAGATAAAGTAGATGACGGGAACATATTTTTATTTTAGCACTAGAATCCGTTTTGTCCTGGTTTACATGTTCCTAGAGGTTGTCGTCTAATGCTGAAAAAGAAGGCATTTTTCTAAACAATGCTTCAACTGGTTCTTATATTAAACAGTGAAAAAAATCCTATGCTTAGCAGTTAAAATGTGTATCAGATTGATTTATTATGTATCATGATTTAGCCATTTTATTATTCTGGATATATTCTGATCCTTTTTTTCTTCTTCTATTTTTTTGGATTAACACTTGTAGAGAAGAATTTTAAGTAGGCTCTATTTCCATTTATGAATTTCATTTAACAGAATTTAGATTTCGTACTAAACAAGTTAAAGATCAAGTAAAATAACACTCTCATTATTCTTTTAGAAAAAGAATTAAAAAAAAAAAAGGATTGGTAGTCCATACATAAGGTAGCTAATTTAAAATTATTTCCTACCTTGACAAATTTTTAGAAAAAAGGTATATATGCTAGACTGATATGTTTGCCAATTAAACACACACGGGCCCTGTTTTATTTAAGTAAAAGAAAAGTGGAGAGACATCATGCGTCCTTTCTAAAATCAGCAACTGCTTCTGCATTTGATCAGGTGATGCTATATGTTGCCATGTGCTTGAAAGCTTAATACCAATGAGCCTCGTGCTGCTGTATCAATCTGGAGTGTCATTCCAATAGCGTTGTGCTTCTGGGTGGGTGCTCTCTTTGCTGCCAACATGCATCTGAGACCTCATGGGGCAGACAGTGATTGGGGTGTCGAAGAGGGAAACGGCAGGTGGTGAACAAATTCTTTGGTTCTTCACACACCCAACTCACTGCTTCCATGCTCCCATTTTCTCCATCTGATAAACTTTTTTCCTTGTCTATAACACAGCTTAGAAAAGTTTCCTTTTTTTAAAATTACAACTCCCCAAATCCCCCAGCTGTGCTGCCTGGGGAATTCTATAGGCTGTAGCTTATCAAAAAAGAAATTCCCCAGGCAAGCTCTGTTGTACAAGCGTTACTGAGCTAATGTTTTTTGTTGATAGTACATTGTTGGAGCCTTAGAAAAGCTTCATATATTACTAGCAAGGATGTTTGTCACACTGAATGCCAGTGTCCACAGAGAGGCACTATAAGGCAGCCAATCTATGTGGCACTGAAATGAACAGGAAATGAACAAGATCACTGTTCTGCTCATCTGAAACTTTTTTTACTTTCAGTGCTAGCCCATTTTTAGAGGCTAATAAACCAGGAACAAACTTTGTCATTCACTCATAACAGGTCAGAATCTGTTTCCTATTGCAGCTGCCTCTCATTATATAAAGGGAAGGCCACTTAGATATCTCTAGCATAATACTGGAAGTATGACAAGGAAAATGATTTGGCATATGGGGGAAATGGATGGTATGGCCTTTATATGTGCAAAAAGCTGGGAGCCTGGATTGAACCTCACTTTCTGCTTCTCACATGTACCAAGACAGCTGTTCCTTTATATGGAATACTGCACCACTGTAGAGAGAGCAACATGATTGGTCCCTAAAATGTGGACAATGTCAGGCTGGGATTATAGCTTTGTTTTTCAGTGGACTGGAAAGAAAGCTATGTTGCAGCAAGATAGAGAATGCAGCATTTCAGATGTAAATACATATACAGTACTCGATTTTCTATGATCTCCAGTTCACAGCCACATAAATGCTTTTCTTCTCTTATAATTTGGCCTCGTGCTCAACATAACTGAGAGATGGATCCAGGCACCAAACCGTATGTCTCTCACTGCTGCATGCAGCCTTGACTCTTCCAGGCAGTAGTGATTCAGAGTTTCATGCTAATATTTTCTCTTTTCCACAGCATGTCCTTTCGAGGAACAGTTGGCATGTGCATGCATCCATTATTTTCTCTTATAGTTGTTCCACATTCTGCAGTTTGAAAACATGATTATGCACAGCCATGTTATACAGCATGATCTGTATTGTAAGTGTGCAAAAGTAAAGCAGGAAGGATTGATATATGTTTGCTTCTCCACAAAGGAAGGCATTCTGTGGGACCGCAGCACCATTGTTCCCCCCCCCCCCCAAGTATTGCATTCTACAGGAAAAGAAGTAGCTGTCTTATCCTTCTGTGCAATGCATATTTTAACATAGATGTACAACATGGAAGTATATGGATGCATACTTCATTCAGATATGGACGTATACTTCATTCTAAATAAGAAAATGTCAACTTCTTCAATATATATTTTTTCCAACTGAATTTGAAGTTGGCAGTTGTCCAGATAGAGACCTCACAATGTGTTGCATTCTTCAGTTATTTAGCAAGGGAAGCATTTAATTGCCATTTACTAATGCAGGATATCTATACTGTACTTGTAAGCCGCCTAGAGTGGACGAGTAGTCCAGATAGGCGCGGTACAAATCAAATAAATAAATAAATAACAATGAATAAATAATAAAGTAGTAAACTTAAATGATTCAAGGTCAAGTTCTGTGTATTCCAGATTTTATGAGTTGAAAGCAAGGGAAATACCAAATTGGCTTTAGTAGCATGAACAAAAATCTTATTCATGCAGCGTTTCCATCTTTGTGAATTCATCTGAGTGGTTTCTAAGCTACGACTAGGAGCATCTCAGTCATATTGTAGGCTGCCTGTCAGGGAGTGAGAAGCCAGTGTAAAATTGCTTTCAGCTTCTTGCATTTAACAAGGTCCTATTATTCTGATGAAAGGGTAAGCAAGGTGTGGAACAACTGAAAACTGTTCAGTAATACCCTAGTAGTTTATAGAAGGAGTGACACCAAAAATTCATCTATGATATTTATTGTTGGAATTAGGCTTAAAATTACATGAGACTGCATCTGGTCCATTGCCCTAATGCAAGATCTTCCATCATACTGAGAGGTCTATATCACTTTGATTGCTACAGTACCATAGAAAACAGAAAGCAGGAGCATGCATGGTGCTTATATATACTATCCAGATGTTCTGAGATAGGGTGGGTTATTTTCATGTCAGACTCATGCAAGACACGTGAGAGAGCTTCTGTTGCTAGCCTATGTTATATCAATGTATACAAGACTGTCTATAAGTCCAATTGTGTTTGATTTTGTCTCTGATTTACTGCATACACATAATCTTGTTTTTCTCTCCCAGCAGAACATTGCCAAGGAGACAAGTCAATGTTTTGTCGCATGGAGGTTCTCTATCAATATTGTGCAATTCCTGGTTATAAAAAACTGTGTTGCAGGTCGTGTAACATGTACAGTAACAAAACAGAAAATGGAAACTCAACAGAATCCAACCATAATAAAGTTAATGATATTGAAGAAGACACCACTCCTACACTTACTACACCTGTTGAAGTTCATATCCCACATACCACTTCAGGTCCGCCAGCTGTTCCTAAAGTGACCGTCAGCAGTCCCAATGCAACAATAGATCAGCCAGAAGGTAACGCAGTGGACGTTCCATATAAAATTCACGGGATGGAAAATGAAGTCCCACACCACAACATCATCTTGAGAAGGAGACCACCATATGAAAGGACAAAGAACCAAAGAATCCAGGAGCTGATTGCTGAAAAAAGGAAACAAGAGATGCTCAGGAAATTACACTGAAATGGAAATATAACAGCACATTTTTCCCTCTCTTATAGAGATGTTACCAATACTGCAGTAATGCCCATGTTATCATAGAGGCTACAGATAAATAGTGGTGCTATGGCAGAAATGCCAGTTGCTCTTGCCTGCAATAAATGGAAATTTAGGGTTATTTAATTAAGGTTAATATAAATGTTTAAATAATGGCTAGCTGCAAAAACTAGTGCAATATCTTCATAGATTCAAGTGCTCATACCTAGCCAAGGGCAGCGAGGATCTTATTTCTTGTGGTTTGTCTTGCTCCCTTCATGTGTATTTTTGACTTCAGTGGAATGTTATTGGGATATGCTCAGCATCGTTGACAAGAGGTTTCAATAGCTTATCTCTTAAGTCTCAATGCTGTTTGGAGACTTATAGGATAACCAACAGAACCTCAGCTTCAAGGAAGCATGCACCTGCTTTTTTTAAACACTCAAATCCTTAATATACTTATTTGGAAATAAGCCCAATTGCTTTCAGTGGAACTTATCTCAGAATCCCTGTGCCAGAATCCAGGGTGCCAATCTTACCTATCTTTCCGTTGAACTCAGAGGTGCTATTCCCATATCCAGGGGGCAAGAAAGGACGCCACTGCAAGAACAAGGAGACATTTAAACTCCTGTTTCAGGAATCAAACATAAACGTGCTTTGGGTGAACCACTTGAAAAACAAAGCCCTGAGAAGTGATGCTACTTACTGTACAAAATCCAGCAAGGGAAGGACTGTTCTTCAGAAGAGACAGTATAGGAGGAGAAACACAAGAAACATACTTTATAGTCCTAGATCCAAAGCAGGTCAAAGGAACTTTAAACTCATTCTTGCAAAGTAAAATGTTTACACAGATGCGTGGCTAGTAAACAGTTACCTTGTTATAGACTCTTTTTCTTTACACTTAGAGACCAACATGGCCTTAATGCTCACACATATACTAGCCCCATCAATGTCAGGCAGACATACATACAAAACCCAGTGCCTAAGTCTGAACTAGATATTCCATAAAGCTTAATCTAATCATTTGTAGAGGGGTATGTGTGTGCATATTCCCATAAATCAGATAATATTACTTGTGACATATGTTTAAATTGAAATCAACCTGCTAACTCACAGGACAGAGTGTCCAAATGACCCCAAGTTTTAATGTTTTCAGTTGTTTTCAAGTGCCTGAATTTCACAGCCATTTTATTGTAATTATTGTAATGCAGTACAAAAATAGGAAAAGTCACGTTTTGAGATTTCATTTCCAGAGTACCCTGACATTTTCAGTTGCTCTGAAAGGGTACCTTTCTCTATCTTTCTCCACCTTCCTCACAGTGTCCCAATCGTGAAGATATTTTCTTCCAAATTCTACCAACATTCTGATTAATTTAAATGACTGGATTTCCCTGTTGTTTCACTTGGTGCTTCTCTGTGAAGAAAATGTAGCTTTTGTTTATTGCATTTTCTGTAATTCAGTGTCTTGTCATTGTAGTGATGAACTTGTATTATCAACAGCAAATCAGGGCTGCTGTATTGCAGCAAAAACGAGCATTTGTCATAATTCATATATATGTATACACAGTACAGAATCTACTTAGATCTTAGCAATGTGTAGCTTGACAGCCCTTTGAGTACTGGTTTCATCTTGCACAGTTTTCGGGAAAGCTTATATGGACACAAGCAGCATCCGTTTGTTGCCATTTATTTCATTCAAAGACAAATGTGCAGCCAAATCCTAAACACTGTTACTCATAAGCGAGCCCCATCAATAGGATTTACTTCCTAGTAAGTTTTCTGTGGTGTAATATTGGCTATTTAAATTGCTTATTTGAACATTCAGAATCATCCATCTTAACAAGTAGCTGTAGATTTAAAACTTGAGCCAATTAGCAAAACAACCACATTGGTTTAAACTGTTAGAGAATCAGCTTCCTAGGTATTTCTACTGTTGTCATTGTTATGGATCACCTAAATTGGTTGCTTCTGATTTAGAGGGGCATAAGGAATGTGAATTGTCCAAAGTGTGCCATCCCTCAGGGAGTTTCCATGTCTGAGTGGGAATTTCAACCCAACTCTCCCGAGTCCTAGTCTTACACTCTATCCACTGCACCTCACAGGCTCTTCCTGCTACTATCACAAACGTAGTTTGTGGGGGGGGGGGACACTGACTGCAAATGTACACTTTATTATTCCTTAAAGAGCAGGCTCTGAAATATCAGCTAATGTCTGCTTTTGCATTGCCTTTTTGACTGCCCATATTGTGACAAACCCAGACCTACTGGGATATGCCACAGGATATGCTTTTGCATTGCCTTTTTGACTGCCCATATGTCTTGCCCAATTGCTACAGACATAGACATTCTGAAGGTACTGAAATGAATTGGACTGGAATACCCTATTATCCCAGCTGTACTGGGATATAATCTCAAAAATGATAGGATGATTTCAATATGAATCCAAGGCAGACCTTTCAACATCACAGTCATCCAAGTTTATGCACCAACCACCGATGCTGAAGAAGCTGAAATTGACTAATTCTATGAAGACTTACAACGCCTTCTAGAACTGACACCAAAGAAAGATGTTCTTCTCATTCTAGGGGATTGGAATGCTAAGGTAGGGAGTCAAGAGATAAAAGGAACAACAGGAAAGTTTGGCCTTGGAATTCAGAACGAAGCAGGGCAAAGGCTAATAGAGTTTTGTCAAGAGAAAAGCACTCTCATCACGAACACTCTTTTCCAACAACATAAGAGGTGACTCTACACACAGACATCACCAGATGAGCAATACCAAAATCAGATTGATTATGTTCTCTGCAGCCAAAGATGGAGAAGCTCTATACAGTCAGCAAAAACAAGACCTGGAGCTGATTGTGGCTCTGATCATCAGCTTCTTATAGCAAAACTCAAGATTAAACTGAAGAAAGTAGAAAAAAACCACTGGACTAGTCAGGTATAATCTATACCAAATCCCTTATGAATACACAGCGGAAGTGAAGAGCAGATTTAAGGAACTAGATTTGGTGGACAGAGTGCCTGAAGAACTACGGATGGAGGCTTGTAACACTGTACAGGAGGCAGCAACAAAAACCATCCCAAAGAAAAGGAAATGCAAGAAAGCAAAGTGGCTGTCCAGTGAGGTCTTACAAATAGCAGAGAAGAGAAGGGAAACAAAATGCAAGGGAGGTAGGGAAGGTTACAAAAATTGAATGCAGACTTCCAAAGAATAGCAAGGAGAGACAAGAGGGCCTTCTTAAATGAACAGTGCAAAGATATAGAGGAAAATAATAGAAAGGGGGAAAACAGAGATTTGTTCAAGAAAATTGGAGATATTAAAGGAACATTTTGTGCAAAGATGGACATGATAAAGGACAAAAACTTTAGGCACCTGACAGAAGCAGAAGACATCAAGAAGAAATGGCAAGAATACACAGGGGAATTATACCAGAAAGATTTGGATATCACGGACAACCCAGATAGTGTGGTTGCTGACCTTGAGCCAGACATCCTGGAGAGTGAAGTCAAGTGGTCCTTAGAAAGCATGGCTAACAACAAGGCCAGTGGACGTGATGGCATTGCAGTTGAACTATTTAAAATCTTAAAAGATGATGCTGTTAAGGTGCTACACTCAATATGCCAGCAAGTTTGGAAAACTCAGCAGTGGCCAGAGGATTGGAAAAGATCAGTCTACATCCCAGTCCCAAAGAAGGGCAGTACCAAAGAATGCTCCAAATAGTTCAATAGCACTCATTTCACATGCTAGCAAGGTTATGCGCAAAATCCTCCAAGGTAGGCATTAGCACTATGTGGACCGAGAACTCCCAGAAGTACAAGCTGGATTTCGAAGGGGCAGAGGAACTAGCGACCAAATTGCTAATATGCGCTGGATAATGGAGAAAGCCAGAGAGTTCCAGAAAAACATCTACTTCTGCTTCGTTGACTACACAAAAGCCTTAGACTGTGTTGACCACAACAAACTATGGCAAGTTCTTAAAGAAATGGGAGTTCCTGACCATCTTATCCATCTCATGAGAAATTTATATATAGGATACGAAGCAACAGTTAGAACTGGATATGGAACAACTGATTGGTTCAAAATTGGGAAAGGAGTACGACAAGGCTATATATTGTCCCCCTGCTTATTTAACTTATATGCAGAATACATCATGTGAAAGGCTGTACTGGAGGAACCCCAAGCCGGAATTAAGAAATATCAACAATCTCAGATGTGCAGATGATACCACTCTGGTGGCAGAAAGTGAGGAGGAATTAAAGAACCTCTTAATGAGGGTGAAAGAGGAGAGTTCAAAAAATGATCTGAAGCTCAACATAAAAAAAATAAGATCATGGCCACTGGTCCCATCACCTATGGTTTTTCCTGTAGTGATGTATGGAAGTAAGAGCTGGACCATAAAGAAGGCTGACTGCTGAAGAATTGATGCTTTTGAATTGTGGTGCTGGAGGAGGCTCTTGAGAGTCCCCTGGACTGCAAGGAAAACAACCCTATCCATTCTGAAGGAAATAAAGAAATCAACCCTGAGTGCTCACTGGAAGGACAGATCCTGAAGCTGAGGCTCCAATACTTTGGCCATCTCAGGAGAGGAGAAGACTCCTTGGAAAAGACACTGATGTTAGGAAAGTGTGAAGGCAAGAGAAGAAGGGGATGACAGAGGATAAGATGGTTGGACAGTGTCATTGAAGCGACCAACATGAATTTGACCCAACTCTGGGAGGCAGTGGAAGACCGGAGGGCCTGGCGTGCTCTGGTCCATGGGGTCACAAAGAGTCGGACATAACGACTAAACAACAGCAACCGTATTATCCTCTGCAGTTCTCACTCCCAAAATCTAACTGAAGACCACTTTCATGTAAGTATAAGGGCACAGTTCAGTGGCAATTTACTATGCAATCTAAAATCAGTTGCACATCTTATTGTTGCTGTTGAAGAATTTATCCTGTAGTCTACAAGTTGATCATGCAATTTGCTTCCAGTTCATACCACTCCAATGAGACCAATGGGGCATAATCAGAGAATTAGCCTTTATATCAATCGGCTGCACATTTGGCATGAACAGTCAACATTCAAGGCAGGATTGGCTTCACATTTGATCAGTGTGAGAGTTGTTCATTTACTCTGTACATTTATTCATCCTGATCTACCGGCATTTGGTTGGGATGCATTTTTCATGGTACATCAAAATATGGGTCAACTTTTTAAAATAGTACTTAGATGAGCATGGTGATGTAGTTGAGGTTGTGCATGTCAATGTATATCTGCACACAATCCCATCTGCTCATGAGCTGCTCACCTGTAAGCTTGCTTTAGCACATAGATCCTCATAGGCGAATATGAATGATTCTCCAAGGGGTGAGGTTGGCATAATTTAAATGAACGTTACTGTCTTAGCAGAACATATGACGTGTGCAATAAGCGGCACACCTCCCAAAATCACTAAATTAGCCATATGGGTCTGAAATGAGAACTAGAAAACACTATAAATTTAATTATCTCATTCAGGCTTTGCCAAAGATTCTTAGAATAATCATGCATTGATAAGTACCTCTTCTCATGGGGCAAAATGCCTTCTCTTACTGTCAGTCACTTTAGTGGGAAGCCTACTTGTATCGTCTGCTCCTCCTTCTCATGTAGGTCTCCTTTAATAGCTTCAGTACCCTTTAGCAGTTCTTCTACTCTTAAAGTGCAGTAAGACAACTGTGGGAATTGTTCATTCACTATGTAGCCTGTTATTCTGAAATGCATGAAGAAACAAATCCACCATGCTGACCAATTAACTTCATTGGCAATATCTGGGAATTTATACAATTACATTTTTAATCACTAGGGATGTATAAAATGACATATTTTTGTGGAACAATACATGCCTATGAAATACAGAAGAACAAATTTCAGCTTCCCCTTGGCTACAAATATTTTGCATAAACATATAATATGTTCATGATTTAAACAGAGAAAAGTGTTTTCAAAGTACAGTAATTTGGGGCTAAATTCTTTTTTAAATTTAAGATTGACAGACCCACTGCCTTGTTGCATAATACTCTGCAGCAACATCATGAAGAAGTGATCAGTTTAATACATTTATTTGTTTCAGGCAAAGTGAAAGCTCTTTTTTGTCCTATAGCTGTCAGCCATGATCTAAAATTGAAGAGTAACTCAACTTGGACAACGGATCTTTTTCTTCCCTTAACGTGATTGTATTTCCTTATAAGGTGTTTTTTAAGGGAACTTTGCAATGTACAGTAGAAGCTTTTATTGTAAGAGTCATTGGAAACCCTGCAAGACGTGTGCAAGCCCTTCATTACAAACCTATCTCCATCATTATACACTTTTATACATAGCAATACTTAAGTCAGTAGCCATTATAATACAATCATTTAATTACTATACTTATGTCAGAACATGGATTTTGATATTTCATTAGTATTCCTGCCATACTCCAAAAGGGACTGGGTGGCTCTTTCCATAGTCCACAAATGGGAGATTGCCCATGTTCTGTCAAAAGAACCTAATAAGCTTGATTGTTTGGTCTTGAAATTTATTCAGTTAGGAATGCCAAGTTTCTCTTCCTCCCCTTCTGTTTTCCCCTCCTGTGTTTTTAACGCTACTGCCTCTATGTTTTTGCCATTTGACCTGCAAACGTGAGTGAAATCATGCAAGAGTTGTATGGAATTTCACAGACTAATAATTTTATAATGGCGTAAACTGTATGTATTGGACCACAAATGATCAGGTTTGCCTCCATGTTATGGAACACTTCGGTGGCTAATTGCTAACTGTATAGCCTGCAATTCACAGCAAGTGAATCTTCCAGGGTAATTCTCACTCATTCGAAAACCTTCTACCCAACTGCCTCAGCAAAACACATTTTCCCCCAAGTGGTTACAGTCCCTAACAAATCCTGCATATCTGTAGTGGCAATGTTCAAAATGGAACCCTTATTATAGCTGTATTGCTTCTAGTCATATTTTTGCCATTTTAGGTAACATTTATCGTGGTTCAGGCACGACCTATGGCCTTTGTTTTATCAGCATCAGTTCAATAGCTGAGTACCTATCCTCATTATATGGTCATCCAGTGCACGGTAGCGTCTTAAAATATTGCAGGTGTTTGCTCCTTGTCTGAGCCCAGCCAAATAAATGCACTCATGGCCATATGCAGGATCCTGCCTTCAGTGTATGCTGGAGGATGCAGGGGTGGGAGGAGAAAAATATAGTATTTGCAATTGCAAAAAAAAAAAAAAACAAAAACAAAAAAAACCTGGACCCCAGCTGTGATGGTGGGTGCTTATGACCAGTTACCCATGGAAAGGAAATCACTATTTGCTACACATCCCCAGGAGTTGAGAGAATAGGTTCCTTAAAATACTTTATTTGAAATATTACTAAATGGTGCTGTATCCAGTACTCAAAGGGTTTTTGTGATTTACTTTTATTATATAATGCATTTACTTTATATACTCACCTGCAATTCACAGTATTATCTATGTTCCTATGGCACAGCCATTCACATGCAATGCATATGCCTTAGCGTCAGCTGCAATGAATAGCCATGAGTTGTATATTAAAATGTATATACAAATCAGAACTTTTAATTTTATAATTTATTAAAGTCCAGATGTCTGGGTTCTTTTGCAAGCAGTTTGACTTTTTAAACTTTGATTACTCAATCTGCACACCAAGTAACATTCAATATGCATATACTGGCCTTTCCAGATTGCAGTTATTGTCATTTTCTTCCCGAGATTTCTTCCACTCAAGCAGCCGTTAGGGGTGCCATGGCATCACTATTCAGCAGTCATCTCTGGAAGGCAGGATTAAGCACATTCATGCGGTGTGTGATACAGCACTTTATCTTCCACTACAGCTCCACAAAGCCCAGTCCCATAGGCAAGACTCTTGAGTCGGGGCTGACTCAGAAATATATTTTGTGCACTGCAACTTGCCTACCAGCCTTTTAATTAGTCGCTACCTTCTTGACCTTTCTTTTGAAGTGGATTCTGACTCTTGGCTCCAAGCTCTTTCATTAGTTGGTTTCCTTTCACTCCAGCCAAAGCCTTCCTGAATTATCCTTTTAATAAGTCAGATTCTGTTCCCTGCCATCAAGTTCTATAATTAATCACCTCATTTTACAGCACCATTGCTTTCCCATTTTCTGTATTTTTACTTTTAGAAAAATCAATTCTCACAATTGACTGCCAGCAAGAAGCATAAGCCCAAGCATTAAAATAGAGCATTCAAGAGTTCAGGAATGCTGTGGCCATGCCTGCAGAGAAAGGACTAAATAAAAGGCCAGTAGTGAAAAGGGAGAGGAAGGAAATGACTAATTACAGGTGATGGTGGCCAGGAGAAGCCTCACTAGGTCCTTTGCCAATTCTTACTGGATGGGGGTGGGGGGGTGGGATTACATTAAGCTGCTTTAAAAGCACCATAAATCAAACTGGAATGGGGTGTGGAGATGGAAAGTCCAAAGGAAAACAATAGCATGCAATAATCTGACAGTAGTGTCTGGATTAACTGTTTCAAACAAACAACAAAAATAGTCCATTCTAGAGAAGGGTGCTATTTGGAATTCAGAATCCAATGTCTGGAAGTGTAATGTGGAGAATGGATGGACCCTGTGGTAGCAGTTTTGAGAAGACATTTTAAAGTTACACTCATGGCCTTTTAAAAAAAAAATATTCTGGGCTTTGGTGAGTTATTTTCTTTGACTACAGCTTCCATGATATTTCTTGTTGGATCTTTCTTTTTCTGAATAAACATTAAATAAATCAGGGCATACCCTTTCTGAACACATACAGTTCTGCTTCATCACAGTGATTGGCTGGCCCCTGGCACCTCTTCCCTTCAAAGTTCAGTGACAAGAGAAAGTCTTGTTCTTATCTCTGAACAGCAACCACAGATATTTGTTTGTTTGTGCCATCTTTCTCTTGAAGTATCCAAAGTGTCTTACAGTGTTTAAAAGAAAAGCAAAATAATAAATTATTACAATATTAAAACATCATTAAACAAATACAGTACAATATTAAATCACTCAAGGGTGACATGCCATCATCTCTGATCAAACAGACAGGTGGTGGGAAAGGTTTCCATCAGAAACCCTCGAGAACATAATTGTAGGCAATATTAGCAAGGGCTATTGGTCTGGTATAATAAAGCTCCATATGTCAATACGTACTTAGGCTACAGCATTCATTTTCTGCCCACAGAAAGAGAGGAGATGGGGGGGGGGGGATCCTACTTATTTCTGCTGATCCTTATTTATTTATAATAATCGTAGAACTGCAGCACTGGAAAGGACCCTATGAATTATTGAGTCCAGCCCCTCAAGGAGGCCCAGTGGAAATGAAACTCCCAGCCTCTGGATCCACGGCCAAATGCCTAAACCTCTGAGTTATAGGTGAAAATTACTTGCACGCAAATTTGCCTCTAGGGCTACAATTTTTGATAATTGTTTTGGAGACAACTGATGTTCAGAATCTATATGTGCCATATTGGCTGACCTTACTTTTGGAAAAAAATACCTAACCAAAGCCTCCTCCATTTCAGCCTGAAAGGGAACAGGTAAGGAGTCGGCAGATGTAGGCACATGGTTCAGAAAGACAAATAGCCATTATTCAACTGATTTTACAACATTTCTATGCATTTCTGTCCGATAGCTCAAAGTGTGGTCTTGTTAAGTATCCTTTTTTGTTTAAACCAATAAATGCACTACTCTAGGAAAATTATGTTCAAAAAATAGATTCACTCATCCAGGTAGACATGACTGCCACTCCTCCTTACCTTATTTTTAGTGTGCTCATTGTGACTCATTAACTAAAATCACCAAGTGTAATGACCAAATTTGCCAAATCACTTGGAGTTATTTTACCACACCTTTACCATTAGTATTTCACAGAATCACAGAGTTGGAAGAGACCACAGGGGCCATCGAGTCCAACCCCATGCTATGCAGGAACTCCATCAAAGCACTCCCGACAGATGGCCATCCAGCCTCTGCTTAAAAACCTCCAAAGAGGGAGAGTCCACCACACTCGGAGGCAGCCTATTCCACTGCTGAACAGCTCTGACTATCAGGAAATTCTTCCTGGGATTCAGGTGGAATCTCTTTTCCTGTAGTTTGAAACTCATGTTCAGCTTGTGGTCTACCAAGACTCCTAGATCCCTTTCACAGGTACTGTTGTCTAGCCAGGTGTCTTCCATCCTATATCCGTGCAGTTCATTTTTTCTGCCTAGCTGTAGGACCTTATATTTCTCCCTGCTGAAATTAATTTTTTTAGTTTTGGCCCAGGACTCTAATCTGTCAAGGTCATTTTGAATTTAATCCTGTCCTCTGGGGAATTAGCAGCCCCTCCCAATTTGGTATCATCTGCAAATTTAATCAGCATACTCTGTATTCCTTCATCCAAGTCATTGATAAAGATGTTGACTAGCACAGGGCCCAGAACAGAACCCCGAGGCATCCCACTAGTTACCTTTTCTTGTACATTTTTTTTAACATTTAGCTCAGTTGAAAGTTCTTTAATCAACCATTCTGGTTTCTTTAGACGTCTTCTGTTTTTTCTTCTTATTGGAACAGTTTTAGATTGTGCTTTTAGTATCTCCCTTTTAAGAAATTCCCATCCATCCTGAATTCCCTCTTTTAGTATTTTTGTCCATGGAATCTTTGTCCATGGAATTACCGACAGTAATTCCCTAAATTTACTGAAATTGGCCTTCTTAAAGTCTAGAATGCATGTTTGGCTGCAGTTGGCTTCCCTTTCCTACTGTATAACAAATTCCAAGAGAGGTTGTCACTCCCACCTAAGGAACACACCACTTCAACCCCATTAACAAGGTCATCCCTGTTGGAATTTAATTCATATGATAGGAATTCTGGTTCACACTCTGCACAGACATCTTGTGAAAATGTATGAATTTCAAACGTCATTGGCCAACATCTCAGTACACCCGAAGTTGGTTTTGTTAGCAGTTACTGTTATGTGCTGTCAAGCTGCATCCCGCTTATGGCGACCTGGGAGCAGCTGAGCACTGGCCTGCAGCTGGGGTCAGCCATGGTGTCTTCCCTGCTACATTAGGAGTCCCAGTCAAATGCTGATGGAAGACTAGGGATGGCTTCCATCCCCAGTCCACTATCGAAGAGGAGTGTCATTGGCCCCAGCTGTTGGGTTGAAGAGTACAGGAAGGCAGAAGAATGAAATGGCTGGGAAAATTCCTGTAAAAGGAAATTCCCACCCAAGCAGGACTATAAAACAACTAGACGGCAAGACAAACCTGCAAGGAAGACTAAGGGATAGTTGGACAGAGGAAGAGTGGGAAGTACTGAAGTGGAGAAGAGTTCAACTGAGGCAGAAGAGAAGAGTGGGCAAGGCTGACAGTCAACTGGTCTGTATCTACTTTGCTGGATTATCTTTAACTAGGGAGCCTTCCACATCAGAGTCTAGCACCCCCCAGGGCAGCAAGGCTTGAATGATGTAGTATCTGTCCAAAGTAGACAAGTTTACTATGGGTCAATGGGAGGCCCCGCCAGCTGCAACACCAACTACAAAGCACACACTGACCCCCCAGCTGAAAAGGTGGAGACCATAGCAAAAGTTCAAGCAATAACACCAGACAGCCCAGGACTTGAAAGAAGGACAGATTATATTGTGAACTATTTCTCTCTCTGTTTAATTATCAGTGCCAGCAGGTGTGAAGTGGAGTGCCAGCAAGTGTGATTAATGGACTGGACTATAGGGTGGAGAAGGGCTGAGAGAATTGCCCATGGGTCCAAGGATCTCCTTTTAAATAGTTCTACCATGAAGAGTTTCTTGCTTGTAAATGCTGTCGAACTTTCCTTATGATGACCAGCACACCTAGTGGTCCCTTGGACATCCATTTACCAGTGGACAGACTGAATGCCTTCGCATGACGCTAACAGGTTTTCCAGGTATTTGAGATATTTAAGGAGTGGTTTTGCCTGTGCCATCCACCAGGATGCTTCCACGGCCAAGCAGGGGAATTTGTACCCAGGTTTCCTGAGTCTATCCACTACACTGCACTGTTTTCCATGCATTGTCAACAACATATGGAAATAAACCCTTAAAAAAACCTTGCAAATAATTCCTAGACACTAGTGTGTTACTTTCTTGCAGAATTCATTTCTTTGCTCTAGCTACATTATTAACTAACAATACTTTTTTTGACTGTAGAAACAAAGGATGCATTAGCATAAAACATTGTCGTTGAAGCCAAAATCCTAAGTCTTGTTAACATGTTCATTTTATATCCTGCTGAAACCACAAATAGTGAATTCTTTATGGAGAGCATATTAGCAAACATTAAGCTAAGATTAACTTCATTACTTCCGATTGGCTTAGCTCCATTAATTAAAGCCACAGCCTGATTGCGGTTCAAAAATGCTAAAAGTCTACAAAATGTGGAAACTATCCAAACATATAAAGTGGTTCTGCCTTATCGAGCTGTGTTTTTTGAGATATACATCGGATCCTTTGAAAGGCTACATGGGCAAAGGTGCCACCTGATGGCCACAGCTGAAGGCTGAAGGCCCTACAGAAATAGCCCTTTGCCTAGATTCAAGTTGGTATTTGCACCAGCATAGGTATAAAGCTGATGTGTAAATCATGGTGGCAGATTGCCACTGATTGTCCCTCACATTTTTTGGGACACACCAAGTACACAACTAGCATGTGATAAAGAAGATATATGCTAATTATTAGTTAGCAGCAGTTTATCATCATGATTCTATACAATTATACATACTGTACACTCCCATATCCAAGAAGGGTTCAGACACCTGTGAGTTAACTAGAAGAAAGAAATGAAAAAAATATGAATGTAACTGAGCTGGTTCATGGGTAAAAAAGCAAAATCGACCATTCTGCAATACTTGCATTATGACCAAAGAAAATGCTGCGAAAATGAGTTCGGCTCCTGCCTGCATGACATAACCTTTCTTGTACACGACACATTAGCGTGTACCAGTGTATAAATAGGTAGGTCTCTTAATTTCACCTCTTCTCCTAGAAACAAACTAAGGTGGAGTGACACAAGGTAAAAATTGCAAATTCAATGAAGAATGGGCCACCGGCTTAAAAAAATAATAATTAAAATTTTTAAAATTGTGTTTATTCTGTCTCCCATGCCACTAGATGGTGCTAGGAATCCTTGCACGATCTCTGCCATAGCACTGCAATGGAATTACAACTAAGTAGTGCCTTTATAACTAGATTTGAGGGAAGTGCTGAAAGTATTTCAGCAATAGTAACGACCCTGGTGGTTTCCAGCCATCCCACTGACATGCAGCTAACCAGCAACTGTTTTAACAGGAAAGAGAACAGAGAGGTTCTTAACCAGAGAGGTTCTTTTGTTACAGGGTGTAACAAAAGAACTGATCTCAAAATAGTTCGTGTTTCTCTATGGGCCACTTCAGCAGCAGTGTATTAGGCCTTCCTTTTCCCACAGAGTCCCCATATACAGTAACAATCCTGAAGTTACCTATGACTGAATTCACTGTCAGTGCATCCGACAAGTGGAAGGGCAGTCACTCCAAGATGTCTGAATTACAGCTCTTTTTAGCCCTCTGGAGCTGCTGTGAAAGATTATGAGGAGATGGTTGTTGTGTGTTTTTCGGGCTCTTTGGCCATGTTCTGAAGGTTGTTCTTCCTAACGTTTCACCAGTCTCTGTGGCCGGCATCTTCAGAGGACAGGAGTAGCACTCTGTGTGTGCACAGAGGACAGTGCTACTCCTGTCCTCTGAAGATGCCGGCCACAGAGACTGGCAAAACATTAGGAAGAACAAGCTTCAGAATATGGCCAAAGAACCAGAAAAGCCCACAGCAACCATTAGATCGCCTTTGCGAATACATTCCGAAGAGATTTTTTGAGACAATTCTGAGTAGGAGTGGAAAGTGTAAGAAAGGAAATGGGGCAGGGAGGGAACTGCAATCTCCCCCCAACGATCCACACTTATGGTCCTCATTCCTCTTAGTCACCTGCAATATGACATTGAGAAGGTGCATGCCATAACCTGAGCTTGGACATAGCATATTAATAAGTAACAACTCTACTTATAGGGTAATGAGAGTATAATGTTGGTTTTTCTGAAAAAAGTATCTGTGGATAACATTTTTACTTTTCTCATGAAACAAGTAACATTTACTCATTACTTCTTCTCATTACTGTTTTGAGGGCAAAAATGCTTTGGAGGATTCGTGTGTCTGGGTGTATATGTGTGTGTTATATGTTTAATTCTTACCTTTTCACACATATAATAGAAAAAAAGAGGGAAATAGCAAATAACAAAGAATGCAATAAGCTTTTCAATGAATGAAATGTTAATGAGATACTGGGGTGGCAGAGGAGCACCTGCCGAGTAGCAGAAAACATTTCGCATAACTTGCCAAGGTCTGACAACTGCATATTAAATGCACTCGATTCTCATTGAAAACAGAATGAACTCAATCATGCCAAGCATAACTTTTCTAGCAGCTTGTGCTATAAGTTTCAAAGTGGTAGTAAAACCTTAGTATCTTTTCAATCTCTGCTATCCAATGAAAGGCACCCTTCCTTGACAAGTTTGAATAAAGCACATCAGGAGTTTTCACCCCAATTAGACAGAAATATATAACTTTCCAAAATAGGTATAAAAAGTATAAATGTATCATTTTAGCAGTACAGCTACAACATTTTTTTCAGGCTGGTGTGAAATCTGGCGTAAGTGTAGACTCTATCCTGTAAATAATTGATGTCATATATCAGGTAATTAGTTCGATAGTGTGATTTTGAGGTTTATATAATTCTTTCTGACTTTTTTGTGACTTGCCTGTATCATTTTAGTAATCTATTACTCATAATCCATAGGTAAATGTTAAACAATGTGCTCAACAATGAAAAATAAAATAAGCCTAATAGCCTTGTTCACCCCAATCTCAGGAGTCAACCAGTGCAATAAAACACAAAAGAGAAATAAAAGCAGAGTTGTAGTAGGCTCCTTGTTTATGCACTTACAAACTTATTTGTTACCTTTCTCCCAAAAGGGGACTCAAGTCAGATAAGAGTCAATTAAAACTTCAAAAAGATGGGTTACTTACCTGTAACCATGGTCCTTCAAGTGGTCATCTGTGAATTCATACAAAAAGGGTTAAATCAGTGCCATCGTTGGTCCTCTCGGAATGTTCTCAAGCTTAAGAGAAAAGAAACAAAGTTTAAGGTTGCCTGTACTGCGCATGCTCTGCCCACTCAAACCTCAGTTCCATTTTTCCGCCAGAGATATCTGAGTAAGAGCCAGATACTGTATTGACAGTGACAGATAGTGGGGAGGGCGGGCGGGATTGTGTGAATTCACAGATGGCCACTTGAAGAACCATGGTTACAGGTAAGTAACCCGTCTTTCTTCAGTGTGGTCTTCTATGAATGCACACAAAAAGGGTGACTAGCACGCTAACTTACTGGCAGGAGGGCCGTCACTTGAGAACAGAAGTCAATACCGCTCTCCCAAAAGTTCCTCCTTCTTAGCCCTCAGGTCCAGCTTGTAGAGAGTGATGAATGTTGAGACGTTCGACCAGGTAGCGGATCTACAAACGTCCGGCACATCAACACCACGAAGCAGGGCCGTAGATGAAGCCATAGCCCTGGTAGAGTGAGCCCGAAGGCCTTCTGGAGGGTCTTTCCATTTTAGTTCATAGGCTAAGGTTATGGAGGAGACTAACCATCTAGAAAGTGTTGAGGAGAAAGCTGGAAGACCTCTTTTATGTCCAGAATAACACAAGAACAGCTTATTGGAAAGCCTAAAGTCCTTAATTCGTGCAACATAAAAGACAAGTGACTGCCTAACATCCAACATGTGGAGCATGCGCTCAGTGTCAGTAGTGGGATTAGGAAATAACGTAGGTAAAACAAGAGGCTGATTCAGATGAAAGTCTGTAACAACTTTAGGGAGGAACAATGCGTCTGGATATAACATCACCTTTTCCTTGAAGAACTGTAAATATGGTTGATCAACTCGGAGAGCAGCCAGCTCGCTGACTCTCCTAGTGGAAGTAATGCTACCAAAAACAGGCATTTAAGACATAGAAACTTAAGGTTACAGGTAGCCATGGGTTCAAATGGAGGACGTGCTAAAGTGTGCAGGACCAGTTGGAGAGACCACTGGGGAACTAGAGGTCGGACGGGTGGTCTCAAATTGATAAGTCCCTTGAGGAAGGCCTTCACCGTAGGGTGAGAAAACAGTTGAGATGAGTCAGAGTCGCGAGGTTGAAAGGAGACGATTGCAGCTATGTAGACCTTGAGGGTAGAAACAGATAAATTGAAATCAAACAGGTAACGCAGAAACTGCAGTAGTGTAGACAAAGAAACAGGGGAAGAAATCAGTCCTCTAGACTCGGTAAATTTCAAGAAACTTTTCCACTTGTATCTGTATAAGAGGGTAGTGGATGAGTTTTTTTTATTTGTCTAGGACTTCCCTAATTTCCGGGATATCTTCCACACAGTCAGATGCAAAGTCTCCGGCTCTGGGTGGAGAACATTGCCCATATCCTGCGACTGTAAGTCTGGTGAAAGAGGAAGTATCATGTATTCCGAGGCCATTTCCAACAGCATAGGAAACCATGATTGTCGAGGCCAGAAGGGCGCAACCAGAATTGTCTCTCCTGAATCCTGACGAAGCTTCACTAGGGTCTTCTGAACCAGGGGGAGCGGGGGAAACAGATACATGAAGGTGAATGTCCATGGTATCATAAACGTGTCTCCTAGGGAGTTGAGTCCTAGACCTGCTTGGGATGCGTATAATAGACATTTCTTGTTGTGGTGAGTGGCAAAAATGTCTACTTGAGGAGTTCCCCAACGATGGCACAGATCTGCAAACGTCTCGTCGTGTAGCTCCCATTCGTGTGTTTGGTTGGTGCAATGGCTCAGTTTGTCTGCCAACATATTGTCCCCTGTGGAGAGGTGGACCACCACCGGAAAAATGTGTCTGTGGTAGCACCACTCCCAGAGGTGCACAGCTAGATAAAGAAGTGACTGGGAGTGGGTCCCTCCTTTTTGGTTATATAATACAGTGGTGCCCCGCATAGCAACGTTAATCCGTTCCAGGATTAACGTCGCTATCCAGATTTGTCGCTATGCAGGGGGGAAACCGTTTAATGTGTTTCTACTGGGGAAAAACTCACCGGTAAGCGAAGATTCCCCCATCCGGCCACCATTTTCGCTGCCCGGTAAGCGAGGGCAGGGCGCGAAAATGCTGCGGGTGGCCATTTTCTGCATCAGGCGGCCATTTTGGAACCTGATCAAACGCTTACCGATCATCACAATGCGATGTTTTGCCTATTTTAACATCGCAATGCGATCGCATTAGCGATTGCAAGAAAAACGCGTCACTATGCGGATTCGTCGTTAAACGGTGTGCTCGTTAAGTGAGGCACCACTGTACATGGTCGTGGTGTTGTCCATCACCACCTGAACACCACGACCCTGTATTAGAGGAAGGAAGGACTTGAAGGCTTTTATGACGGCAATTAACTCCAGGTGATTGATGTGGAGAATTTGCTCTTGTGATGACCATAGAGCGTGAATGTGATGCTGCCCACAATGTGCTCCCCATCCTGTGGGGCTTGCATCAGTGGTCACCTGCACAGTCAGTCGAAGAGGTGTGAATGGTCAGCCTACTCTGAGGTGAGGCACAAAGGTCGACCACTGGAGCTGTGTGCTAACTCCCAGGTTACTTTGAGACGCTTCTTCGGATGATCCATGAGAGGGTCAAACAGGGATAGGAGCCAAATTTGAAGAGATCTGAGTTTGAGACGGGCATGGGCCAGATCAGGTGTTGTCGATGCCATCAGGCCTAGGAGGTGTTGGGCATGTTTCGCACATACCCGGTGTAAGCAATCAGCTCTCCTAAGAGATGCTTGACCGTGCAGACAGAGAGTAACTAGAAGCCTGTGCTCCCTCATTAGGCTGAGTCAAGTCCTGGTAACTTCAGCCAAAGGCCGCCCCACAACTTCTGCTTACAAGTCTGCCCTAAAAAGATACTTCAGCAACCTTAGAAAACTCCAAACAAGAAAAACACATGAGCTATGTAGTCAGTAGACTCACTTTGCTCAATCTAGGTAGGAATCAGTAGCAAGATGTGGCCCTAAAATTCCCCCTCTGGATAATATTAAGACAGCTACACTGTTCAAGAGACCAATTGATTTTTATAATTATTATTTTATTAAGAAAAATACAGAAATTCACAAAATAAAATCAGTTTTACTCATAAGCAAGCATGTTATCATTTTCAAGGATTGATACAAAATATAAATGAAGCAATAATTCTCTTTAAATACAAAAACACTAAAAATCCTAGAAACTCTATAAAAAGCTCTATTAGGGTGGGCAAAAGGCAAAAAGCCCCCCTTTCTACCTAGTCCCCTACATCTCTATCAGTCTGTTACCTGCACTGCGCAACAGGCAACAAGACCTAGCAAAACTGTAGTCCAAAAAGGCCCAAAAATGAGAAATCAGGAAAGGTCTATTGTCCATAGTAAGAGTTCCTTTTTCAAGCTTAGCTGGAACCCCCCTTCTTCTCCGTCTCTCACGCTGTCATCCAATCATGGCATGAAGTCAGGTAAACAGTCCTTCCTTAACGTCTCTCTTCTCTTCTCATGAGAAACAGGTGTTGTTTTCTTCAGCACGTCTGCAGCTCTGCCAAAACAAATGACCAGTCTTCTTATCTAGGAATGTCCTCCTCAGGCCTACAAGAAAACATTCCCACATCCCTCTAGTAACACACTGTCAGCATGCAGAAGTCATTTATATAGAGAACCAATATGGAATCCATTTTACATTATTCACTACTACATAGCCCATCTTCAGTACAAGATTTAATCCACATAAATCAATCCATGACACCCGGACACCTGGACGAAATTTCTTGATGGCTTTATGTAGTTTCCATGTGCGTTCTGCTGGGAGGAAAATACGGCCCATGGTAGCATCTATTGTGGCCCCAATGTAATCCACAACTTGTGAAGGTATAAGGCGTGACTTCTTGTGGGTCACTGTAAGTCCCAGATTGTGCAAAACATGGAGAATGAACCTTGTGTCTTTCAGGGCTTGACTTCTGGAGGATGAGACCACTAACCAGTCGTCTATGTAAGGGTAGATTTGCATGCCATTCAGACGCAGGTATGCTGCCACTGGGGCCATGCATTTCATAAATGTCCGTGGAGCCGTTGAAAGTCTGAATGGGAGGGCCAGTAACTGATAGACATTGTTTCGAAATATGAACCTCAGGAACTTGCGATGATTGGGGTGAATAAAAAGGCAAAGGTAAAGGTTCCCCTTGACAATTTTTATCCAGTCGTGTTCGACTCTAGGGGGCGGTGCTCATCCCCGTTTCCAAGCCATAGAGCCAGCGTTTTGTCCGAAGACAATCTTCCGTGGTCATATGGCCAGTGCGACTTAGACACGGAACGCTATTACCTTCCCACCGAGGTGGTCCCTATTTATCTACTTGCATTTGCATGCTTTCGAACCGCTAGGTTGGCGGGAGCTGGGACAAACGACGGGCGCTCACTCCGTCACGTGGATTCAATATTACGACTGCTGGTCTTCTGACCCTGCAGCACAGGCTTCTGAGGTTTAGCCCACAGCGCCACCACGTCGGGTGAATGGTTATGCGGAAATAGGCATCTTTCAGATCTATTACCACGAACCAGCTGTTCTTTTGCAGCAGGTGGATTATTGATTCTAATGTCACCATCCGGAAGCGTCAGGGACAAAGGTATGTGTTCAGTGTTCTTAAGTCCAAAATGGGTCTTATGCCCCCATCTTTCTTGGGAACAGTGAAATACCTTGAATAAAAGCTGTTTACGACGTCTCTTTTGGGGACTCTTTGAATAGCATTTTTCTCTAGTAGAGATAGAACTTTTTCCTCTAGAGCAGGATCGTAAGATGTAAATTCCACATGCCCTAGAGGAGGATATTCTATAAACTCCAGAAGGTAGCCTGATTGAACGATGTTCAAGACCTATGAGTCATTTGTAATAACGCGCTAATTTGGGAGATAGGGTTGTAGCCTTGTAGTGGGATGTGGTGTAGGAACCGTAGTGGTGAAGTTGAAGATAATGCTTGGGTTTCTTAGCAGGAAGTTTGTAAGATTGTCTGTGATGTGTTTGCTGTGGACGGTAGGCAGGAGCAGAGGAGCTGGCAGTAGAGGGTGCTTGTTGAGAAGTGGTCTTGTATTGTCTATATTGTTGTGGAGGTTGGTAATATTGACCATAAGGCTTTTTCCATTGGTACTTGTTATACCTGGGTTGTGGTTGCATATAGTAAGATTTGGCTGTTTTCTTTGCCTTATGCAGTTCCTCTAGATGGCCATCAGCCTTATCATTGAAAAGCTCGGAGGCATCAAAGGGTAAGTTCTCCACTTTAGTTTTGACGTCGTCCAGAATGTTGGCAGCTCTTAACCATGCATGCCGGCAAAGGGATACAGCAGATACAAGCACTCTAGCCACAGCTTCCACAGGATGGCAAGTGGATAGTCGTTGGTGTTTGGAAACAGTCTGGGCCTCTTCATAAGTGTTCAGAAACGCCTGGCGGCTGTCCTCAGGTATCATCTTAAGTCCAGGCAAGATCCGGACCCACAATTGCATCTGATAAGACCCCAGGGCTGTTTGGTAATTTGTTACCCTCAGGAGGAAGGAGATGAGGGAATACATCTTACGGCCGAGCACCTCCAGCTTCTTCCCTTCCTTGTTTGTGGGGGTAACGTGAGACTTTCCAGTAGGTCTAGTGCAGCTGGTCTCGACGATTAAAGAATTAGGTATGGGATGCTTAAGCAAAAATTTTGTATCTGACCCAAAAATTTTCAGTGCGTCTAGAAATTGGCGGAGTTGTGGAAGACTGATCCCACACTTCTTTTATGATTTCCAGTATGGCAGGTAGAAAAGAGGCTAGGGGGAGCGGAGCACTCCTGACTGATGTCCCCAAATATAAGGTCTTCCGTGGGGGGTGCAGGCTGATCAACATGTACTTTAAGTGCCTTCGCCAGTCTGGAGAGCATTTGTGTATAGGAGGAGAAATCCTCTGATGGTGAAGAAGCATGGGGGTCTGCCATGTCCAACTCAACCACTTCACCCTCCGGAAGGTCACCCTTGGGTGGGCACTGAGGCTGTTCTTCATCAGAGTCAGAATCCTGAGAAGAGAAAGAGGCCTCTTCATGGGACATCTCTAAATGGGGTCTTTTGGATGGCCTGCGCTCGACATCGAGGGAAGAGGCCATTGTACGTTGAGAAGATGGTGCAGCAGTAGATGTTGAAGGCAATGGAACCGGGGCTGCCGGCTGTTGAGGAGCCGTAGGTTGCTCAGCTGAGGAAACAGTAGGCATAGGTGCCCCGATGCCGAGATTCCGTTGGTGTCAATGTTTTCTTCGCAGGGTCAGCGTCGAAGAGGAGGAGACATAAATGTATTTCACCCTCTGTCGCGACTGCCACCTCCTCCTACGTCACCACAAGAGATGACAGGTCACGATCCTTCACACACACACACACTTCGCTGCCACCAACCACACATAAACCTGACACTTCAGACTTATTGTGGATTTCAAAATAAAAATGATGTTTTATTGAATACAGAAATAAAAATGTAAATCACTCAGTAAAAGAATCACTTGTCAAACTATATTTCTCAGACCTTAACCCTGCACAGTTCTTGGTTACTTAACACTCAGGTACCTAACCTATATCTAACCCTCTCACTCTCTCATTCCCCAACAACAACCTTTTCCCTCTTTGCACACCCCCCTTATATACACAAACTCCACCCCTTTAAGACCCACCTCCTGCCCTGCCATAGGCCAGGAAACTCCAGCCTTAGCCAAGACAGGCAGGTGACGTCATGGCACACGTCACATACCTTCCCCCTTTAATAAGTTGTTTTGTGGGGGAAAGCTAAGGTGCTTTTTCCCCAAAACAACTGCAACAAACATCAATCATTACATTTATCAACACAGTTTAACACAACTACAAATATACTTACACTTCCTCCATACAGGTAAATAAAAACATGCAATGCAAAACATTTATCATAACACAATACATAACTTTCCAAACATTTTACATTGCCATATACCATACACAGAGTCCATAAGTCCTTCAGATGTTGTCTTCCGGTCTTCTGGATAAGGCGTCAGCCACACAGTTTATAGTCCCTCTGACCACCTTAACCTCGAAATCATAGTCCTGCAAAAGAAGCGCCCACCTCATCAGTTTACTGTTCTGTGATTTCATAGTCCGCAACCACGATAGAGGTGAGTGATCAGTGCACAAGGTAAAATGTCGACCCCAGACGTAAGCCTTCAGCTTCCGGATCGCAAAGATGATCGCCAAACATTCTTTCTCGATGGTAGAAAGATTCTTCTCCCTGGGAAGCAACTTCTTGCTCAGGTACGCCACTGGATGTTGGTCTCCGCTGTCATCCTGTTGGCACAGTACCGCTCCCACACCGGCATTAGACGCATCCGTGTAGATGATGAACTCTCTGTTGAAGTCAGGAGCATGCAGCACTGGATGGTTGGTTAGAGCATCTTTCAGCTGTCCAAACGCCATCTCGCACTCTTCCGACCAGGAAACGCTGTTGCTGCTCTGCTTCTTTGTCAGGTCTGATAAAGGTGCAGCAATCTCACTGAAACCGGGTATAAACTTTCTGTAATACCCTGCCAGACCTAAAAAGGATCTCACTTTCTTTTTAGTGGTAGGTCTGGGCCAATTCAGGATTGCTTCTATCTTGGCCTCTAAAGGTTTGATTAGGCCTCCTCCCACTATGTGACCTAGGTACTTCATCTCTGAGTTACCTAGCTGACACTTACTAGCTTTAACGGTTAAGCCAGCATCTTTCAATCTTTGTAGCACTAACTCTAGATGATGCAGGTGATCTTGCCAGGTGTTGCTAAAGACCCCTATGTCATCGATATAAGCTACTGTGAAGTCACTAAGCCCTTTCAGAGTATGGTCCATGAGCCTTTGAAATGTTGCTGGTGAGTTTCTCAGGCCAAAACTGAGGACCCGGAACTCAAACAGGCCAAATGGACTACCAAATGCGCTTTTCTCTTGGGCCTTAGGATCACTTCTTCCTTGCAAACACTCTTTGGTTAGACCTAAAAAGGATATGACTCTGCAACCTCTAATCATCTTACTTAGGTCATCAAGCCTAGGCATAGGATAAGCATCAGGTTTAGTTACTGAATCTAACTTGCTGTAGTACACACAGAACCTGACACTGCCATCCGGCTTGTCTACTAAAACTACAGGGGCTAACCAAGCGCTAGATGAGTGTACAATAATTTGATCGTTCAGCATTTCGTCTAGCTCTTTGCGAATATTGTCAAAGTAATAACCTGTTACTCTATATGGTGTTACAGACTGAGAAGCATTCCCTGTGTCAGTCCTGGGTAGCACTCCCTTGTCAACACCAGGTTTGTTTGAGAACACTTCTTGAGGTTTTGTAACCAGCGTTCTACAACTATTCTGCTGTTCTCTGGATAGAGCAGGGCTGATCTGCACCTCTTGTGGATTGAACTTTTGTGGGCCCCTCCCTTCCCCGAAGGGCAACCCATGTTCCTCCTTATCAGCCGCTTTTATTGCAAACTGCACATGGTTGGTCTCTCTGTAATAAGGCTTCAGGGCATTGATGTGAACGACCCCCCTGCCTAACCTTTTCATAAGTTTGGATGTATGAGAGGTTCCTAAATCTGTGATTATCTCAGAAGGAAAACCCATCCTACTCATGTAATTTACTAAGGCTTCTGCTACAGTCTGGGTCTCTATATTACGTAATGGGATCGCTTCCGGATATCTCGTTGCATGGTCTACTATAGTTAAAATAAATCTGTCCCCCCGCTTAGTGGCATTGGGCAATGGACCTATGATATCCACCCCTAGACGTGTAAAAGGAGTTGAAATCACTGGTAATGGGCATAGCTTTGCTCTAGTTTTATCACAGTTAGAACCCTGTCTCTGACAAATATGGCATCTTTGACAGAAACTCTTAATATGTTTACCCATATCAGGCCAGTAAAAGTTTTGGGCTATTCTTTGTTTGGTCTTGTTGATCCCCATATGAGCTGAGAAAATGTCTGCATGTCCCTTTTCCAGAATCATAGGGCGATATTTCTCAGGCACCACCAACTGTCTCTTGACTTCAGGCCCCCCTTTTGAAATATTATTCAGTTTTTCTTTATAAAGTAAACCACCCTTAATAATAAAACGTTCAGGGCACTCAGGTGATAAATCTTTATCAGTCACCTTTCCAAAACAGTCTTTTAAGGTGGGGTCTGCTGTTTGTTCCTTGACAAAGAGGCTTTTCTGAGGTATTTCAACTGAGAATGCCTCAGGTTGTGGTACAAATTTCTCTGGCTCTTGAGAGTCAGTCTTATTACTGGCTTCATTTTGTACTGATTGTGAACGTGTTACCACCATGGCACTCTTGACATGCTTTGTTAAGTCATTACCAATAAGAAAAGGGGTAGGAATCTCAGAAGACACCCCCACTCTCCAAAATCCCTTCCAACCTTGATATTCAATTTTCAAATCAGCTACAGGTAGTGAAACTAGTTCTGACCCAATCCCTTTCACAGATAGAGTCTGGTCAGCAATCATACAACTTTGTGGTACTATGTCTGAGTGGCAAATAGAAATTTGAGAACAAGTGTCTCTCAAAGCAGAATATTCATTTTCAAAAACTTTTATCCTGTCCCCAGCAGATTCCAATAAAGCACAATTGGTCTGTATGTAATAACAGTGGACAACTTCAGCGAGAGGTAGCTCCTTCAATGTATCCAATTCAGAGCTCTTAACTGCCTCTGCCTGGGTCTCCATGGCAACAGAACTTTCAATAGAAGAAGCTTGAGGTTTACTCTGAACACAAAATACAGCCTTTGCTTCTTTTACATTAACTTTCTGAGGTGGAATTTCTTTATTTTGCCTTGTATTAAAACATTGTGCAGCAATGTGGCCTTTCTTTTTGCAAATGAAGCAGATTCTCTCCCCCCATGAGCTTTTCCCATCAAATCTCTCAAGTTTCTCT
Source organism: Pogona vitticeps (assembly GCF_051106095.1). NCBI lineage: Eukaryota > Metazoa > Chordata > Lepidosauria > Squamata > Agamidae > Pogona > Pogona vitticeps. The sequence goes on from NC_135784.1 coordinate 96,871,683, forward strand.
TTTCCCTCCAAAACTTGTTTACTGTGCTGGCCCTGTTCTGAGGGCTTTTCACTAAAATGGCCGCCTACTTTAGTCTGTCTCTGCGCTTGTTCCTTAGAGAACTTTGGGTCCCATGTTTTCCTCACACTTCTCCCCTCATAACAACTAGGACCCCTTATTTGAGAAATAAAATCAGCTATTTGTGCAGCATTTCTAACATCAGTTGGTTTCCGTTCTTGAACTAAAAATTTAAGTTCCCCATGGAGTAAGGAATAAAACTGCTCCAGGCCCACAACATTTTTCAATTCCTGAAAAGTTTTTACATTCTCCTGTTCAAGCCACCGATCTAAACACTTTTCTAAGTTAAAACCAAGTTGGGTATAAGATTCATCTGATCTTTTAGTAAGTTTTCTGAACTTCAGCCTAAGATGTTCTGAATTAATGCCAAATCGATTGTAAACCATTTTTTTGAACTCTGAATAATCTTTACTGAGCTCAACTGGCATATCAGCATACACATCAGCCATTTTTCCACTCAGGAGAGACCTCAGAATTATCATTTTCTCTGTCTCCCTCACAGAAAAATCAGCACAACTTCGTTCAAAGATTTTAAGGAAGTTTTCAGGACAATCCCCCTGTTTATATGTAGGAAATTTCTTCAAATCTGACTTTGATAACTGGCTTGGTTCAGTACCAGAATCTCTGTTGTTGTTGTTGTTTTGGTTCAGTAATTCCAATTTCCTAAGTTCAAAAGCCATCCTCTCTCTCTCCAATCTTTCTTCTCTTTCCATCTCCATTTGCCTCATTCTTTCCTCCTTTTCTAATTCCATTTTCTCTTTCTCTAGGGCCATTCTTTCCCTTTCCATTTCTAACTGCCTCATTTGAACTTCATGTGCTTGGGCTAACTGAATTTTCCTCAGTTCTGATAACTGTTCACCATTAGCTTCTTCCCGCACTGAGGCAACTCTTCCCTCACCATTTGACTCATCCCCAGACCAGTCTGACATTGCTTGGTCTCTTTGTTCACTCACTTCTGCCATTTGACTGTGCGTGAGAGGCATTTTAATCACACAGAAGGCTCTTTGCTATTTTCAAGCCTCTGTTTAAAACGTCACTTTTTCCTTTCCTGTGCTAAGGTCTGACACTCTTCAACAGGGTATACCCACAGATATGGCTAGGCTTGTTACTGTAGTCTCTAATGGCTTCTGCCCCTTCACTGGGCCTCTTGCCAGATTTAGAGCTACTTTAATTTTCTGCCCTTGGCTCTACTTCAAAATCCACCACAGCTTCACCCTCTCTCAGGTTCTGTAGTTCACTAGAGAAATCCCCAAATCTTCGTTGCCCTTGGTCTGTCTGTCCCTTCCGAGTTCTCCCAACTCTGGACTCTCAGGCCAAGTCACAACAGCCTCCTACTTTGGATCAATCTCCCTCACAAAATGGACCTTCTAGAGCTCATAAGTCAGTTCCCTCACTCTGAAGTTTAGGTGCCTCTCCACTAGATCTGCTCCCCCCTGGAGACAAATCCTAGAGAGTTACCCACACCCCACTTCAGGTGCACCTAACTAAAATCCTTTTGCTCTGGTCACACTAGCCAAGGCTTTTCTGGGCAACTGGGCAACTGGACAACTCGTATCCCACCGCTGCCACCAGTTTTGTCGCGACTGCCACCTCCTCCTACGTCACCACAAGAGATGACAGGTCACGATCCTTCACACACACACACACTTCGCTGCCACCAACCACACATAAACCTGACACTTCAGACTTATTGTGGATTTCAAAATAAAAATGATGTTTTATTGAATACAGAAATAAAAATGTAAATCACTCAGTAAAAGAATCACTTGTCAAACTATATTTCTCAGACCTTAACCCTGCACAGTTCTTGGTTACTTAACACTCAGGTACCTAACCTATATCTAACCCTCTCACTCTCTCATTCCCCAACAACAACCTTTTCCCTCTTTGCACACCCCCCTTATATACACAAACTCCACCCCTTTAAGACCCACCTCCTGCCCTGCCATAGGCCAGGAAACTCCAGCCTTAGCCAAGACAGGCAGGTGACGTCATGGCACACGTCACACCCTCCTACGGCGTCGGTGGCGATCTGATGAGGTCGAGGACGAATCCGACGTCGAATAGTCCCTTCGACGCCGGTGATGTTGCCTCTTGCGTCGATAATCAGAGTCATGGGAATCATCCTCGGAGGAAGAGTCATGTCAACACCGAGAATGGTGATGATGAGCAGTTGCGTCTCGACACGGAGATCGGTGTCAATCAGCTGAATGCTTCTTTTTCTTAGCATAGTGCTTATGAGGTGGAGACTTTGACCTCGAAGCAATTGAAGACAGAATGAGCCAAGGAAGCCCGCCCTGTAGATATGGTGCTGTGTGGGGCGGAGATTAGGCCTGCAGTAGTGCCGACCAGCTGGCTCGGCATCGGTGACAATATGCCCGCAGGTCGGGTTGGCTCGGCTTGTCGAGGTAGAGAATGGGCAACCTCCGAGAATGAATCCCTGTCCCTTGAGGAGTCCTCCAATATGGGAGAGGGAACGGAGATAGACACCGGTGGTAATTGTTTTAAGGTGTCTGAACTTTTAGCTGAGGATTTTTGTTTGTTTGTTTGTTTTCCAGACATCGATGCCGAAGCGGACTTCGAAGCTGTGGATTTTTTTTGCAGGGGCTTTCTTCTTAGATTTCTCTGCCGGCTTGTCCTCAGGTACTTGTGAAGAAGAAGGACCCTCAGCCTGGGGAGTTATAGGAGTTGAGGGGAGCTCCATTGAGGCAGGCTTAGAAGATGACAAGGTGAGGTCCCAGAGATGGTATTGAAGCCTTTGCCTTCTAGCTTTCAATGCAGCCTTAGTGAACGCCTTAGAATGTTTACAGCTTTGAGCTAAGTGAGCCTCTCCCAAACAAAAAAGGCAGTGACTGTGGCCGTCAGGAAAGGGGAGCTTTCTGTCACAGTCTAAACACCGACTAAAGGGACCGGAGGGGGACATAGGCTGGAGAAAAAGTCGATAGCTCACCACGACAGGCAGTCCGTTAAAAGCATGGGAAACCGATGGCGACCAGAACAAAGGGAAAAACCCAGTGGAAATCCGTTAAGTCCAAAATCCGCGTCAGGGGTGGAGAAAGTAGAATAGTCAGTCCAGGCAAAGTCAAAAATCTGTAGGAATTCAAGTATAAATCGAGTAAAAAAGCGAAAAATAGCAGAGCTCGAACGAGAGGTTCCAAACCTCCGAGAAGGTTTGGGTTGTGGTTGCATACGCAGTACAGGCAACCTTAAACTTTGTTTCTTTTCTCTTAAGCTTGAGAACATTCTGAGAGGACCAACGCTGGTGCTGATTTAACCCTTTTTGTGTACATTCACAAAGACCACGCTGAAGAATAATCATAATTAAAAACAGCATAAGAAACAAAACTTTAAAAACTAACTAAACATGTCATAATATTTAAAGCCACCATTAAAAACAATTTTAAACAATTCTAAAAACCTTTTAAAATCCCCAGACTCAATAAATCCAGCATTCCTAAGACCCCCCCACCCCCACTTATTGCTTAAAAGCTTGCCTGAAAAAGAAGATCTTTGCCTGCAAATGGATCCAACCTGGCTTTTCCAGGCAGACCATTCTAAAGTCTGGGATGAGCCACTAAGAAGGCTTTGTCTTGTGTCTTCACCAAATGTGGCTGTGAGGGTGGTGGGACTGAGAGAAGGGTTTCCCGAGAAAGCTGAGGAGACTCATATGGGGTGATGTGGGACTTCAGATAGCAAGGACCCCTTACGTGCTGCCTACCTTGTACTTGCTCCACACAAGTGGCACTTCCTCAAATAGCATCATCTTTAAATTGGACAAGCTTCCCATTGCCAAAGACAATAATTATTGCACATATCAGTTACTCAACCCACATCACTGCCTCTTACAAATATCATTAATGGGTCAGTGACACACAGAAGGTTTCCATGCCATTTAGGTAATGTATGAATCAGCCTATAGGCTAGAAAATTAAGAACGTTCTAGCAATGCAGTTGAAGTAGTATAGCTTTAAAAAGGATTATGTTACTCTGGGCAATGGCTGTTTCTCCTGCATTCTGTAGGATACAATTCTAATGCCTTACAATTTCCCATTCCCATGTTCAAGGCTTTTCAAAAACATGGTGAACTATCTGAACATAGAAGTCACTGAAGAGTCCTACTCATGTTGACATTGCCTCATGAACAAAGAAATAAAACAAATTCTAAGGGTCAGATCAGCAGCATTAACTGTCTTTTGCTTTTTATACTCAACAGCCACTAGATGGCAGCACAAGCAAGCAAATGGAGCACTGGCAGGCTCAGCACTGTTCATTGACTGCCCTAGCTTTTTTTCTCCTATTCCTTCAACCTTAAACTAATGACAACAGAAGCATCAGATGGCAGATGCAGTGGCAGAACTTTTCATGAGGCCCCAGTGAACTGCTACTGATCCTTGTAAAAATTTCTGGACTAGATAGCAAAAAAGTTTGAAAATGTCTTATTCAGCCTCCTATGCCCACTTCCCATTTGGCCCCACCACTGCTTGCCAAAGCAGCTGTTTCGAAGCACTCCAAGACCAACTTGGTACACATCGATTTGTTGCCACAATTGAGTTCCTGCACACATATACCATCAGCTGCAAAGAGCTGCAAAGGGCTTTGGGTCCTTTTTTCCTAGGGGATAGGGGGGAAAAACGTGTAATAAAATATGCCCTTGGATTTTAAAATTGCAGATTACCATTAGGGATGGGACTTTCATTTTTGGGGGAGGAAGCTGCTGCACTGCATCCTGGATATGGCAGTTCTTAGGGAGGTATCCTCTATGCAGTCCTTAAGGATTCTCATGCCCAGGAAGCATCGCAGCAGGAAATGAGGCCTAGAATGCTGTACAGCTGTACAGGGCTAGGCTCAGCTAGAGGAGAGTGAAATGGGGAGGGGGGAGGCAGGAAGAATGGCACACTCTTATTTGCAATTCTTATTCTCTAGACAGAATTCCCTAGGCATGGACTAAATTGGCTGGGGAATTCAATGAGTTTTCCTCCTGGGAAGTAAAATAAAAATAAAATGAACTGTTAAATACACATGAGCATGGTCAAGGAAGGGACAAGCCCTTGCCTCCATGGTACATTTTTCAAGGGATGAGATGTGAACGACACATGGGGGTACCCTTAAGGACTAGTTCTCAAGTACAAAAACGTTTTTATGGTGACTCATTTTTGGCTGTCTCAATGGGTGTGAAGGAACAACTAAAACAAGTCACTTCAACAAATGAACTTGAATGGCTGAGAATGGGCATTGGAACTGGAATATGGTCTCCAGAGAGTGATGTCCTCTCAAGGTAGATAGAGGGGCAAAGAAACACTCAGGAACTGGATTTATGGTTTGAACTGAGACAGTCTGGCCAACCTCTGTCTTTTCCAGTTTGGGACACAGGTGTGTTAAAAAATGGAACGACTGCTGAGAGGAGCATTCCACCACATGAGCTCCTGTCCACAGGCTGACATGGTACAGCCCAGACCAATATTTCCTACTGTAGTGAAAATCAGATCAGTAGTGAGTTGGTGGATACTTACGTTTGCAAGGGGCAACACAGGTTCCTTACCTCTGTTTTCCTTACTTATTGCTTTTCAGACTTCCTGCCCTCAGAACCCACATTTGTCACGAACATATTTCTGGAGAAATGCCACAAAACAGGAACTGTGCTAGTTTGCAAAGGCTTCTGAGGGACTGGCCGGATGATAGATCTTGTGACTGGAGAATCGCTGGTAATACTCTATGGAACCTCAAGAATACAATTTGAGTGAATTGCTTGGAGGCTTTTTTCAAATCAGGCTGAAAGCCACACAATTTCTTTCCTTGTCTCCTCAGAAAAAGGACCCAAACCGACACATCCACCTTTCACCCTCAGACTATGGCCAGTAGTGATTTGCCAGGGCTGCTGCCTGTTTTGTTGCTACCCCAGCCAATCAGCTGCTGCGCTAAAGGTTTGGGAGAAGAACAGGAGGGAAAACTGTTCCCTTTCGGGGCATGACCTATCATTGCTAGGCAACTATGGAATGTTTCTCCCTCCCCCCCGAAGCTGACAAAACAAGCTGTTGTCCTCATGGTGCTCACTTGAAATCTTAAGTCAGTTTAAGGGGGTATCTTTTCAGAGAGGTGAATGTTCTCCCATCCCCACTTGTCTTTCTACAGAGGAGTTTATTTAACAGCTAGTATTCAAAACTTTTAAAAGGTACTTCTTCAGACTATAGCTTCTAGGAATGACCCATAGACATGCTGGCTTCTGGGCTTTGTGATCTGATATAGAACCATCTCAGATAAGAAGGTTTGGGCCAGTGCTTTAAATGAATCACAAGGCCAGAATTATATCCATGGCCATGCCTTATCTTTGCAGTGCAAACTCTAGCAGAGTTTGGAGAAATTCCTCTTTTGACTAGAACTTCTAGGATGTTCCAGCCACTAGTCATGCTGACTAGTACTCAGGGAAAACCTGAGAAACTTACACCCATGCCAAAAAACTGGTTTTCTTCTCTCTGCCTCTGGTTCCTATGTCAGGTCAAGGAGTGTGACACCTGAACATCTCTCTAAGAGCCCTACAGAAAAATAGAGACCTCTAGGGAAAAATCAGAAGTCTGTGTTCATCACAGCTGGCAGTTTCCCCATTAAATATTAATTCCAGAATGGAATCAGATAAACCATTCCAATTGCATTGAAATTCATCAAAGAACAAATCTTTTCATTGTTTCAATTAGTAGGCAGCATCAGCTTGCCTATTTTTACAAGCTTTGTTTATCTAAATTGCTTCTATGTTTCATATTGTGAGGCGACGAGCCACCTCGCCCAGGATCAGGAGAGTATACTGTCCGACTCTCAAATAAGGACAGAAGCATGTTGGGAAAGGGAGGAGAAAGGAGAGGAAAAGGAAGAACAAGTACAGTTGATCCAGGAAGATCCTTGGACAGGAGAGGGGGTAGAATTCAAAGTGCCTCCTGAGTATGCCAAAAGGGAAAAGGAGGCGACAAATGTATAGAAAGCCCACCATACTGGGGGGAGATTGAATAGCGAAAGCAAAAGAAGGAATACAGGGTGTGGGTGAAGAGGGAAGAACAAAGGAAAGAAAGGCAAAAATGTACAGTGATTCCAGCCCCTTCAGACCATGACAGAGAGAGAGATATGGCTCAACAAAAGGGGAACAGCAGGGAACTACGACGGCTCATCCACAAACTTGAAGTGGCCTGAGAATACACCAAAGTTGATGGGTGCCAGACCCAAATGGACCCAAGACGTTGTTATTCCCCATTGTCTTATCACAAGAGATACCTAGTTTTAATAATGTTGGGATTTATGATTTGTCGTTGAAGTTGGATGATGACAAACAAGACTCAAAAATTGAGAAATCCATGTTAAACAATAAATCGGTTTTATTAGAAGAACTGGGTGTGGCGAATTCTTCTTTGGACAAAGTAAAGAAAAAGGAGGTAGATGACAAGCGGCACAATCGCAATATGCACAAAAAGAAATACCGTACCAAATATTGAAAATATTCAAAAGTCTTACAGCTATGGAAAACTGTAGGCACAGATGCTTAAAAATATATGGAAACTAAACTTAAAGTGCAGGCAAATACTTGTCAGAATTCAACACAAAATTCAGGAGCGTAAAAAGCACAATAAAATACCAAAAATAATGTTTTAATTACATTTTAAAAGTGCAAGAGTTTGTAGTCTGAAATGCATAGTAAAAAACCAGAGAATTCAACTCTAAAATACATCATTAAAAAGTAAAAAGCATTATAACTTTGAGCAGTCTTTAGACTTAAGCTTATTATAGTGACACACAAAAAAAATTTCTAAGTACTCACTCCAGCCCAACTTGTTTGAATCCATGGAAGAAAATCCCTGTTGTCCTTGCCACCTGCTGTTGCTGCTGCTACACGATACTACTTGATGCTCCCTGATACTGTATCAATATTGTTGTTATCCAGTGTGTGTGGTATGGTGGCATGTGAAGTTCCATGTATATGTCTCTTGCCTCCCTATATTTATATTTCTCTCAGATATTTACATTTACCTTTAACTCTAAATAAAAGACTGTTGCCAGGGCTTGGTGTAAAGTAAATATATATAAAAGTAAAGTAAAGTAAAGTAAAGTAAAGTAAAGTAAAGTAAAGTAAAGTAAAGTAAATCTATCTATCTATCTATCTATCTATCTATCTATCTATCTATCTATCTATCTATCTATCTATCTATCTATCTATCTATCTATCTATCTATCTATCTATCTATCTATCTATATGTATATATATATAAAGTAAATATATATAAAATATGGGTGATGGAAATAATGGACATAGCAGATAAGAACTCCCATTTTGACTAACAGATGGGTTCATGTGCCAGGGAAATGGGTTGAGTCCTATTACTCTATAGTCCTAAAGTGCTGGTGGACTAATTTCTACAGGTACCAGTTTACTCTATCTGCACTTCAGGACTCTAGTTTTTAAAAAAAAAAAAATCCTTTGTTTGCTTTCATTCTCCATTATCAAGTGATGAAAGAGATTCTTTTGATAGGCAATTCAGGGGAAACCCTACCACACCTGTGTATTGCAAAGTCTCCAGCACTCCTCAGTTACCTCTGTTTAGAGCCCACTGCCAGCCACATTATAACCTCAGTTCACAGCCAACCATTTGAAGATCCAGAGGTTACCGGCAAGCAACCTGTACTTTATGGTCCTTGTGACTCATGCATGTGGGTGATTGATAGACTCATTTATTGGAGGCAGAGAAACAAAGTCCCACTCTCCCAAAAGCAGCATCATTCCATGAATGTACATCCAGTCTATAATGTGGAAGAACGTGGGTGGTTGCTGCTCTACAAATGTCAGCCAAACAAACCGCTCTAAGAAACACAATAGAAACAGCCATTGCCCTTTCCAAGTGGTACTCTATGGAAGACGGATGTGGCATTTTTGCCAATTGGTAAGCAAGTTTAATAGCAGTTGAGAATGCATTTCTAAAAGGGTAACTGTGTTAGTCTTTTTTAGCATGTTGGCAAAAAAGGGATATGATACAAAGGAGGAAAAAAACTAACAATTAACAGTTTGTTTGTTTGTTTGCTTGCTTGCTTGCTTGTTTGCCAGCCAGCCCATTTGACAAATCTCTGTAATTACATGAGTAATCCTTTCTTATGACCAAATAAGCAGATGTTGAGACTTTTGAAAGGCCCTGTTCCTGTGTGCATAAAAAAAACAATGCCCTCCTCAGATCCGGAGCATGTAAGGTCAATGCTAAACGGAATGAGGGGAATGGGAAGAAAGTAGGCAGATTTCTATCTTATTTAACATGAAATGTAAAAAATAAATTTTGGAAAGAATACATTTAGTCTTAAAACCAACTTCTCCAGATGAAAAGTCAAGTTAGGTGGGTCGACTCAAAGCAAATATTTCTCATCATCATCTAGCAGAAGTACTGTATTTTTCCATGAATAAGATGCTACTTTTTCCTAAAATCATTACACTAAAAATTGAGCGGGATCTTATATACAGAAGTAAGCTGAGAAGAAAACAAAACAGCCTGTACCTTGCCTCTGTAAAGATTCTTCCTTCAATCATGATGCTTAGCTTCCTCCAATCATGAGGCTTATGGAGCTCACATCAGCTGATGCTGAACAAACCAATTAGAACACACCTCGATGGAGGCACATGTAGGCCCAGATGCAACAGGGACTCCTAACGTCTGAGCGTTCTGAGCCCAGAGGCTGAATACTTAATTTTGGGGTTAGAAAAGTGTGTGGGGGGTGTCTTATAAATTGGGGCATCTTATCAATGGAAAAATACAGGAATAGAAACCAGGAAAGCTCTCCAAAATTTGTAAACAGATAGCTCAAGAGGCCGTTAGGTTGAATGGCTTAGTGCGAGTTTAGAAGACACCACTGACCACGCAGATGCTCTTAGATTTAAAAGAAGACCTAGAGCTTCTTAAACCTTTAGTAAGTTATTTTATCAGATGTTGTACTGATGCCCCAGATGTTAACACCATCCAATATCTGAGTTGTTACCAAAGGAGTGGGAAATGAAGACAAAGTTAGTGATGAAGATAGAGACGGTACAGTTTCTATTGTCCAGTGCTTCATGTCTGAAGTCAAAAAAAGGCAATGAAATCTGCTGCTTGCTATCACATGATGACCTCTTAGAAGAAGAGGAGTGATGTTTAGTACTGCTATACTTTTTCTAGCTAATTTCTTATTATTGTCAGGTAAACAAGGAAGGAAGGCATCCATATGTTCCTACAGAAACTGCTACGCACCCATTGTTGCTAGGTAGAATTCAAAGTCAGATCACAAGACCACATCCACAGCCCACTGTGTTGTCTGGCTTGAGCTTCCCAAAAATATCTCTCACACTGGCTTTTAGAAACAATACTGTAAAACTTTTACAGAATTAATGTTTGTTTGGTTTTCTTCTCCACATTACTGATCTGTATCTTTGGGGAGCTTACCAGTGTACTGCTTCAGTAATCAGCATAAAAGTTTGAATGATTCCCAGAAGACTGTTTGGGAAAACCTGCCCCATCTAGTTACCGTCCATTTGGCTCATTAATGTCATCGAGGAATTGTTGCTGATGCCAATGGACTGTACTACAAAAAGCTCCGCAGGTTAATGGACTATGTAAATATGCTTGGAATCCTGTCACCAAAACACGGAGCAGAAGGTCACGGTTTAAGCATCTCCCCACAGTAGGCTCTCCACTGCATGTACGGTTGTGACATGGGCCATGCAATTAATCACACAGCGAACAGTCTGCTGGAACAGGAGAGATACTTACATAATTTCCCTTAAGCATTGCATATAGGTATCAAGACACTAGGGTGCATTAAAAAAAAAAACACACGCCTACCATCTTTACTTTCTTTTAATATATGGTGTTAAGATGAAACCAGTCCATTTCGGTGCCATCTACTGCAAATCCCCTGTTAGTGGCTATTGCCTGCTGTGGCTGGCTGTGCAGAGAGCAAGGTCCCCAGAAGTGGGGCCAGTTCCTAGTAGTGTATGCCACATAATGGGCTCAGAAAGATAAAACAGAGAAGGGAAGGTATTCCACATCATCCAGGAAGAAATCTACACATTTCCCCAATCACACCAGGGAGAAAGCTACTCACAGATGAGACTAGATTACTCAGGATTAAGCAAAGGCAACACATGATGACCATCCAAAATCCACCTCTGCATACCAACTCAAGAGGAAGTATCACAGTACAAAATACAAACAAAATTACTCACAAATTAGGAGTGCATTACTGAGGCATAAGCCTGAGCAGCAATATTTGAGAGACTTTAAAATCTATACCTTTGCAGATGCTCCCCGGTGGAATGAAAGGTGTCCGATCATAATGTGAAACAAGGACAATTAGCTGCAAAATCTAGCAGGCAGGCCAGGCTTGGCTGTTGTGTGCTGCTTTGTGATGCAACATTGTCAACACTTTTAATGGGTCCTGACAGATGGGGAGGGGAAGCCAATATATATAACAAATACATTGTACATGTATATAACCACAGCTTCACTATTTCTTAAAACGGCTGCACGGAAAGTTCCCAGTTATTTTTTTGTTGTTGCTTTGTTTGTTTTGTTAGTGTCATTTCATTAAAGAGAGTTTGCCATTTTAACTTTTCTGTAAAATGCCTATTATTTGACCTAATGATCTCAACTGAACAAGGAAGTCCTTGGTCACCATATTATTTCTCAGAAAGCATCTTCTGTGCTGATTGGACTGTAAGTTATTTCCATTAACAATCTCACCTTAGGGAGAATTAAATCATGGCAAGTAATAAAAGAAGAAGGGAAAAAAAGATAAACTGGCTATCCTACCATCAGTTAATTTCAAGATACTGTATAAAGAGACAATAGGGGAAGATTAAGGAATTTAACAGAGTTTACAAAAAACTGAGCAACTATTAGGACATATCTATAAATTACTACTTCAGTTTGACACAGAAATGGAACCAGCCAATATCAATATGTTAAAGTGGATGCAGAATCTAGGAAAAGAGATAACTTTTCAACGATGGGAAAGATTATGGACAAAAAAATTAAATTAATGGTATGTCAAACTCTAAGAGAAAATTGGTACAAAATATATTATCAGTGGTACACAACACCGACAGGCATTAAAAATATGGATAAACGTTACACAGATCTCTGCTGGAAGTGTCAGGAACTTGAAGGCTCATACTACCACATGTGGTGGATTTGTAAAAAGGCAAAGAAATTCTGGAAAGACATTAATGCTGAAATGAGGAAAATCCTGAAAGTTAGATTTGAGGTGAAGCTAGAGACAGTCTGGCAATACCGTCAGAAAACCTGGAAATGTCCACACAAGAACTGTTTAATTGTATGTTAACAGGGGTCAGAGCAATAATGGCTAAGAGCTGGAAAACAGAGACATACTCATCAACAGAGAAAATGTTTGACTATGCTACAATGGTTAAACTTACAAACTGTATAAACAGAAGACCTGTCCAAGAAATTGGAAAAGAGTGGGGAAATCATTTTGATTATTTAAACAAATAGTGCAGAAATAATGCTGTAAAAATGCTCATAAATAGGAAAGCAGATGTCAAAAAAGTAAAAATGTGGACTAAGAATAAGATAGAATTTAGGATGAGCACAGCATATATTTCAAAAGGTGAAGTTTAAATCTAGAGCATAGAATAGTAAATTTAGCATAAAACATAGATTATAAATCATGCATACAAATATCAGGTGCTCTTAAAATGCATGAATTGTACATACACTCACTTCTATTTTCATTATTTTTCTTTTTATATCTTAATAATAAAATAAAATATATTTAACTCCTTGCCACAGGATATGGTGATGGCATCTGGCCTAGATGCCTTTAAAAGGGGATTGGACAGATTCCTGGAAGAAAAGTCCATCGCAGGTTACAAGCCATGATGGGGATGTAGAATCTCCAGGCTTAGAAGGAAAGTACCTCCAAATGCCAGATGCAGGGGAGAGGTATCAGGAGACAGGTCTCTAGTTGGTGGGGCCCCTGTGAGATACAGGAAGCTGGACTAGCTGGTTCCCTGGCCTGATCCAACAGGGCTCTTCTTATGTTCTTAATTAATTTTTTTTAAGAAAAAACAGTCTCACCTTAGGGGCTAGCTAGGCATCCCCAGAACCACAGGGCTGCAATTCTCTGATGCTTAAACAGTTTCCAACCATTGCAATTGTTAATCAACATGAAACATAGAACTCTCCTTCTCAAAGGTAAATACAGAATTTGAAGACTTCCTTCTCCAATTAAGATTATTAAGATAAAGAACAGATGATTTGGGCAAAAAAATAAAGATGCTATCATTGCCATCCGACCTCACCATAGTAGCTGATGGTGAAACCAGATAACACTTTGTCCTGCGCTTTGGATCACTCTTGGCACAGTCAATTCTGAGCTATTTTCTGACACTTACTTGACATATAAGGCACTCACGAACCAGACTGACATTTTTTCATGGCTATCTGTATCTTTTTGGATCACTTGCAGGGACTACTGCTTTTTAAAATGCAGTTAGCATTGCTCCATTTTAGTTTGGTTTCCAGTATGGATGATTGCCGGTATTGAATCAAAGCAGTCCTAGTAGATGTTTCCTCCAACAATCCTATGTCTTTTTTATAATTATATTGTTTTTCTTTTATCTATTGTTGTTAGCCACCCAGAGTAGACTTTGGTCTAGATGGGCGGGGAATGAATGAATGAATGAATGAGTGAGTGAGTGAGTGAGTGAGTGAGTGAGTGAGTGAGTGAGTAAGTAAGTAAGTAAGTAAGTAAGTAAGTAAGTAAGTAAGTAAGTAAGTAAGTAAGTAAGTTGCTTTGGTGACAAGCCAATGAAGTGACATGCCACCTACCAACAAACAGGGGGGAAAACCAGTTTTCTTCTTCTCCCATGCAGAGGACTCCCCCACCGCTTTTCTTTACAATCCAGTCCTATGGGTGACAAGCCAATGAAGTCACTTATCAATAAGTCAGATTTCCCCTCCAGTTTTCCCTTGTTCCCTGTGAAGGGGGAGGTGCAGTGGCATTGAAGGCGAGAAGAAGCAACAGGCTAAATAGGGTTGCTTTCAGGTGTGTTCTGGTTTCCTATCCTGAAACCCAATCTTTGCGTATGGATACAAGGACCATTCTGAGCCTCAGACCACACTCTCTAAGCAATCCTGTTTAGCCCAATCCAACGCAGGATAACTAATCTTGTCTAGTTGCACCCTGAATAAATTAAACCAATATGGTCTGCAAATTAAATAGCTGCAAAAGTGACTGTGAATCCTACAAAAGAGGAGCCATGGTATACAGTAATGTTTCTCTGTTGCAACGTTGTTGTTTTTGTTGTTATTTTCATTGTTGTCGCTGTTGCCATTGAGGTTATTTTTTTAGTGGGGTTTTCAGGGGCCACAAGACAGGTAACCAATGTGGAGGATATGTCAGGGGTCTCCTACCAACTCTCCACAGTCTGAAGAAGCTTGCATGAGTAGTGAAACATTTCAACCTAAGAAAGAAATGCGGTTGCCATGACTCAACTTCCAGTTAACCTCACCTGGACGACTGAGAATCTTCACAGACTTAATAGGTAACACTTTCCTTACCACTGAAGAAGGACTTCCCCTGCTCAACTATTGCTATAATTTTTAATGAGTGTCTAGATTTTGACATATTATTATTATGCATCACATTACATTCAAGGTATTTTAAGCAAACAGCAGGACACATTCAGCAAATTTTGAAATTATATTTCTCCTTCCTCCATATATAAGGAAGTGACTTGTAGTATGTTCCAGGGATGAGTACTGTATAGAGTTTTCTGGCTAAACCACACATCTATCATTTACCACTTCAGTAAAGGAGATAAGCAAAATCCATAGGTTGGAGAAGCAAGTGCTATTAAAGCTTGATCAGAGGTGATTGTAAGATGGGAAGAGGAAGTGATCCACTATGCATCCTAACTACATGTTTCTTAAATCAAGACCTTCATGAGCAATACACCATTCAGTAGATGCAGCACCTTGTGTGGGTGTGTCATCTCAGGTCCAACACGCACGTGTTCTGCCATCATACAGCATATTCCATAATAATATTTTGTATTACATAATAATATATCATGTGATATTGCAATTCCATACAGTACAATTTTCTTAACTGGAAGTGTATTTATTTATTTATTTATTTATTTATTTATTTATTTATTTATTTATTTATTTATTTATTTATTTATTTATTTATTTATTTATTTATTTATTTATTTATTTATACCCCGCCTATCTGGTATCTGCTGTGTGGGAAGTTATAGAAGGTGCTTTTCTTCACATGATTTATGTGCTTTTCTGCATGATTAAAAAAAGAAGGAGGATAATTACTTTGATGAAAATTACAACCAAACAAGAGTGAAGCAAGCATGGTATCCTCCTGTCCTCACAAATTGTTAAGAACCAGACAGAGTTCTTTCCATGTTAAAGAATCCAGCTTGAGAGAGACAGGGCATTCTGAGTTATCAGCCAAGCATGGAATAAAAGAAGCAGACCCTTTGCTTACCTCATATTCATTCCTTGTGCGTGAGTTGACGGATGCCTTGGCATGCCTGAACCTGCATTTATTCGGAAAGAAAAGCTATCAGTGTCTTTCATTTAAATGTCAAACCAGACTTTTATCGGGAATGTACATTCCCAATGATTAACACATTTCCCTCCTAAAGCATGACTTCCTCAGACATATACATGTTAGTTTTATTGTTTGTTTGTTTGTTTGAACTTGTATATTGCCATATAGCGCTTAGAACACTTTCTGGGCAGTTTAAAACATAATTAAGCAAAGAACACTTTGCCCCCCAACAAGCTGTGTATTCAATTTAACTGTAATTAAATTGAAGGGAACTGGGACTTGTAGTCATATGAAGATGGAGTCTGTTAGGTTCTGTGTAAGATGAAGTTAAAAGCAATGGAATGTGTGAAAATGTTTTGCAGAGAGTTACTTTGCCTGGTAAAGAGATAAGAAGGTAAGGCCACAGGGGCCTAGAAGGAAGACCAAACAAGAATATCGCTTAACTGTAAGTGAGATAAGACACCTGTGGATTTCATGTGAATTAGGGGTGCAGAGTGGTGCTACGCCCTCATGATCCTAATCGGGTAACAGCTTGAAAGTGTCGGAAAGAAGTTTGTCCCTGAGTAGGCATCCTTCAGTCTCAAGAGACTATGGTAATGTGCTCTGTATGGAGGTCTTGGAACAGCATCTAGTGTGGCTGAGAAGGCCAATTCAAGAGTGACAATCCCTTCCACACTGAAGACAAATATAATCTCTGTCCCCTGTCCAGCTCCCTCATTTTGCTGGTTTCAGGACTTCCTCTTTGCCTTGGCCTGCTGGATAAGGGACTTTTCAAATTGGGAGAGGCCATGATGCAACACCTGCCTCCAGGCTGAATGCTCAGATATCAAAGTTTCCCATCTGTTGAGGTCAATTTCTAAGGCCTTCAATCCCACTTGCCGGTCCTTGTATGGCAGCTGTGGTCTCCCTCTGGGGCACTTTCCCTGCACTAATTCTCCATACAGGAGAGCTTTTGGAATCTGACCATCAGCCATTCTCACGACATGGCCAAGCCAATGTAGACATTGCTGTTTCAGTAATGTGGACATGCTAAAAATTCCAGCTCGTTCTAGGACTATTCTATTTGGAACTTTGTCCTGCCAGGTGATACCAAAAATGCATCGTAGACAACATATATGGAATGTGTTCAGCTTCCTCTCCTGCCGTGCACAAAGGGTCCAGGACTCACTGCAGTACAGGTGTTTACTCAGGACACAGTCTCTATAAACCTGGATCTTGCTATATGCTGTCAGCTTCTGATTAAGCCATATTTTGTGAATCTAGAGAATGTGATAGCTGCTTTGCCAATGCATTTATCGAGTCTGACATCTGGAGAGAAGGTGTCAGAGATTTTTGAGCCAAGGTATTAATCATGAACAACCTCCAATTCTTGTGTAGAGATGGTAATAGAGGGAGGTGAGTCCACACCCTGGCCCATGACTTGTGTTTTCCTCCGGCTGATTCTTCATCCAAAGTCTTGGCAGGCCTTACTAAAAAGATTCATAAGTTGCTGGTGGTCTTCAGCAGAATGGACAACAACAGCTGTATCATCGGCAAAGAGGAAGTCCTGAATGCGTTTCAGCTGGACTTTGGTCTTCGCTCTCAAGATTAAAGAGCTTTCCATATGATCTAGTCCAGAGATAGACATCTTATATTGCAGTTCCAAAAGTGTGCTTCAGCATGACAGCAAAAAAGATCCCAAACAGAGTCAGCTCGAGGACACAGCGCTGTTTCACTCCCCTTCAGATGTCAAAGGGATCAGATGTTGAGCCATCAAAAACTACAATGACCTTCATTTCCTCATGAAAGGACCTGATGATGTTAAGGAGTTGAGGTGCACATCCAATCTTGGGAAGTATTTTAAAACGGCCATCCCTGCTAACCAAATCAAAGGCCTTTGTAAGATCTATGAAGGCCACAAAGAGTGGCTGTCATTGTTCCCTACATTTCTCCTGCAACTGTCTGAGGGAAAATACCATGTCAATGGTGGATATCTTAGCTCGAAATTCACACTGTGATTCTTGATAGACTCTGTCTGCAAGTATCTGGAGCCTCTTCAGCACAATACAGGCAGGCAGCTTCCCTACAACACTAAGAAGAGAGATGCCATGGAAGAGAGATGCCATGGTAGTTATTGCAAGTCGCCCCTGTCACCTTTGTTCTTGTACAATGTGACAATGTTTGCAGCCTTCATGTCCTGTGGTACTCCACCTTCCCTCCAGCAAAGACAAAATATTTCATACAGCTCAGTGGTGATGATTACTTTACAGCACTTCAGCACTTCAAAAGGAATGTTATCCTTCCCAGGCGCCTTGCCAGAGGCAAGGGAATCCAAGCCCACTTTTATTTCTGCTAAAGTTGGTTCACTGTCCAACTTTTCCAAGACAGGCAGGCACTCAATGTAATTTAATGCATCTTTGGTTACTACCTGTGACAAACCCAGACCTACTGGGATATGCCACAGTTTCACTAAGCTGCCACCAACCATTCCCTATAAGAAGTCACACAGACCAGGGATGGATTTTCAACAAATAAAAGAATAAGGTTTATTTAAAACAACACACAGGGAAAATAAAATAATCAGGTGAATAAGATATAGTAACGTGGCTTTGTCTCACTCATACATGCACACAGTTTGGTTCACACAGAACACTTAACTTGAAGCACAGACCCTGAACCTATCAGTTCTGGCTAACCAACAGACACCTGAACCTATCAGGTTGGTACTGACTGACACACAGTAGTACCCTGTCTGACACACAGACTCCCACACCAGCTTCTTCTTCCCAGCTGCTGCTTCTTCTTCTGCTCTCCACACACGCTCCACATATATATACAGTACAGCCCCTCCTCCTGATGTCCCGCCTTCCACTCCCCATAGGATGGAACTTTCCCTCCAAACCCATGACAGACAGGTAACATCAGTGCTGTATGTAACACCTCCCCTCTCTATAAGTTGTTTTGTTGGGGGAAAGCTAAGGTGCTTTTTCCCAAAAAACAACCTGAATCCAAAACATACAAAAACATTTATACATACAATATCATACTTACTTATACTTACATTCTAAGTTAACCATATCAATTAGGCATTTAAACATTTACCATATACATTACATCAAGTTACCTTTATTCATACAAACCAAGTTCAAAAAACAGGTACATTTAACTTTTTGTCATCAATATATATACATAGTCCATGTTTCTTTCGCCGTCTTCATTCTTCAGGTCTTCTTGACAAGGTGTCAGCAACACAGTTCACTGACCCTCTGACCACCTTCACTTCAAAGTCATAGTCTTGCAGATTTAAAGCCCACCTCATAAGTTTGCTATTGTGGGTTTTCATTGTCTTTAACCATTGCAGTGGTGAATGGTCAGTGCACAGAATAAAATGTCTTCCCCAGATGTAAGGCTTGGCCTTCTGGATCGTGTAGACTATGGCCAGACACTCCTTCTCCACGGTTGCCAAATGTCTCTCACCTTTCTGGAGTTTCCTACTCAGGTAGGACACTGGATGCTGGTCACCATTCTCATCCTCCTGGCAAAGAACTGCTCCTACCCCGCTGTTAGACGCATCGGTGTAGATGATGAACTCCCGGTCGAAGTCTGGAGCACGCAGCACTGGATAGTTGATGAGCGCCTGCTTCAACCTCTGGAACGCCGCCTCACAGTCGCTGGTCCACGGGATGCGGTCATCAGCCTTCTTCCTCGTCAGATCGGTCAGCGGAGCCGCAATCTCGCTAAACCTCGGGATGAACTTTCTGTAGTAGCCCACCAACCCAAGAAATGATTTGACTTTTTTCTTGGTGTTGGGTCTAGGCCAATCACGAACTGCTTCTATCTTGGCCTCTAGGGGTTTTATCACTCCTCCCCCTACCATGTGACCCAAGTATTTTATTTCTGGGCTACCCAGCTGCAGTTTGTTCTCTTTGCAGAGCCTAGGCCAAAGCACTTCCTCCCCTGGGCCAAAGTGCCTCTCCCTGCCTTCCTGGTCATCCCAAGCTTTCTTTCTGACCTTTTGAGCTTGCAGGGTCTCTGCTGCTAGCTCTAGGTTTCTCTTTAAGTCATTCCTTAAAGTGCCTATATATGTCACAACGTCTTGTGGGTCATCCTGGGTGATCTGCTCCCAATTTTGTTTGATCAAATCAAGGGGCCCTTTCACCCTTCTCCCAAATAAAAGTTCAAACGGACTGAACCCGGTACTGGCTTGTGGCACTGATCGATAAGCAAACAAAAGGGATTGCAGCTTCTGGTCCCAATTGTTTGGATTCTCTGCCAAGTAAGCCCTAATCATGCGCATTAGAGTCCCATTGAACTTCTCAGTTAACCCATTACTTTCAGGGTGATAGGCAGTGGTTTCCTGGTGTTTAATTCCACAGATTTGCCATAAGCGTTTCATGAGCTTCGATGTGAACGATGCGCCCAAATCTGTGATTATTTCTGAGGCAAATCCCATCCTGGACATATACCCCACCAAGGCATCTGCCACTGTGTTAGTTTCAATGTTAGTCAAGGGTATGGCTTCAGGGTACCTCGTGGCATGGTCCACAATGGTGAGAATGAACCTGTTCCCCCTCTTTGTGGCCTTGGGCAACGGTCCCACAATATCCACCCCTATGCATTTGAACGGAGTGTCAATCACAGGCAAAGGGCACAACTTTGCTTTGGTCCTGTCGCGGCTATTCCCTTGCCTTTGACACACATCACATTGTTTACAGAATTCCCTGATCTGCTTCCCTATGTCAGGCCAGTAAAAATTCTGTGTGATTCTCTGCTGTGTTTTGTTCACCCCTAAGTGCGCAGCAAACATGTCAGAGTGCCCCCTTTGTAAGATCATGGGGCGATACTTTTCAGGTACCACTAGCTGACTTTGGATCCCATCTCCCCCTTTTGAGATATTCCTCAGGGTCTCTCTATACAAAATCCCCTTTTCCTCTAGAAATCTCACTGGGGTTTCAGGTGTTAGCTGGGCGTCAGTCACCTGTTCAAAACACTTTTGGAGAGTGGCGTCTGCCTTTTGCTCTTGGCCAAATCGGCTGTCTGTGGTTAAGGTTTCCACCACAGCTTCTGAACTCCCCTCTGCTTCCGTCTCTGGCTCATCAGTACCCCCCTGAACTGTCCCCGTGGTGGCTTGTGAACGTGTAATCACTAGCACCCGTTTCACATGTTCAGCCAGGTCATTTCCCACGAGCACGGCTGCTGGCAGAGTCAATGAAATCGCTAGCCGCCAAACTCCCCTCCAGCCTTGAAAGTTCACAGGTACCTCCGCTACTGGCAGTGAGATCACCTGCCCCTCAATCCCTGCCACCTTCATGCTCTCATTTGGGATTATATATTCCCTAGGAATAATATCTGGATGGCACAGGGTCACCTGGGAACAAGTGTCCCGCAGCCCCCTATACTGATGGTCAAGTATTCCTACGTCCACCCCTGCGGTTTCAAACAACTGAGAATCTGTTCTCACCAGTAGGCAGCGCCTGACCTCTACAAGAGGACCATTTTCCTCAGCCTGATCAGCAGATGTCACTGTTCCAGATTGAGTCG
Organism: Pogona vitticeps; assembly: GCF_051106095.1. NCBI lineage: Eukaryota > Metazoa > Chordata > Lepidosauria > Squamata > Agamidae > Pogona > Pogona vitticeps. The sequence goes on from NC_135784.1 coordinate 96,892,842, forward strand.
CCATGGCAACAGGCTCCCTCAGTGACAAGAGTGAGCCCGCCGCTAAGTCCTCGGACTTTGAGCGGGTGGGCGGGGTTTGCCACCCACCCCGGAAGGACACGAGGCATCGCGAGATCGGGCTTGGCCGAGCGGGGAGAGCAGGTTTTAAAGGGGGGCTCTCCACCCGCATCGGCCTCTTTCGTTTCTGGGCACCCACCCGCCCGCCCTTTGATCTAGTGTGAATTGTGGTCGCCTATTTTGGGGCCGGATAGGAATTTTTGACCTTCATCCTGATTGGCTTTGGATGGGGGGATTTTTCGCCTATCCCACACTGGATCTGGGGTTGTTGGCAGTATTTAGGATGTACTATCGGTCACACTGGCGGGTAGTGCGGAAAGAACCGGTATTTCGGTGTGTCCCAATGGATAAATCAAGTAAGCTAACAGCGCATCTGACCTTCCGGCATTGCGGATCGTGCGATCACTCTGCCTGTGGGGGGAGGATGCGCTGGGCCACTCATAGACCAACAGGCATCGGTTAAAGATGTCTGGAGGTCTGGGGTGTTTATTAGCGGCTAGACAGGATCCGACGGTTATTCGACCGAAGGAGCTTGGCGGCCGGGGACTCGCCCTTCTGATCAGATTGGGGTATGATTATACCCCAGTTTTACGGTTTTCCGCACTACAGCAGGCCCCCATATATCTTGTTGGCCGAAAGGCTGGTTAGTTGAATTACCAAGTTGAATAAAAGTGTGGCCCGCATTAACCCAAACCAATGTCTCGTGTCTTTATTCCGGGATTGGGGTGGCAATGAGCCTTGCTCTTTCTGGACACAGAACACAGCTTTTGGCTTGGTTCCACTCGAATCCTGAGGCACAATTCCTTTTAGCTGCTTTAATTTCTCACACTCTGAGATTAGATGGCCCTTTCCCTGACAGAAATAACATTTTCTGCTATATGTTGAGTCTTTCTCATCCTGTTTTGGTTTTCCCTCCAAAATCTGAGGTCTTGGTTTCATGCCTGAGGGCTTCCCTTCACCATGGGCCCCTCCCCCTTGCTGGCTTTTCCCTGGTCCCTGAGAGTACTTGCTGTAGGTTTCTTTGGGTTTATCTACAGATTTCCACTCAGCACCTAAGGGTTTTCTTATTTGATAAATAAAATCTGCAATCTCCGCTGCTTCGGCCACAGATTTCGGTTTCCTTTCCCTCACCTGGAATTTCAGTTCCCCATGCAGGACTGAATAGAACTGTTCCAGCGCTATCAAGTCTTTGAGCTGCTGAAAGGTCTCTGTCCCCTCCTGAGATAGCCATTTCTCTAGCAGCCTCACCAATTGGGCCCCCACTTGGGTAAAAGTCTGCTCTGGTTTCTTGGTGATTGACCTGAATCTTTGCCTCAGCTGTTCCGCATTTATCCCATGTCTTGCAAACACCAGTTTTTTAAACTCTGCAAAATCTTTCATCAGTTCCTGTGGCATCTCTGAATAAACTTCAGCAAGGCTGCCACTGATTAAAGATCGCATGATGGTCATCTTCTCAGTTTCCCTCACTGAGAAGTCCACAAACGCTCTTTCCACTAAGGAAAAGAACACCTCAGGACAATCTCCCTTGTGGTACACAGGGAATTTCTTCAGGTCAGCTTTAGACAATTGGCCTCCCTCAGAATCCCTATTGTTATTATTGTTCTGATTCATCAGTTCCAATCTTCTTAACTCAAACACCATCCTTTCCTTTTCCAGAGCAATTTTCTCTCTCTCTAATCTTTCTTCTTTTTCCAATTGCCTCATCCTCAGTTCATGCTGTTGGGCTATGAGCATTTTCCTGAGTTCTGGGTTCTGTTCTCCCGTGCTGTCACCTTGCACCGAGCCAAATTCATCCTCAGAACCTTGGTCAACCTGAGGGTCTTTCACTTCACCCATTTCTGCCATTTGGCTTCGAGTCAAGGGCATAATCCCCCCCCAGAACAGGCTGCTTTCAAAAGTCAAGCCTCAAAATAAAGCGACCACTTTTTTTTTCTTTTGCCTCAGAACCAGCTTTCTCTATAGATTGCTGCTGTCCTTCAGCACTAACTTGCAACAGTTGCGAGCCAGAGTCTACCCCCCTCTGCTGGGCCTCGCAGCAGGCAGGCTAAATCACTTCTACTTTACAATTTTGCCTCAGCTTTTTCCCGCCAAAACAGGCTGCCTCAGAGCTCCTTAATCTAGCCCCCAATCTGAGGTTACACGTTCTTCTACTAGTGCACCTCCCCGTGAGGCACACCTAGAAGATTACCTACGCGCTCTCAGATTGTCCCTGACTAGACCCCCCTCGCTCTGGGCACACTTGCCAAGGCTTTGCTGGACCACTGGACAACTGGACCAGTCGTATCCCACACGCTGGACACCAATCAATGTGACAAACCCAGACCTACTGGGATATGCCACAGTTTCACTAAGCTGCCACCAACCATTCCCTATAAGAAGTCACACAGACCAGGGATGGATTTTCAACAAATAAAAGAATAAGGTTTATTTAAAACAACACACAGGGAAAATAAAATAATCAGGTGAATAAGATATAGTAACGTGGCTTTGTCTCACTCATACATGCACACAGTTTGGTTCACACAGAACACTTAACTTGAAGCACAGACCCTGAACCTATCAGTTCTGGCTAACCAACAGACACCTGAACCTATCAGGTTGGTACTGACTGACACACAGTAGTACCCTGTCTGACACACAGACTCCCACACCAGCTTCTTCTTCCCAGCTGCTGCTTCTTCTTCTGCTCTCCACACACGCTCCACATATATATACAGTACAGCCCCTCCTCCTGATGTCCCGCCTTCCACTCCCCATAGGATGGAACTTTCCCTCCAAACCCATGACAGACAGGTAACATCAGTGCTGTATGTAACACTACCTTCTCTCTAGAATATAGCTCAGAGTAGTGCTGCACCCAGCATTCCATCTGCTGTGCTCGGTCCTGGATGATCACACCTATAGCAGACTTCAGGGGAGCAGATTTCTTCTGTATTGGACCTAAAGACTGCTTAATACCACCATACATTCCCTCGATGTTACCTGTGTCCACTGCTATCTGTATCTGAGAGCAGAGCTGAAGACAATAATCATTAGAACATCTCCTGGCAGTCTGTTGGACTTTGCTACGAGCAGCTCGAAGAGCCTGCAAGTTGTACTCACTAGGACAGGCTTTGTATGGGATAGAAATCAAATAAATAAATAAAAATATGCTGCTAGAGCTCTTGTCTTTTCCTTGATGGCTGGCATCAACTCCTCTGAATGGGCTTCAAACCAGTCTGCTGTCTTTTTGGTCTTCTTGCCAAATGTGCACAAGGCAGAGTTATAAACAGCATTCTTGAAATGTTCCCATTGTTCAGGTGCATTTGCACCAGCCGGGCCTGGAAGGGTTTCCTCAAGCACTTGAACAAATTCCTTCACTTTTCTCTGATTGCAAGTCTTGCTGATGTTAATACATAGTCTTCCTTCCTTTTTCGTGTGATACAATCTCTTTATTCAGTTTTACTCTGCTACACACCAGGGAGTGATCAGTATCACGATCAACACCCTGATAAGTGTGTGTGATTGTAATACTAGGAAGGCTAGAGTGTCTAGTGAGGATCAAATTGAGCTGATGCCAATGCTTCGATCTTGGTTGTCTCCAAGAGACTCTGTGTCGAAGCTTCATATTAAAAACATGTTGCTGACACAAAGGCCATAATAGCAGCAAAACGTAAGCAAGCGTTGGCCATTTTCATTCATCTTCCCAATGCCAAAACGGCCTAGACAAGTGGGCCAAAAATTGTGATCAGCACCAACTCTTGTGTTAAAGTCTCCAAGAATGAAGAGTGGCTCTCTCTCAGGGATTTTTTTTTTTTGATAGTAGCTGCCAGATCGTTATAAAATTTGTTTTTGACTTCTGCTGTAGATGACAGTGTTGGTGTATATGCACTAATAAGGGTACCAGACCTGATGGAGAAATGAATGGAGTTGCAGAGACAGAATTCTTTCACTCCCCACAGTAGATGGAACAATGGATCTCAGCAGAGTATTTCTGACCGCAAAGCCAACACCATATTCCCTGGTCTCATTCAATGGTTTTCCCTGCCAGTAGAATAAGATTTTTTTTTCTTTGACAGATCAAGAGTCTGGCAATCTTGTCTCTTGCAGAGCAACAACGTTCATCTGCAGCCTATGCAGTTCCATGTTGATAACAGCTGTCTTGTGAGCATTGTCTATTTCCTGCAGGTCGTCAGAAAAGCCAGCGGTCATTGTCTGAACATTCCAGGTGCCCAACTTTAGGGCAGAAGTTTTCTTATGATTGTTGCATGGTGCAGAGTTATCCTTCGTGACCTCATAGACCAGAGCGCGCCAGGCCCTCCTGTCTTCCACTACCTCCCGGAGTTGGGTCAAATTCATGTTGGTCTCTTCAGTTACACTGTCCAACCATCTCGTCCTCTATCATCTCCTTCTCCTCTTGCCCTCACACTTTCCCAACATCAGGCTCTTTTCCAGGGAGTCTTCTCTTCTCATGAGATGGCCAAAGTATTGGAGCCTCAGCTTCAGGATCTGTCCTTCCAGGGTTGATTTCCTTCAAAATGGATAGGTTTGTTCTCTTTGCAGTCCAGGGGACTCTCAAGAGCCTCCTCCATCACCACAATTAAAAGCATCAATTCTTCGGCAGTCAGCCTTCTTTATGATGCAGCTCTCACTCCCATACATCGCTACTGGAAAAACCATAGCTGTGACTATTCGGACTTTTGTCAGCAAGGTGATGTCTCTGCTTTTTAAGATGCTATCGAGGTTTGTCATTGCTTTCCTCCCCAGAAGCAGGAGTCTTTTAATTTCGTGGCTGCTGTAACCATCTGCAGTGAACATGGAGCCCAAGAAAGTAAAATCTGTCACTGCTTCCATATCTTCCCCTTCTATTTGCCAGGAGGTGATGGGACCAGTGGCCATGATCTTAGTTTTTTTTTATGTTGAGCTTCAGACCATTTTTGTGCTCTCCCCTTTCCCCCTCATTAAGAGGTTCTTTAATTCCTCCTCACTTTCTGACATGAGTGGTATCATCTGCAAATCTGTTGTTGTTGATATTCCTTCCAGCAATCTGAATTCCAGCTTGGGATTCATCCAGTCCAGCCTTCCACATGATGTATTCTGCATATAAGTTAAATAAGCAGGGGGACAATATACAGCCTTGTCATGCTCCTTTCCCAATTTTGAACCAGTCAGTTGTTCCATATCCAGCTCTAACTGTTGCTTCCTGTCCCACATATAGGTTTCTCAGGAGATAGACAAAGGTGGTCAGGCACTCCCATTTCTTTAAGGACTTGCCATAGTTTGCTGTGGTCCACACAGTCAAAGGCTTCTGCATAGTCAATGAAGCAGAAGTAGATATTTTTCTGGAACTCTCTGGCTTTCTCCGTAATCCAGCGCATATTAGCAATTTGTTCTTGAGTTCCTCTGCCCCTTCAAAATCCAGCTTGTACTTCTGGGAGTTCTCGGTCCACATATTGCTGAAGCTTACCTTGTAGGATTTTGAGTATAACCTTACTAACGTGTGAATTGAGTGCAATTGTATGGCAGTTAGAGCATTCTTTGGCACTGCCCTTCTTTGAGATTGGGATTGAATTTTCCAATATTTAACCTACAGTGGTTGAAATCCACTAATGAGTTGCAACAAGAGTAGGTCCAATGAATAATCAGAATTTATGGAGGAGTTACCACATTGTTTGAATGGGCCTACTCTAGTTGTGATGTACAGTTGGATTCCAGCTGTTATCTAGCACATCTATTGTCCACCATAGTGGACATGTGCTCAGCAAATCATCATAGAAATCAAACTGCATCATTTGTCATTTAATAAGGTGTAGCTTCAGAAACAAGACAGAAATTACATCTACACTACAGAAAGAGCGAAATTATCCCTTGTTAAGTTACAAATTCAATGCAATGTAGTTATGCTTTAATCACTGCTTTAATTGTCTACCATCTTTATAACTACTGTACTTAGTTCACAGTTCCGGTGAGATATTGCATTTTCTTTGTGTTTTTGATTTATTTGCCTTGATGCAAAATTTTAATTAAGAGTTCTTTTTAAATTTATATTGGCTTCTGGCCCCATTGAGTGTATTTATGGGGACAAGGTATATAAAAAAATAATAAAATGAATAAGACTCACTGAGCTCGGTGGGATATAAGCATTAAGCCTGCATAACAATGTGTTAGAAATGATTTCCCCAACCACTACCACCACCATTCAGAAAAGGGCTAAAGCATGTCACAACAGCAATGTTATTGCTCACGTTTTCTCTTCAGCATACTGGCTATGTTAGATCTCTTTAGGAATGTTTCCTTCCCTCATTTGCTACTTAGAGACAGAAACAAATCTATGGAATGTCAAAAGTTAAAGGGTAGCCTCATATTTCGAGGTCTGTTAACTAGTTATATGCTTGTTTGAGCAGGCGCTGCCCTTGCTATTTACTGTCTTTCCTTTTTACCCGTGCTGATTTATTACATACTCCCAAAGGTATAAATACCAATGCTGTCTTTATCTTCAGACTCTGTAAAGGTGGGGAATTCTTCAAAGCTTCAGGGCTTTTTAAAATTATTATTATTCTGACGACTAATTGAAGAAACAGAAGAAAAGTGGTGGCTTCATAGGTAAATAATACCCTCTTTTATATTATATCAAAGGAATATATTGGTTACAACAGCAGTGCCTTTTGAAATATGCATGTGACACTAGAACATTTAAAAATGCTTTCAGGCAATCAATAATTGAAAGCATCAGAGTTATATAGGGAAGATGCCTCATTTTACTTGATGCAATGCATTATTTACTCATTTCTGCATTCAAATCAATACAGCACATCAGCAGAGCTGTCATCTTATTATCTGGCTTCTGATCTATTACGGCTGTAATTCTATATCCACTTGCCTGGAAATGGAGTCCACTGAATTCAGTGGGATTTGCTTCTGAGTAGAAATTGACAGGACTGCACTCTAAATGCACACCAATTTGCATCTTACAAAAATCCTTGTATAAATGTTGTTTTGAAAGTATTGAAAGAAAGGGCAACTTCCATTAAGTATCAAAAAGGAAGAATCTCTTCGGTATTTTCTTTTTCACAATTCTCAAATCTTGAAATTCAATAACAGAGAGGGAGACAAATTGGATTCAAACACGCAAGTTCAATATTCATCAGCATTGAGGAAGATCCAAATTCAAGGGCATTTTACATTCATATTTTAACTGAGCAATGGCAGCTTCAGTTCCCTACAGGTCTTCAAATCACTAGGGGAAAACGTCACAGTAGTTTCATCCTCCTAGATTTAACAACAAGAAGAACAACAACCTTTCTAGAAGGGACCCAATAGATCATCAAGTCCAGCCTCTCTCAAGGAAGAACAATGGGGAATTGCACTCCCAACGAGGAGATGCCTAAATCACTCAGTTGTCCAGCTATTTTGGAGCTGATATAGTTTACAACTGGGAAAGGAGAAATTTTAAGACTTCACTTCCCTACAAATCTGAGGCAGGGGCAGGGAAGAATGAGTTAGTATAGATAGGCACATGCATGCATGTACAGAGAAGGTCTGTTCTACAAAGTTTAATTATGCAGTAAGAGCAATACTGTATTGTATTTCCAGTGAGCACTTCCACCACAGTTCTGAACTGGCTTCGGCAACATGCCATTAGGATGATTCAACTTGCGCTGGTGGAGGATCCATGACTAGCCATATTAACTGGGGCCAAAGGAATAGTGCCTATACAGTATTTCCCAGTCCACCGACACAGCTCATTTCAACTTGGCAAATTGTATTTAAAGAGGGTTTAAAAGAAACCAGTCCAAAGCTATAAATCTGACCTAACCAAGGGCCCTCACAGTTTCTTTCCCACAAAGCAAAAGAGGCCAGGAAAACTAATCACAGCTTTCACACATGCCAGCTTGTCTCTATCGGGTCTATTGAAATTACTCAGATTTGTTGACAGGATCCATGTCATTTGATGAAGAGGCCTAGTGTATTGGTATATGCCTGTAAACTTTCACATGTATCTGCCCCAATGACTGGCTGTGGCTGGGGTAAGGTCTGAAGACACATGGCAGCAAGCATCATCATGTCTTCAGAGTCAGCTCCAGGTGTAGAGAGGGTTGCTGGCAAAAGTACTCTTTATTGAGCCCTCCTTCACAGTCCCCCCCCCAGCCCTTCATCTTTCAGACAGGCCTGAGTTGTAGTAGTATTGCAACATGTGATGAATAACTGTGCATGGCTCACTATTTTAACCAGAGAATCATAGAATTATCGAGTTGGAAGCATCCCATAAGAGTAGACCATTGAGTCCAATCTCCTGCTCAGTGCAGGATCCAAGTTGAAGCATATCTGACAGATGGTTATTTAGCTCTCCCTCTCCCTCCACCCCCCCCCCCATGCCTCCAGTCCTGGAGAGCTCACCATCTTATTATCCACAATGCCTTACAATTTCCAGTTCAGTAGCTTTCCATTCCTGGAGAGTTCAGGCCAAAACCTGGGACCACCATGTAGGCTTCAGACCCTTGGTAAAAATTGTGAAATACTATGCAAGCAACTCTGCAATGAAATTCCAGGGCTATAACATATTATTATGTTATAATGTCTCCGTGAGGCTGTTGGATGACTCCCCCCCACCCCGGCTAATTACACAGAAAGGTTTGTTTCTTCTTGCTAAAGAAACAGGCCCAACTTGTAACTGCATGGTTTGCCCTAAATCTCCAGTTCTACAAGGGTGGAAAGATTTAACAGTGTTTAACAGATTTAACAGTGTTTGTGGGTGAGAGTGTTTAAATTAATGCTTAGAATCTGGACCAGCTGAGGTGCTAAAAGGGCACAGGTGACCCACTGGAAAAGCTAAATCAAACCCTACCAACCAGGTAAAAAGCTTGTCTTAAGAGGCATCAGCCCCTCCCCCCGAGACTTAGCCATCTGGAAGTGACAAGGAGAAGAGCCTCCACTTTAAATTCACCACATACAATAAAATCAAACTTTGTGCCTTACTTTCACTCCTTTCGGACCTCACTCTCCTCTCTGCCAGAGACCTGGGGATGCATAGTACAGTATTTTTATTTTCCTGAGCTCAGTCAATCCAGTTTGAGGTATTCTCACTCACAGGATTGCAGGAAAGTTCACAGGTGGCTTACAGGGGCCTGCCAACATGGCTAGAAAAGTTCAGACCAAGAGCAGGCAAGGCAGGCAGGTGGACACAATCCCACAACAGGTATCATTCCAGTGCCTCAGAGCTGTTTGAGGAGACTAAATGCTGGCACAAGGGCTCGATCTGAGGGGGGGCGGGGTGGAAATCCCACATCTGAAGGCCCCTCTCTGGTTTTGAAGATCTGTTTTCTAATTCGGGTGTCTCTCTCTTAGTTTTGTTGCCAATATGCCAGACAGTCCGGCAGCTGAAAGATACATCAGCTTTGTCAAGTGATAGAGTACTTCCCTGCATCTGAGTGGAGAAGAGGTGGTGTGACAGAGGTCTGCCAGCCAGCCATCGCTCAGCATTGGCTACAGTTGCCTAATGACAGGGTCGGCCCTAAGCACTAAAGATAAGTGCTGAGGCTGGATCCTCCCAGAAATTACATCCTGGGCCTCACCATAATCCCAAATGAAATTATACGGATGAACAATCTTGCACACAGAAAAAGGTCTTCCATATCAGAAATAGTAAAATTATCTTTCTCAAGTACTGTTCCTGGAACATCCCAGCATAGTAAAAGCAAAGCAAAGCAAAGTGTGCTGCTTATATACCGCCCCATAGCACTTCAAGCACTCTCTGGGCAGTTTACAAGTTAATTATGCAGGCTACACATTGCCCCCCCCCCCAGCAAGCTGGGTACTCATTTTACCGACCTCGGAAGGATAGAAGGCTGAGTCAACCTTGAGTCGGCTACCTGGGATTTGAACCCCAGGTCTTGGGCAGAGTTTTGGCTGCAGTGAGCACAGTTTTAACAACTGTGCCACGAGGCTCAGTGTAGCCTAGTAGTCTAGAAAATGAAAATGTTCCCTTCTCTGTCCCAAACAAAAGCCATGAGACTCTGAGGGGATAGCATGCATTTCTGGAGACCTCTTTTCTAGAGATGAGGGACCAGGGACAGAGACTTTGTCACTCTCTATCATCTGAAGGCCAAAAACAGGACACCTATTAATTGTAACATCCACATGTATTTTTTAAATTGCCGCATCCCGGTATCAGCAGGGAGAGCAGCTTGCAGCTTGGTTTAACATGCTGCTAACTGCCACCTACAGATGCAAGCATGAAACATATACAGTCCCTGGGCCTATTGAATTATTTAAAGTATAAAGCATAATGCAATGCTTTTGCTGTGCCAAAGAGAAATGATTCTCTTTGGAGATCATATCCTGGAGATTGTATTAGACTCGTCTCCCCAGTTCCCTGCTTTCAGCCTTTCCAGTAACATGAAGCACTTATCAAATTAGAATTCTTCAGAAACAGAATGGCACAGACCAGTCTATATTTAGCAACAACAACCCCAAAGCAGCTGAATCAGCTGACTGGAAGCTGCTACCCTGATGTGCAGCCTTGGTTTAGATAGCACATATTCAACGCTAGAATCAAGGAGGACAGACAGCACAAGAGAAGAGACGCTGAGCCTGGACGTTTAAGAGCATCTGGGTCATACCCTGAAACAGATCCAGTCAGGTAAGAAAAGCATGGACCTTTGCAAGGGGAAACAAGAAGATGCAGAGACTAGAATCTAAAGCTGAAAGAAAAAGAACAAGATATATGCAGGCATGGCCAGGCCGTGAATGCCAGTTTGGTGTTTGTTATTTCTGTGAATAAGGAAAGAGAAAATCTAAAAGGCTGATAAAGTATCAGAGGAGAGAGGCGACTGGTCAGAGAGGACCTCAGGAGCAACAGTGCCTGTGACACCTTTTTGCCCTCTGATTTTTATGTGTCTGCTCTATTGATTTTAGCAAGGTTACCTGTTTAGAAACTGGATGAAAAGGTCAGCTGTGGCTACAGTTCAATGGTAGGGGAAAGCTGACACAGAGATATGGTGAAGAAGCTTTTGAACAAAGTTTGAATTTATTTCTTTTGCTCCTAGAATCAAGCTACCTCTCTCTCTCTCTCTCTCTGTCTCTCTCTCTCTCATTTTTATGTGTGTCTCTCCCCGAGGTTTCTAGATGGCGTTGCTTTGCAGCTCCTCCTGCCCATTCCCACTGTGTTCCCAATCTCCTGTTGTGTTCCTTCATCTACTCTAAACTACACCTAGATCCTGTCTAACACAGCAGATGAAGGAGAGGGATGAGGGAATGGACTGCAGAGAGAATTGATGTGATAAGGGACAGTAACTGGATTGTAAAGTGTGTTATTTATACATAGAAAGTCCCATTTTCTATTTCCAGGTAGGTAATAATCATCTCTGAAGGGGTGTCATCTTCTGAGATGTGTCTATAAAAATAAATGTAATCTGGTTTAATTCATGAATCATTCAAGGATCGCCTTGAAGAATCTTGGAGGCTGTACCACTAACTTCCTTAAATCTGACATGTTACTGCTATGAAACATCCCGGAAGAAGACACAGAACCCTGAGCAGAGGCCTTACTTTTTAATAAATAACCTTTGTCCTACAGGACAGCAGTAACATGTCAGATTTAAGGAAGTTAGTGGTAACTATTAAAAATTGCACAAATAAAGACAAAGTGTGGTTAATTTTTAAAATGAAAGTCACTTGATTTGGATTGCACTTTTCATCATAAGAGTTTAGCACTTCCATTAAGATATACTGCAAGTCTTCAGTTGTCCAGCTACTCGTTTTATGGTAGGAGGATCTGCTTAAAAATTTCCACTCAAAGTTGGGTTCCCTCTGAGGATGAATGATAGTTTATCATGTAGTTCTGTGACTCAGCCCTGGAGTTTTCAAGGTAGATCTGGTGTACGTGCCGAGTGTAAACAAAACAAAAGCAAAAAAGCAAATGATGTCTATGTAGGTCAGTTGTAGATGTGGACTTCCTTAATAGTCATGCAGTCAAGGATCTTGGAATTGTTGTAGATCACAAGCTAAATATGACCCAACAGTGTCATGTGGCTACAAAAAAGACAAATGCTATTTTAGGCTGCATTAATAGAAGTATAGTTTCCAAATCCCGCAAGGTGCTAGTCCCCCTCTATTCAGCACTGGTTAGGCCTCACCTTGAGTATTATGTCCAGTTCTGGACACCACACTTCAAGAAGGATGCTAACAAATTGGAACAAGTTGAGAGGAGGGCGACGAGGATGATCGGGGGTGGTGGAAACCAAGCCTTATGAGGAAAGGCTGAAAGAATTTGGCATATTTAGCCTTGGGAAAAGAAGACTGAGGGGTGATGTGATGACACTTTTCAAATACTTGAAAGGCTGTCATAGGGCAAAATCTGTTCTCGATCATCCCAGAGTGCAGGACACACAACAATGGGCTCAAGTTAAAGGAAACCAGATTTTGGTTGAGTACCAGGAAAAACTTCCTAACTGTTAGAGCAGCACAACAGTGGAACCAGTTACCTCAGGAGCTGGTGAGTGCTCCAACTCTGGAGGCATTCAAGCAAAACTTAGACAATCACCTGGCATATATGCTTTGATTGTATTACTGCACTGAGCAGGGAGTTGGACTTGATGGCCTTGTAGGCCCCTTCCAACTTCACTTTTCTAAGATTCTATGTGTGCGTACCATGCCTGTACTGGTGAGAGAGAGATATAATTTTAAAAACCTGGATAGGGCATTAAGCAGAATCACGCTGAATCATGGTTTGTCTTAATCCTACATAAGTGTCTGTATTTGTTTCAAGCAAAAAAAAATGTTTTTCCATAAACCGTAGAAATGAAGGTTTAAAAACAAGGTGAGCAGTATTTTTCTCCACTGTAGGTCTGTACACAGTCCTATAGATGCTCACTCTTCATTAAATTCCACTGTGTTTGAAGGGTTGCCGTTTTCAGCCATTTTTGGGGACCACACACACTAGCAGGAACCAGAACCCTGATTTCCGGAAATGTTTCAGTCATCTAATACAAACAGAAATTTAACACCATTTTTTCCCCTTGTTACATGCAATCAGGTAGTTTATGACTTACGGCAACTCTATGAGTTAATAGTAATAATAATGTGCCGTCAAGCCAATTCTGACTTATGGCGATCCTTTTCAGGCTTTTCTAGATTGAGAAGTGGTTTGCCATTCCCTGAGGGTGCCCTGAGACTGCACAGCTTTCCCAAGGCCACACAGGCAGGATCTACTGGGGAATTGAACTCCGCCAGATATCTAAACCACTGAACTATCCAGTGACCTCCAATTAATGACCTCCAAAAGATCCTTTCACTAGCAACCTTGCTCAGGTCTTGCAGACTAAAGCCCATAGTTTCCTTTATCGAAGCAATCCATCTCAGTTGAAGTCCCCATCTTTTCTGACTGACTTTTAACAGTTAACACTACTTTAATTGTTTAACATTTGCCAGCTCCAACTGAACTTTGACTGAATTGTTTTCTTCATTTCATTTAAGGTGAACTAAACATTTTTTAATACTTTTTGCCACCAGTCTCCAAGCCTGGCTCGTTCCCAAGAGATTACCAGGATCACTTTTTTGGTAGAGTTGGAACAGGGGTGTGTGTGGAATTGCTCCCTTTAAAATGTAGGATTTTATTATTGTTTTAAAATGCATTAGAGGCAGAGGTTGGTCTGCATGCTCAGAATTTTCTACTGAGCTGTTTCTGTAATAGCTGAATTTTCTATTTTCCAAAAATTGGGGTATCAGACATATCTTTGTTTCTTGTACTGGTCAGATTTAGGGGTCACTCAAGGTACCATTTGAAACCATTGCATCACCCGTTAGAGCCAGAGGTTGGATGCTCTATTCCCCACTGTGCCTACAAGTAGAGCCAGCCTTGTGGCCTTGGGGCCAGCTGCAGAGTCTCAGGATGCCCAGAAAAAGGGAACGGTAAACTTCTGAGAATTTTTTACCTGGAAAACCCTGCAAAGGGTTGCCATGAGTCAGAACTTATTTGACAGCACATGATTATTATGATCATTCGGAGTTCTCTAACTACCTTCCATCTTCAGTTTCTGAACATGCAGGCACCATGACAGCAACACTGAATCAATCTTCTATTTGTTGTCTATTGTACCTCCTCAGCTTGCTTTTTCTAAAATCTTATCCACTGAACAGATCTGGAGATTTCAAAACTTTCTGTGGCCTTCTAATTAGCCCAATATGGGCTTCAGAATTTGTGATGCTAAGTTGATTATTAGAAACTATGGTGCCCCAGTGACATTTTTGCAATCCATTCACACTCATTAATGATACTGTGCATGCTTCTTACAGAAATGGCTCCTCGGATAAGACTGAACTTAGCTAAGCCTCTTCCAACCATCAGTGAAGCTTTTGAGGAAGTGCTAGAAGACATAACAAGCAACACAAAAAGTTTTGGGAATGTTTATCTGAGTTCGGATTCTTGTTCTGGTGAAGAAAACTACCTTCAATCTGTCTACCAGCAGGCAAGGCCTGCGTTCCTGGTACCACCAGAAAATAAGCATAAAATCCAAGACATCAACAAATCTAGAAAGCTACACAATAATTACAGGGTCTTAAAATTCTCAGAAACACCAAAAATGGTCTCCAGATATACCCTTCCTAACATGCTATTGTTAGAGAGACAGTGCTTCGTTCTTGATTGCATCAAAACTTACTCCAGCTCAAACATGGACCCATTGGATACAGACACTCAGAAAAATCATAGGTGGAGATGTCCTAAGGGCTATGAGAACACTGATAATGATGACGCAAAGCACAACTTTCATGGCATCAGTTTGGGCACACCTCAAGAAAAAGTAATAGAGAAACACGATCTTGTCAGCCTCTTTCCAAGAATTCCCTCCCCGAGACCACCGCCCAAGGAGGATGGTGGCCAAGAGCTAAGAAACCTGAAAAACCAAGACAAGATGCAAACTCTGAAAAGCAATCCAAATCAGAAAGAAAATGAACTCCTTATTGTTAATGGCAAATCCATATGGCTGCATCCACCCAAAGAAGCCGCACTTGGTGCCAAGGTTATGAGATCACAAAGAGGGCAACCAACAGTGAAGACAGCAACCTGTTCTGAAAGAGAGAAGGTAAAATCTTCCATTTATATTCCAGATAGCAAGAGAGAAGCAAGTAGCAGAGAACACCATGTGCAGTTCTTCCATAGTGATCAACCGGCTGCAAATTTGGACTGGCTTTCAGAATACCAAAGTGCATGGAAAGAAGCAAAGATGAGGGCTTGCCTGCTCCCAGCCATTGCCGAATCATGAACTGCCATTTTGTCTGAAGAAAAGGTGGGCAACATTTCCCTTTTCTCAAAGAGCATTCTGTTGGATGACACTCTAGCTCTGCATAGGATGATATTCCAGCTCTACGATGCTATGGTTCTGTGGGTGCGTTATTTTATTTAATGTCCCAGAAGGCTTAATTAGTTGTAATGATGCAAACTGCCATGTGGCAGTGATCCAGAGGCTGCACATTAGTTCAGAGAATCAAGTAAGAAGAACAAATTACAGCATTATATGGAGAACCTACTGCAGGTTCAGATACACTTATGGAATTGTAATAATTGTTGTGCATTTCATAACCCTCTATACCTTTTGACTACACGAAAATAGAGAAGCCATACTGTATATGAAATGCTTTCCACTCTGCAGTAATGGAGTTGCAGGCTCTTCAGAGCCTGGCTGTATATTTTGTCTAGAAACGTGGCTTTTAAATTCCCCGTTGGCCAGTTGCGCACATGCAAAACAGCCATACAACCATTTAAGGAAACTGCAGAGGAAAATTATCTGCTTCTCCCATCACATTATAGGTCTGCTTCAGTTTTGCTATTTTTTAAAAAAATACTGTACTACTATCACGATCACCAAAGGTATATTGCAGAAGAGTCCAGAATCTCAGGCCTAACCACAAGATATGAAAAAAACAAAACAAAAGCCAACCCCACCCTGCTGTTTACTGAAGCCCGTGGCCTGTTTTTCCTCATGGTCCATCTGATGCATTTGGGAAGTCCCCCTCCCACACACGCCTCATATGCATCTATGTAAAGTCAATGGCCTCCTCCATGGTTGCTTCGCCACTCCAGCAGTTAGTATTCAGGCACAGACAGCCGCTGGGTCGCTTGTATCTACTAGCATCCATGAACTAGCCCACCCACCCCCTTTTAAAACTTTCTGATCGAATAGCTGTCCCCATAGTTTATGGCAGCTAATTGCATTCACAAATTACCTGTTTGGTGGTAGTGGTGGTGGTGGTAGGAATTACTTTTCCTTTTGACTTCCTTGATATTTGGATCTGCCGGTAGATCATTGCTGCATATAGGTCGACAGCAGAGTAAATCCAATCTCCCTCACAAACGTGTTTCACACCATCCCTTTGACAAGGGGGGCACCCCACCTGCCAATTCCCAACAAGGAGGAATACCCATCTGTTTCCTAAACAGCAGCCAATAGTCTTTTAGCAGGTTTTTTTTCCCTTTTGTAAATCATATTACATTATTTTAAATTATGTTAAGTTATATCTTCAAACATTGAAATGTCCTTTTTTTAAAAAATTGGTTACATTTTAGTCCAGATACTAAAATAAGCAGTTGGGTGTAATGTATTTTCTTCATTACACTGAAGCAAAAGTACCTAATATTCTTTCAGTTAGAAAGGGAGACTCCTCCCCTCATGGTCCACTGGGGAGAAGCAACAATGGGGTCGCCACTTTTGTATGCAGTTATTGGTGGCAGACAAGACCATTCTGTTGGATACTGAGGTGTTGCATGCTGTGTTTAAATTTAAAATGCTCTGATGATACAAAACTAGTAAGTAGTTCTAGTTTGGAGAAGACAAGCAGACTTATATGGCAGTTACTGCTAATTTTCCCTGATGCAGAATCTGGAGAAAGTTACTTTTCTGGACTCCAACTCTTAGCAATTCTCCACCAAGAAGGCCAGTCTACTGTAAATAAAGAAGGGGGGATACATTTGTGTATGCTTCTGTGGTATACTATTTCTACTTTTGGGGGGAGGTTATGTACATGTAATATGAACTCAAATCTTGCATGTGGCATATCCATTCAATCAAAGAAAAAGTGATGTTTTGTTGGACCTAGTTGGGATACCCATGTTAAGTCTCTCAGTTGCAAAATGCATCTAAGGGGAGCCCCACTGTTACATTTCATACTGGTGAATCTTGCTACATCACCCACATCCTAGAATCCTTAATGTTTAAGAATGACAAATTTGTTTAAGAATGACAAATTTTATGTTGGAAGAGGTGCTCTGAACATGAATCTGCTACATGAACCTCATTCCATGATGAGACATTCTACATGCAGAGAGATTTGTAAAACAACAGTGCAGAGCTGGAAGAAGCCTAATTTCAATCCAAAATTGTTGTTGTTATGTATCACCAAGTCACTTCCCGTTTATGTCAACCCTATGAATGTGTGATCTCCAAGGGCTCCCAACATTAACAATTCTACTCCTTCCTATCAGCTTTCTTCACTGTCCAGCTTTTCCATTCATATATTGTAACTGGGAATACCACATTATGAATTATTTTGGTCTTGGTCTCCAGTGATACATGTTTACACTTGAGAATTTTCTCGAGAACCTTCATAATTCTACTTATATAACTCCCTCGATCCAAAATACAAATCTGTCAGTGCTTTCCACAATTTAGGTACCTGATGGTAGATCATTTCAGACATCAGATGGAGGTGGTGGAGAGGTGACATTTTAAAAATCTCCTTGTGCTTTAGAAACGATATATACATAAACATATGCGTATAAACTCAGAATACCAAGCAATTAGCTTGTGCTGACCTTTCCAGACTGATATGCTAGTTTCCTGTTCCCAGGGCAATGTTTTCAAAAAGAAGAGACCATTCAAAAGTTGTCTTTTATGGGCTGAAGTGACATGATCCATTTTGTGATATGTATCGACTCAGCCCCCATTAGTGGACAAAGCAAAGCAGAAATGCCAGTTTGGGCCCAAAAAATACTGTGTTACAAAACACACAGTTACAACACTCTGTTAATGTCATCACCCAGTTTCTAATGAGCATAAAAAACAAGCAAACAAATCAATGTTGAGTATGTTTGTAGGGTATCAAAAGGATGGTGGTACATGACGTGTGGAGTATTTTGGCATCCTGGTATGCAATCATATACTTTCCATTTGTCTACATGGACTTTCTTAAGTAATGTACTGGGTTGCAGTGCATCAGTCTACCCCAAGTGAATTAGGAGTATGATGTACTCCCAACTTAATACACATAAGTTTGCTAAGAAATAAATCTGTTAGATAAATATGTGTGCTAGCCCTGAAGAATATACTAAGAATAGTAAGGTTTAAAAATATAAATAAGTAAAAAAGCTAATATTAAAAAAACATTAGGAAGAAGCAGTCTATGGGGCAGCAACTGGCAGATCGGTAGGCTCATCAGGGCTTTAAAAAGTGCTTCTCTTGACTTGCAAAGGTCAGTTCAAGCCAATTAAGGCCTCCCCTCTTACAGCCTTAATTCTTTTCTAGCCTACCATGATATCAAGCCCACCCTACTCTTAAGGTCTCATATTTAGCAATCAGTATTGCAAGTCAGTGGGGAGGTACTTACCTACATTTTCGACTCACGACTGAGTGTAAGCATCAAGAAGCACACAGCCTCTATGATTGTCCATGATAATAGATAGGCTTCTTGGCATAGTTTGAAAACAAAGGACAACCGAAGTTCTGTTGCTAAGATCCTCTTCAAGAGTAATGCTGTCATAGAGCCACCTTTTGTCTCCTGCTCCTAATTTTTCCCCTTAAGGGGGTTTCTGTGTTCCGCATTGGTCTCCAAACCACATTATTTAACAGAAGCTGTGCTCACTTACATCAGAATGGATGAGGCATGTGCATCAATCACCCTGTCCACGCCAAACAAATCTGTTTAGTTTTAAACAAAGTTTGAAAAAGTTCCTTTTTTGGACTAAAACTCCCAAAGTTGTCTGGGAGATTCTGGGAATTTGTAAAAAAAGTCACTTTTCCAGATTCCGGTTTGAAATACTAATAGTTTCAGATGTGTTTGGCATCTGGCCTTTTTTTGGTGGCTATTCAAAAAAAAAAAACAAAAACAAAAAAAAAAAACACCTAGCTAGCACTCCCTAGAATTGGTGGAACCAGAGGAAAATGACTGACTTCTCCTGTCATTAGGTTCTCTTCTTTTTACACCTGTAGACCTTCTTTATTGGCTCTGCAGAAGTCCCTTAAGGCAGTCTGTAACCAGAAAATTTGAGTAGGGGAGGCCTTAATCAAAGGATGGTGGCCAGAATAATTAAATGAAAAGTGAGGTGCAAAACATCTAAATACATTACTAAGTATACACCATATTTGATATCAGGGGAAAAAGGATATATACCATATTTTTCCGTGTATAAAATGACACTTTTTACTTAAATAATTAGACAAAAAATTGAGGGTTGTTTTATACACGGAAGGCAGCCGCTTCCCCTGCCTTTTGCAAAGCCACAGGGTAAAGCAGCCATGAAAGGGCTTCAGGATCAAAGGGGTGCAAGTGTGCAAATTTTCATATTTTTTAATTTGGTGGTTAGAAAAGGGGGAGGACGTCTTATAAATGGAAAAATATGGTAGATAGGACAAGCACGGCCTGCATTGGAAAGACAGGACAAAGGGAGAGGAGGTAGAACTGATTGCTGGTTGCACTTCTGTGGGGCCCCATCATGACTAGGGGGCCTGTTCTTGAATCAAGAAAGAAGAGCTCTGAAGATTATTGCCTTTATATTAACATCCTCCCTCCTGCCCCTCTATATGGAAAGATACCGTAATCTTTTTCTTTTAACCATCCATTTGAGCAGCTGTGAAGAGTTGTGCAAGGCCTAGAAACGCTGCCATGTTCTGTACACAAGATTCCTAGTGTGATAATTATATATGTACTGTATGTGATGTGAGAATTAATGGAAATAAACATTTAAAAGATCTTCCTGCTGTGGTGACTGAAGTGCTGTTTTGTCGTAACAAAGTACAGAATGAAAATGGCAGAAAGAAGATCAGATCATGGACCCTACTAGCCAGCATTCTCTTATTTGGTGGAAAATGGAATAATCAGAATTACAGATAGATATTGAAAAATACCTATTTGGTATGGTTAAGAAATATAAAATAAGTGAAATTAATAACCCATTTTAAAGACAATGTTAAACATATGGTATAAATATAGAAAGAGTTTATGTCCATTTCTCTCCACTAGAATTAGTGACTGAATTAGACAATTTTCCTGTCAATATGAAAACGTATGTGGAAATATTTAAAGAAAAAAAGTGATTAGATAGAAAGACTAGTTGTAAAAATTAGATCAAAAGATCAAATGAAACAAATGCTTCAGAATAATATTTCATGCTTGAAAGTATATGCAATTAGAAAGATGGACTAATGAATGGGTAAAGAAATGTAACAAATTTATTTATTTATTTATTAAATTCTATCCCGCCCATCTAGTCGTTTCGACTACTCTGGGCGGCATACACCAAATACCATAAAGACAATTAAAATAATTGTACAAAGATAGAGAATACACAAAGTATAAACAATTTATGTTATCATATGAATATTTTCAGATGACTGATTCAGTAAAGGGTACAGTGAGTAAAATTTATGGATTCATGCTTGACTTAGAAGAGGAAGAAAGTGAGAAAGAAGGATTGAGGTTAGTGTGGGAACAAGACTTTGGAAAAAGAATAAATGAGGAAGAATGGAGGAAGATGTGGAAAATGAGGGTTTTAAGATTAGTGTCAATGAGAATAAGAGAATTTTTTTAAAAAAAATTGGCTTAAGATGATACTTAACACCAACAAAATTAAATAAAATAAACACTAGTTATCTGAATGTCTGTTGGAAATGTGAGAAGGAAATTGGTACATACTTTCATACGTGGTTAGAATGTGAAAAGTACAAATATTTTGGAAATTAATCTTTAAAGAATTAAATGACATATGTGAAAAAGATATAGAATTTAATCCTGAGATCAGATCGCTTTGTTGTCAATATTTTAGAATGTAGAATATGATAAGATGACTAAAGAATTGATTACCAATTTATTAACAGCAGCTAGATAATAGCAAGGCAATGGAAATCAAAATTTGAATTTCGAATGGACAAATGGTAGAATGAAATATCGAATATAGCTATAAACGATGAATTAACTTGTAATGTTAAGGTTAAGAGAGTTGAAAAAGAATACTTTTTATGATATATGGGGTGGATTTTTGGAATATGTGTTAACAAGAGGAAAAGGGAAAGCTCCAATTCAAGAATTAATGCAGTTCTGGAGAAGAGGACAATAAAAGAAAAATATCGCAAGAGGTCCCGTCTATGGTGGTGGGAAACACAGTCAATTTGTATTTTGGTTTATGTATTTTATGTTTATGTTTAAAGGTAAAGGTAAAGGTTCCCCTTGACCATTTTTGTCCAGTCGTGTTCGACTCTAGGGGGCGGTGCTCATCCCCATTTCCAAACCATAGAGCCAGCGTTTGTCCGAAGACAATCTTCCGTGGTCACATGGCCAGTGCGACTTAGACACGGAACACTGTTACCTTCCCACCGAATTGGTCCCTATTTATCTACTTTCATTTGCATGCTTTCGAACTGCTAGGTTGGCGGGAGCTGGGACAAGCGACAGGCGCTCACTCCGTTGCGTGGATTCGATCTTACGACTGCTTGGTCTTCTGACCCTGCAGCACAGGCTTCTGTGGTTTAGCCCGCAGCGCCACCATGTCCCTTAATAATAAAAAAGAATGGTGACATTACTACTCTAAACAAATCTGAATCCTGTTTGTTAGCCAGCACTTTGAAAAACAATTGTGGACAAGCGATTCTGGACGGCAACTTCAAGAACCCTCCTGAAAGCATGGCAAGCAGCTGTGCTGGCTTTTCCTTTTTTGCTTGATTGACACCAAAAGACAAATTCTTTCTGCATCACTGTTCAGACTCCTGTAATTGGATGTAGAATCATCATAGTAGCAAGTAGGTTTTTCTCTGACTAAAATGATAGAAACTATCAAAACTAAAGCTCTTATTCTCTTTCCCTCCTCATCTTCTACTTATAAAAATATCTGAGGGATATCTTTCACAGTCCAAGACTTCCAAACTCTGTAAACATAACCCCAATCTTCATGGTACACATGAAAATACAGTACTAGATTAAGAGAGAGTATAGTACTGTACTGCTGTCATGTGTATATATGTCAATTCTGCCATCTAGTGGCAGTTTAGCATTTTACATACTTTATATATAACAATTATGTGCCATCAGGTCAGTTCTAAGTTACTGCACTTTTATTTATTTAAAAGTATTTTTACCCCACCTTTCTCCTGAAAAAGGACCCAAAGTGGCTTTCATAATCAATAACCCAATATTAAAAGCTAAAAGCAGTAAATTATTCAAAGATTTTAAAAGACCTTCCTGGGATTTTCTAGGTTGAAAGTACTCAGAAACAGTTTATCCATCCCTCCTGCAAGTAGCAATTTGGGAATGTGTAGCTAGCCCAAAGCCACACACGTGGCAGGGCAGACAATCCACTCAGCCACACATGTGCTTCCAGGAAGCACAGTGGGGATTCTAACTCCTGACCCTTGGACCTGAGGCCAGGTGCTCCAGGCCACTGAGCTGTATCAGTTCTCATTCTTTTATCACAATTATGTGACAATAGCATTTGACAGGGATGAAGAAACAGCTTCTTCTCCACAGAGACCATCAATAAGAACATAAGAAGAGCTGTGCTGGATCCAGCCAAAGGCCTATCTAGTCCTGCATTTTGCTCCTACAAGATAGCTACTGGAAACCCAGAAACAGCAGGACATATTGCTGCAACGGGGAACCCCATCATGTTATGCTCCCTAGGAATATTCGAGAATTTGATGTATAGACATACTCCAGGAACATGAAAAGAGAGCAAACGTAATATAAGTGGAGCTGCTTACACTTGGAAGCAGTGGTTACCAAGCTTGAGTCCTGAGATGCGAATGGACTTGGGACCCCATAAGCCCCAGCCAGCATGGCCAATGGTTGGGGATTTAGGGAGCTGTAGTCAAATAATATCTGGGGGACCCACAGGTTGGGGATAACGGTATAAGAGTTTGAATGTGGCCCTCCAAAATTAGTGATGGTCCCACTAACAAACCCCTTCACTCTGCATTAAGGGCTTTACAACCCCAAGCATCCCAAATACCTCCATGCAGCCTAGCTTATAACATTAATGTTTCCTTGCACTAACTTAGGTTGGATGCCTATGGATCTGAATCCTAGGAAAGGTGATTTTTCATAGCAGATAATTCTACTAGTGATGATGGTAACCCAGATACAGCATTTGGTAAGGCAACTGAATGCAGCTTTTCTTGTGTTGTTGAAACCTTCATTAAAATTGTACTGTGAGGAATTACTTTAGAAGCAATAAAAAGGAATGGTTCTTACTTCATGACTGTAAAGAACATGCATTTAAAATCTACCAACAATTTTAGCAAATGGTTGTTGTGGGTTCTTCGGGCTCTTTGGCCGTGTTCTGAAGGTTGTTCTTCCTAACACTCCAGAGACTGCACTCCAGAGAATGGCGAAACGTTAGGAAGAACAACCTTCAGAACATGGCCAAAGAGCCCAAAAAACCCACAACCATTAGATCCCGGCCGTGAAAGCCTTTGCGAATACAAATTTAGCAAATGTTTCTAAAAATGTAATGCAGCTTTGTCTTCCCATGCCAAAATACATTTGTCACTTTTCACAGACAACATCCACATCAGTTTTATCCAGGGAGCAGGAAAGTGACTTTATTAACTCCCATGCCCATTCTCCCCAGTCACGTTGGCCAGTCACTCATCTACGTTTTGGTTTTATCACTGACAAAAGTGCTATTTGAATTTGTCCAGGATCTAGGGAAAAGATTTAATTCCCTTTATGAGAAGCAGGGAGGGGAAAGTATAGGTACGAAGTGACTATGCCCTCTCCCTCAGATCCAAATTCTTATCATAGAATCATAGAAAAGTGAAGTTGGAAGGGGCCTACAAGGCTATCAAGTCCATCTCCCTGCTCAATGCAGGGATACAGTCAAACCAACCCCCCCCCCCCCCAATGCAGGGATACAAACAATCTTGTTATGTTTCTGTAGGTAAAACAGAGCTATGACCCAACTGCAAAGAGACTGCTCTCAGCATAGGACCTTAACAGCCCCTATCGTTTGGCCAAACACCCTATCAGACCAAACCAGAAAGCCCCTGTCAGTTTGGATGCATTCACACTGCAGAGGTGAAATATGAATATTAGACATCAAAGAGATTTGAAACAGATATTGAATTTATTGGTCAGCTATGAGTAGGAAAATACATTGGTAAAGAAAAAAAGACAACCCTGTATATAAATATAATACTAGCTAGTTAAAATTTGACCAAGAAGAAAGTTCCACTGAAGAGAACAGTAAAAGCCCTTGTTTACCATCAGACCATATTCAACTTCCCATTTATCATATTGAAGAGCTGCCTATAGACAAATGCAACATTCTTTGAGCTTAGTGCAGATGATGTGCTGGTTTTTGTTTTTTTGTTTTTGTTACACGTATGGTAAACAAGAGTTAGTCCAGTGCATTACACGTTATACAGAAGTACTGTGAATAGAGACTAGGTCATCTAAATTTTAGACACTACTTAAACATACCAAGATACCTACATTTTAAAAAAGCTTACACAACCAAAAAGTATAGCAGAAGTTAACATATACTAAAATACTGTGTCAGGCTGGATGTGGGGGGTGGGAACAGACTCACTACTTAAGCAGTCATTTTGACTTGCAAAATTTGCATGTGATTAATTCTGCTGAAAATGGTAGTGCAATTATTTTGTTTTGGGAGATTTTTGTCCCATGGATGAAGTGAGAACTTGACATGAGAACCTACTATTACACATTTAAGCCACAGCAGAAATGATTGAATTTTTACCAAAAATTTACATCAGTGGGTGCAAGTCTGCATCCTGAATGGTTTTTTACATTTGAGACTTCCATTTCTTAAACCCACAAATAAAAAGGGACCAAAATAGTTATATATAGTTCCTCTGTGATCTTAAAAATGCCAGCAGTTCTGACACTTTATACTTCCCACTTAAGTTCCACCGTAACTGAATTTATGCATGTGCATGACAACTATCAACCAGAAATATGCAGGCTGTAGTTATGAGGTTTTTCCATATGTGTTCCTATCTAGTTTGATTAAGTTGCAGGAGGGGGAGAGGGAGCCTCATGCCCAGCAATGCTCTATGCACTTTTCTTTAAAAATATATGTGATTACATTAATAAGAAACACTGAACATATATTATGGCAACATCCAAAGCCACCTTGAGTAGATAAAGTGTTAAGGTTATTGTTAAGTGAGCATTTTGTTGAAGACAGATAATTTATTGCATTCATTTATGAAATGTCTAAATTTGTTTGATGCAGGAAAAATTGTCTTTCAAAGTATTATTTTTCTGATACTTACTGCCAGACACATTTGGTGCAACCTATCATTCTCCAAAGATGCATGGTATTTCCTTAGAGTAAGTTTCAATCCACTGCAGTAGGACCTGACCAAAAGCTTCACTGATACCATAGGGGATCTATGTTTTTCTCTCCATACTTCAGGAATCTTACTATCCCAAACATGGATAAGTAATTTGAGCTGCCCATAGATTGCAATATGTCCAGGCAATGCAGCATCTTTGAGCACATGAATAAGTGTTTAATCTTTAAATGTGCTCCCATAAATTCATATAACTATAGATTATAGATATATTTAAGACTGAAAAATAAAGGTAAAAACACGTGTAAAGCTTAAACCTTTAGGATATACCAAGTGCACTCAAGCTCCAGCTTAAAAGGAAAAAAAAAACCTCCTTCTAAGAAATATAAAATGAATAAGTGCTTCCCTTCCATAAAGCTTTCTGGACATACTATTAAGTATTCCAGATAAACAGGAAACAAAACAAGTTGCTGAATATGACAAGCTAAATTGGCTTCATTGCCTCTGAAAATTGTCATGATGCACATTACCAACACATTGTTAAGGAAACATGAGTAAAACACCTTTTATTCACACTTTTACAAAATAACCCCAAAACCCAAAAAACAAAACAGAGAAAGCAACACTACTAATTGAATCTACTACATCAATTATTACCAGCATTCCGATGTACTGATTATAAACTGGACATGTTTGGTGTTGGAACAGCTAAAAAACAAAAAACAAAACAAAAAAAAAAACCCAACAAAATAACAAAAGAGAAATCAGGTCCTAGACAAGGATTCAAGATCTAGACATTTCCTACTGAAATTTTAAAATGTTTTTTAAACATGAGCTCATTGCAAATTTATTGTTTTCTCTAAAACAAAATGGTGACATATTTCCACACGCAGATAGTATCCTCTTCATAAAATTTTCAGTCATTATTACTAAGACCCATTTTATTTTTTAAAAATTCATTATCCTCAGAACTCCTCAATTCAAGAGTAACCTTTTGTTTCTCTGCCTGCAGTTGAAACAAAAGCAGTTTGACCAAGTTCCCTCTCTCAATATGAAACGGATTTATTACTGAAGAGATTTACTAAGGATTAGATTGAATTTCCCTTTTAGAATATATCTGCTTTACCTGTGTATATTATAGTGTACTTGGCTTTCAAATACTAATGGCACACTAAGGGTACACTACAACCTATGTTTTGTTGACACTTCACAGACTAGAACTTGGTCACTTTAATGATCGATCTGAAGTGTTGTCTAGGGGACCTGTACTGAAAATGCATCTCTAGTTACACTGCTTCATAAAACAAAGACGGTACACTTTATCTCCAAGGAATGATGACTGAGGAATGAACAGGCTGAAATTGAAAAGGAATTCACATGATAGTATTCAGCGAGCGGGGTGGGGAGGTGGGGAGAAGGAAGAGAGAAACGAACACACACAGCTTTGTGCAATGACACTGAAAGAAGCAGTGCACGGGTATTAAGAAGCTTAGAATTTGTGTACCCACAATCTGAACATGTTCAAAAAGTGATATTCAACGTTTCACGAAGGAAAAAAAATAGATGCCACAGCTTATACAAAAGTATCTTCATAAAATTTTCACAAAATGTTAACATTATTTTAAAAAAATAAAAGAGGATGCACAGGTTCTCTCTGCATGCACAGGCAGTGCTATTTGAGAACAAAATCAAGCAGGCACAGTGGAGATAGGAAATGGGTGACTTGACACAGAAACTGAAAAGCTGTACACAGTTATTCTGAAGGTCAACTTCTGACACAAAACGGTTAGACTGACCATCTTGACAAAGGCTATCTACAACAGCCCAACTCAGTCACTGTTTAGCTTACATGTTCTAAGACAAGCTGATGACCTCGATTTCAGTAGAAAGAAAGAAATGCATGTATGTTATTAGCTTGAAGGAATTTGCTATGATTTTATCAAATTCAGATTTCAAAGCAGTGTTCTCAGTTTTTTAAAAAATGAAGTAGTACATAAGGGCTAAAAACCCTAACAGTGCAAATCATTAGCAGAGAAAGCCTGGTGCAACTTCTTTTACAAGCTGGCCTTTATAACACATGAAACAGATAAAAATTTAGCCTTAGTTTACAATACAATCATTTTCCAAATCTGATTTTTTTAAAGTACAAAATCTCATAAATCAGGTTTTCTGTTGTTCATATACAATCAATAAAGGCTAAATTCAAATTCTATATTTTACAAACAAACAAGTCTGAAAAAGAAGGGAGTGAAGTATGGAAGAATGGTCTTTTGATGTTTTACTACTGGCCTCAAAAAAGTAGTGCTACAGGTATCTGTGCAAAAGAGAATTTATTATAGCAATTCCCTATTTTCAAGGCATGAAATATTACATTGGATAGAACAGATTACTTGTAACAAATCTAAGAAGGGTGCAAAAGCACCAATCCCTGTCTAACAGTATATAAAGCATGTTGGGCTCAGAATTGTGTGTCTGATAGCACCTGGCTTTTACTATTTCTTTATCAAATAATTAGATTTAAAATGAAGATCATTAAGAAAGATCCCTGTTGGCCATACCTCACTCCTTTATATTCAGATTTTACAATTTTACAAATTATACTGAGGTTATCCTCTAAAATGTACTTGACTACCTCCTGCTAGGCAAATGGATTCCATTTACCGGTGGCAGGAAAGGCAATACCAGCTCCAGTTGTGCAAAAAGTGAGAAGTGGTCAGAAGGAATGAGCGGGTGGGGACAGCCGCTTATATTGTTCTCTATTAGCCAGTGAGGATCCAAAGGTCCCAGGATGCCAAGAATATTCAGCTGAGGTTTAGAGTAGAAGATGTAGTCAATAATACCCTACAAAGGGAGAGAAGAAATGGGCAAAAGAGTATTTT
The DNA here is from genome assembly GCF_051106095.1 of Pogona vitticeps. Lineage (NCBI taxonomy): Eukaryota > Metazoa > Chordata > Lepidosauria > Squamata > Agamidae > Pogona > Pogona vitticeps. The sequence goes on from NC_135784.1 coordinate 96,921,274, forward strand.
TCAAGTCCCATGAAGCAGATCCAGTTCTTACACATAGTTAAATGCATTTCTATATCATTTTCATATTTAAAAAAACACAAGTGGCATGCATTGGCCACCAGCATGCTTCTGGGCCCAAATTAACCTTGTAATATTTCCCATTTCACTGTAGATCATTTTGTTCTTAGTTTTTGGTTTTAAAATTTGTCTTTTTTTTTTTAAGTGTCTTATGCCTAACTGGGTAACAGCAGAATAAAAGGTAGCATAGGAACTTTAAAAACACCCTAAGTCTTTCACTCGCTGTACTACGTACAGAAAAAGAGAGTACATAAAATCACTTTAATCACTAGAGGAAAGCGGGCTGGATAGTTCCCTAAATGGGGAACTGAGCCAGAGGTTACGAGTTCAACTCCTGATTGTGTCTCCCAGGAAAAAAGCCAGCCTGTTTGGTCTACATAGTCCCAGAACACTACCAGGAGGAGGGAATGACAAACCACTCCTGAGTACTTTACACCTACAAAGAAACATGAGAAGAGTCCCCACTGTAAGCCAGAATTGACTTGATGGCACACAGTTACTAACAAGAGGGAATAACATGGTCAGTAATCAACGTAACCTCTAAGTCTCAGCCTCACTGGGCAGGGCACCACCTCTCTCTTCAGCACCTTCTCCTGTGTGCACGTGGGGCTCCCTCAGCATCAGAACCAAAGGGGCTAGCTATGACCTCTGGAGTTGGTGAGTGCTCCAACACTGGAGGCATTCAAGAAAATTTAGATAATCACTTGGCTGTGCGGAGGAGGAAGAAAGTTGCGTGGAGGAAGGCAGAGTTGCATGTGCACACTTTGGGGCTGCTACACATCTTAGAGCAGTGGTCCCCAACCTTTTCCCAACCACGGGCCAGTTGGGGGGGCATTGCATGCCTGCGTACTCATGGGGGTGGTGGAGTGCACCTGCATGCTGCGGCATTTGCAGGGGCTGCTCTCGTGCATGCGCGTTCACATTGGGTGGAGTGTGCTCGCACGCACGCATCAGTGGTCACGGGTGGCAGGAGATCTGTGTCCGTGACCTGATCCTGCCTAGGCTGCAGACTGCTGCCGGGTCAAGGACCGGAGGTTGAGGACCCCTGCCTTAAATGCATTCTCAGTAATACTTTCTGTGCCTGGACATCTGAGATCAGTCACCTTGGAGAGAACATTCACCCCATTGGCCACAGTTCTTTTAAGCACATATTCTGGTCATTCATCTGGGGACCAGAGGTGCACAGATTTGTCTTTTCAGACCAAAGTTCCCAGAATTCCCTAAGCAACTGTGCTGCCTGGGGAATCCTGGGAGCTGCAATCCAAAAAACAGATCTGCACACCTCTACAGTATTGGGAAGGTGAAGGAAGTGCAGTTGCCTGAGGGAGGTTCTCCTCCAATTATAAACTTCCATAACTTTCTCCAAAAGCTCTTCTTTGCTGGATTAATAACTCATCTTTACAACTCATGTGTCCCTAACTACTACAATGGTGCCTCAACTTACAAATGTCCCTACTTATGACCATTTTGAGTTATGACCAGCTCTGGCCGCAAAATTTTGCTTCTACTTGTGACTGGAGCTTCCACTTACAAACAAAAAAAAAGGCAGGGAAAAAAGGTGGGAGATTCAAATTTCTAACTGTAGGTGGCGACAAGGCTGCTTCTTTGTAGCTCTTTTGCCCCAGCAGTTAGAGTGTGTGCATGGAGGAGGCTTCAGACTGCCTTACTTCTGCTTCTGAGTGAGCATGTGTGTGTGTTTGCAGGGAGATTTCGGGCTGCCTGGTAAGGTGCTGTTTTCTGCTTTTAAAAACTGTTTTTGCTGTGTGGTTTTGAGCTGGGGAGGGTTATGTTTCTATGCTGTGATGGGTCTTGGGGGTGTTGTTGCTTTTTGGAGTGTTTTCCCCATTTCCGATGGGTCTTGGGGGGTTTGTTTGCTTTTTGGTTTCCTCCCATTTCCAATGGGTCTTGGGAGTTTTGTTGCTTTTTAAGGGGGGTTCCCCATTTCCAATGCGTCCTGCATGCTTCCCTTGCTTTTTCCTTTGTTTTCTTTGTATTTCCAACCCATCCCCCTTGTTCTCTGTGCATTTCCAATCTGCTCCATTTGTTTTCTGTGTATTTCCAATGGGTCTTGCACACCTGATTGCTTCCCCCCCTCTAGCCGAAAGGGTTTAATCGCATTTCCAATGAGTCTCGCAGTGATTTGTCTATGTGTCTGTGTGTGTCTGTGTGTGTGTCTGTGTGTGTGTGTGTGTCTGTGTGTGTGTGTGTGTGTGTGTGTGTGTGTTTCTTCGGCCAGAATGGATTAATTGCATTTCAATGTATTCCTATGGGAAATGGTGCTTCAACTTACAACCATTTTGAGTTACGTCCATCTTCTGGAACAGATTATGGTCATAAATCGAGGCACCACTGTACTTCAACTTCTTTCCTAATAAGTAACCAAAGTTTCTGAGCAGGGTTTACACCATAAGATAAATAAACCATAAAATAAGCTTAAGGGGGTGGGATTTCTTTTAAATGACAGTCTCACCTTGAAATCAAATGTATAATTTGTATAAGGCATTAGACCATTCTCATAGGCACTCTTCAATTTGAAACCATGAGTAATCCTCCCATTGGTGGTTCCATTTTTCCCATTACAACTGAAGTTAGTGAGGCTTTCATTGTATCTCAGTTCCTTAAAATCTTTATGGTTTGTTTCCACGCCACCTGTGCTCAAATATTCAACTACACCTACGGAAAAGGTAGTAAAAAGAAATACAAGTAAATAAGCTGTCCATCATAATATTGCTGCATCCATCTGAACAACATAAGCAATTAAAAACTCTGCTTATAGTTCTTATTATAACACTTGGTGTAAGCTCCCCCAACTCCTCCCTCCATGTTCACAAGATTATTTAGCACAAAATGACCCAGTTAAGGACAACATAGAAAAAGTATCTAAATTCAAGAAATCCAATTCAACACTAGCACTCAACATTCAAGTAGTTGTTTAGAGTTCCTGAACACTTCATGTATATGAGTCATTCTTACAACAAACATTTAAGGGTTTGCATTATTATCCCCATGTTACAAATGAAGTGCTGAGGCTGAGAAAATAATAGCTTGTTGAGGGACATAGGGTTTGCTGCTTTAATTCCACCTCCTCAATATTATTTTAGATTTTATTGACATTTATGATTTCCTTAACTGCCAGGTTTTATCTATAATCCTCTTATATCAATGTTCTTCAAGCACAACTGATGAAATAAAGCGTAAACAATTTCAGAACAAAAACAATTCACTAAATTAAAAAGGCACCGAATTAAGAGTTATAATCAGTAAATTGACTATGACTGTGCTTACCAGAATCTGGCAGAGAATTCAGATCTGCACACAGTACAAGTGGAATTGCTGTGTGTTCTCCTGAAGGACTGGGCTTAAGATTCCGAGATGCTTTGTCAATTATGTTCTTTACCTCAGAAAGGAACATCATGGTCTGAACCAGCTTCACATCTGAATACTCTGGGTCCCAGTGCATATGTGCATTTGCTACCAAAACTAACTGCTTATCCATTCCAGGGTGCGCCTTGCCGGCTAAAACAGAAAATATAAGGAATTTTAGATAACAGAGAGGACTGTTATGAAAACAGCTTCACTAGTGATAATCCAAGTCAGTCAGTGGTATTTAACTTGAATGCCACAGATTCAGGATTTTTTTTAAAACTTGGCCAGCCATGTTATGATTTAAAAATAAAAGAGGCTCTGTGCTCCCTCTGCTGGATTTATTACATTATTGGACTGACTGCAATTTATGTGTCTGCAAAGCACATACTACTACATGCAGTTTCCTTTAGCAAATACTATTTATAATGTATACACAGGCCAGAATCCTATTGGTGTTTGCGTAAGATTTGCATAACAAACTGACAAGATATTGGGACATATCTTGGTTGTGCAACAACCAGGCACACAACCGAAATGCACGCTAGCACCACGGAAATTACCTGTAGCAACTTACAGGTAACCTTACACAAACGCCATAGGATTTTGGTCACAGACCTCTACCTTTTTTTTGCAATATACTTTGGCTGCTGCATTCTATCCCTTGCTGATCATTTAAAGGCAAGTGCATATATAAGAGTTCTAACGTCTGAAAAGGCTATTCAGGCCTACTGAGCTGTTATGGCTATGAAAAGGGAATGTCCTCAACCTCCACAATTCATGATAGCCTCCACATGTTTAAATGTAACCCACCCACACCCATGGGGAGTTTTACCTACATGAAGGCTCCTCACATGACTGAGAGCCCTGAAACATACGGGACTAGATCCAATTATTAGTCCTAACTAGAATATGAAGTCAGCTCTTATGTAAGTCCCATTGACTTAATGAGCCAATGCACAACTGGATTAAGCTTGAGGGACTGTCTGCTAGTAGCTCCTCATAAATAAGACATATCTCAGCTCACAACAAGGCAGATGGACCTATGTAACCTCAAAGGCAGAGCTAAGCATGTGATTCTAAAGCTCTTTTCATTGAGATTGGCATTTTGTCCAAGTAATACCTTAATAGGGGTACTGTGTTCAGTGACAAACTATAAGAACATATGGTTGACAAGACACAGGTTTCATTCAGTACTACTAGAGACGGTTAGTGTTAAGCTCAGCTGCAGAACAATGCAAATTGTAAAACAGTCAAAAGGAAAAGATGGTTGACAATCATAGGACTCAAGGAAGCAGAGATGGGTCTAAGGAAGGAGAAAGCACTGAAGCCTTAATAAATTGCTATTTGGCCTCTGCTTTCTCAGGCCTATTAACTCTTTTTTTTTTTTTTTTAGAACTACGGGGATTAAAAATGCATTTGTTATGTAAGAATTTCAAAGGCAATATAATCATGTAATTATCTAACATTTCTCACATTTTAGCAGGGCACTATATATGCACCCAGACAAGGAGCGTGCAATGATCTGATGAGAAACTTATTTTTTTACTGCTGCCTGCACATGCTAACAGATGTTTAGTTCACATGCTTAATTTCTCATCAAATTATCAAAGAATTTTGCATTGCACCGCCAAAAGCAGAGCATTCTTTAATATATTAAAGTGTCTCAAAGTAGGTAAAACATTTTCTTTAGGTGTTAAAAGTGACAAATTGTCCTTTTGGCACAATTCTAGGCAGTTCTGACAGTAAAATGGCCTCTCACCTCAAAACTGCCGTGTCTATCATCATAACAAACATGACACTATAGCCAATTTTCAGGCATAAACTGGCATCTCTACAGAATATAAAAAGCTTTAAAAATACCACTTGTTAGCGATTAACTTTAGCCTTCTAGCTATTTCGGACTACATCTATCATAATTGCTTACTATGGACCATGCTGACTGGGACTTCTGAGAACTTAACTCCAGGCCATCAGGACGGTCAAAGACTCCCCAACTTATATTAACCCTTTTTGCTGACCACTTATTTTTTATGATAAGCAGACACTTTCTCTTCTCCAAGACAGCAAAGGGTGCATGCATGCACAAACAATGAGAGTAGGAAAGGTGGGCTGATGATTACTTACATGATATTTCTATTAATTCCTTTCGTAATTCTAACAAAACAGCAACTCCAATATTATCTTTTGTCATCACTCTGTTCAGCATTGCTTCAGATCCTTCTGAGTTTGCCATAGCAAGTTGATTAAATTCAACAGTATGCTTTTGAACCAAGCTGAACCTTAAAACAACACAGTATATTTTTATATATATACATCCCTTTACTTTTCAATATGATTGATATACTTTATTTAAGTGGACTACATCAAAATATTTGCACAACCTAAAAACAATACAGTAGGTTTCTACATTGCCCCCCCCCAGATGCTGAAAACTGTGGATATCACAGTCTTATAAATAGCAGAGTCTCTGGTTCCCTCTAGTAGCCAGTTCTGGTAATACACCTCTGGTAATACATACAGTGGTGCCTTGACTTACGAACGTAATCCGTAATGGAATGGTGTTCGTAAGTCAAAGCGGCATTTCCCATAGGAATTCATTGAAACCGGATTAATCCGTTCCAGCTGTTTTTTGTTCTTATGTCAAGGCACACTTTGTAAGTCAAAGCATTCGTTCCCATAGGAACAAATGCAAAACCGGTTAATCCATCCTCTACCACTGGTAGACGATCAAAAACAGCTAATCATCGGGCTTTCAAAATGGCTGCCCGCTGTGCAAAATGGCTCCCCACTGTGTTCAGGATGGATTTTTCGCTAGACAGGCACCGGAAAATGGCCGCCCTATGGAGGATCTTCGCTGGACGGTGAGGTATTTCCCCCATTGGAATGCACTGACCGGTTTTCAATGCATTTCAATGTGGTTTTTTATTTCGCTTGATGACGATTTCGCTCTACAGTGATTTTGCTGGAACGGATTATCGTCATCAAGCAGGGCACCACTGTACTGCATACCACTATATGCTAGCTGTAATCCTTACATATTTACAACCCATGTATTATTATGCTTATATTTCTGATGAGGTGTACATGAGAGAACAGAGGGTTGCCCAAGGTCAGCCAGTGAATCTATAGATGGCCTCCTGATTTGTACCTCAGTCTCCTAAGACGTAATTCCTTACAACTGTTAGATAAATGTTCATTTCATTAAATTTGTGATACAATATATACAATACACAGTCAAATAGCATAAAGTCATGATATACGTCTTCAATCAGTATCCAAACTATCTCAAAAAACCTGCACATTCCAATCAGTAAATCAGATTTTGTATTAAATATCTGACATTTAACCAAAAAGCCAAACTATTATAATAATTCATAAAATGATATCAGTGTCTCATATTTGATAATTTTATGACCTAAGCAATTCAATTTGAAAAACCATGAAGTACGTTTGTTCCCCCCCAAGCGACTGCTTGTACCACAAAGCAACTGTCAAGAAGAATACAGAAATGCCTCAGAAGTTTAACAAGAAAAATTAAAAATAGATTTTACTGTGAAAATTAATTCACTATAGCCAGTGGGAAAAGTACACATTTCTGCTTACTTTTCTGTCTTGAAAAATATTGCACAGCCATCAACATGCTTTCTTTCTTGTTCTGACATTGTCCTAGCTCTTGATTTTGGACTAAAGAACCCGTGGTATCCACGCTCTTTCAACTCTGCTAGGAAAAAATTGTAGTACTGCTCAGTTTCAACCTCCTAAAAATAGAATCACACAAAAGACAATGAATTTACGTCAAACCATCCCGACGCAGAGTTTTCAAGCAAAAATTTAACTTAGCTTCTTTTAGGACATGCAGTGATAATATTCATTAGAAGAAAAGAGTAACTGAGATATGTAGGATGGAGGTTGGGAAGCAGAGATGAAAAAAATGTAACAGGTTGCATCCCAAGAAAACCATGGATAAAGAAGATACTGGAAGTTATTCTCATCTTTCTCAATCTCTGGCTCCTCTAGCAACCCCCTGAAAAGATTCCTTAACAAGTCGCTTACTAAGGAGACTGAAGCACAGACCTCCACAGAGAGGAGTAAGCGCGCGCGCACACGCACACACGCACACACGCACACACACACACACACACACTAGAGAAGAAAAGTCAAACCTGATACAACCCCACACAGAGACCCAAAATGCACTGGCCAAAATTATTGGCACCCTTAACTTAATATTTGGTAGCACCCCCCTTTGGAAAAAATAACTGAAATCCATCACTTCCTGTAACCATGAATGAGCTTCTTACACCTCTCTACTGGAATTTTGGACCACTCTTCTTTTTGCAAACTCCTCCAAGGCCTTCAGATTTGAAGGATGCCTTCTCCCAACTGCTGTTTTGAGAGCTCTTCACAGGTGTTCTATGGGATTCAGATCTGGACTCATGGCTAGCCATTTCAGAACTCTCCTGTGCTTTGTAACCATTTATGAGTGCTTTTTGAAGTGTGTTTCGGGTAATTGTCCTGCTGGAAGACTCATGACCTCTGATGGAGACACCACTTTCTGACACTGGCCACTACGTTGCACTACAAAATTCTTTGGTAATCATCAGATTTCATGATAACATTCAGAGGAGGCGGGACTTTGTTGCGGTGCTGCCAGTAGCTCCAGAGAAGAGCTCTCTGGAAAAAACTGGAACCATCTGGTCTGGGATCCCCTTTTTGAAACGGGGGTCGAAGAAGAGTCTAGGAGAATTCTCTCTGAAGCAGATGGTGAGCAGCAGGAGAAGAATGGGAGGCAAACCCGGACTTCTTCCCTCTGAAGAAATCACCCAGCATGGATCGAGGCGGGAGCCATATTTGGCACTGAGCCATGAGTAACCCTTTACCGGGGGAGAAAAGAACAACCAATATAAGCTTAAAATATATAACAACTAAGTAAGCTGAAGCCTTTGATTTATGAAACAGCCCCATTAAGCTGAAAATAAGAATGAAAATATTTGGCTGAAAGAAGAAAAGCAGCGGCGAGCCTATCTTATCAGTCTGCCTCAAAAGCGACTGATTTTAATACAGCAGACTGATTTCAAAGCCGAGAGAGATGGAAAAATAAATCTTGTGTTTCTGGAAAAGAATCCCAGATGGTAATACCATCGGAGAGGATTCAAGAGACTTGAGTTTTGTGAATGCAGTTTGGCTTGGACGTATTTCTCTTTTCTCTTTCCTGGACTCTGTGAACTTTTGATAATAGAATCTGGTGGTTTTCTGGAGAAGAAAGAAGGAGCTGACGTGGTTGACTGGACTGAGGAGTATCAATGGGTTAATAGAAAGATCATAAGACTGGCTTGAAGGACAACTACTGGACAGTCTGAGACTCTGTGATGGTTGTTTTGGTTTGTTGGACTGTGTGTGAGTCTGATAATAGTAGCTTGCTAGACTTGGGAGAAGAAGAAATAATTGTGCCATGGTTCTACTTGAATTTGAATTTGCTGGGTTAAAAGTTGATTTTTATATTATAATATTTGGATAAAGATTGGAGGGAGATCTAAGGGGAGGTTTATAATTAGGGATTTGGATTGTTGATAAAATTGTGGAAACTGTTGAAGGATATTTAAGGGGCGATTATTGTGGTTAAGGACATAGTATCATCTATACAAACCCCACTTATTTGAAAGCCTGAGATGGCCCCCCAAGATTTAAGACATCAAATGGAGACTTGGTCTGTGAAAGCTCAAAGTTTAGGAATAGTTGTACAAGAAATAGAAAAGGAATGGCAGATTACTATGCAAAGGACAATAATAACAGGGTTTCAGCAAGTGAATGAAGGTCTTAGCAAAATAGAAGATCTGATGAAAGAGGGGACGTTAGATGCCAAACAACAGTTAAATGAAGTTGCACAAACTTCAGAACTGACGTTATTGGGCATGACACCAGGTAACATAGATGGGATAAAGAGTCATCCAGTGACCTATGCAGCTTCCAAAATTAAAAAGCATTATGTTAAAAATCTCAAGAAAGCAGAGATACTGAAACAAGAGAAACTTATTTGGAAAATATGGGAAATGACAAAAATGGATATCCTGTCAGTCGGGCTGAAAGAATGTTCAATTCAAAAGAAAACTGAACGATGGGATGTATTGTATAAATGGCTGCAGTTACTAGATAGTGTTGGAGTAAAATAGAATTAAACTAAAATTAAATTATAAGATGAAAGCAGGAGGTTAATCAAATTATGAAAAAGCAAAAAGTTTTGTTATTGTAATATGAATTGATCGGATGATTGTATACTCTGTGTTCTCCTATCCCCCTAACCCTTTTCCCCTTTTCCCTGTTCCCCCTTACTTTTTGTATACCCTACCCTGCTCTTAAAGAAATATTCAGGGGGGAAAAGATTTTATTATACCATTCACACAGTCAAGGCATCCAGTGCCAGAATCAGCAAAGCAACCTCAAAACATCTTTGAACTTCCACCATGTTAGACTGTAGAGACTGTGTTTTTCTTTGAATGCCTCATTTCTTTTTCTGTAAACAGTGCCATGATGTCCTTTGACCCAAAAGCTCTACTTTTTCCACATCTGTCCACAGTATGTTCTCCCAGAAGGATTGTGGTTTTGTCACATAAGTTTTGGCATACTCCAGTTTTGGTTTTTTATGCCTTTGTGTCAGCAGTGGTGCCCTCCTGGGTCTCCTTCCATAGCGTCCCTTTTCATTCAGATGGCAACGGATAGTGCAAGCTGACACTGTTATACCCTGTGTCTGCAGATCACCTTGAATTTGTTGGAAAATTAATTTGAGTTCTGTATCCACCATTCAAACAACCCTTCATTGTAATTTTTCTGTAACTTGGCTCTTCTGTTCACGTCCAGGGAGGTTAGCTACAGTGCCATGGGCTGTAAACCTCGATATTGCACACAGAGGACACAGGAACATTAAGATCTCTGGAGATGGACTTGTAGCCTTGAGATTGTTGATGTTTTTCCACAATTTTTTGTCTCAAATCCACAGACAACTCTTTACATTTCATTTTTTTTCCATGCTCAGTGTCACACACAACACAAAGGTTGAGTCAACTTTTCTCCATCTTAACCGGCTGAAAGTGTGATTACTATATTGCCACACCTCTTAATTGTGACAGCTGTGTCTAAATATAAATTAAAGGAGCATCACATGCTTGAAAAGCAATTATTTCTTACACTCTATACAGGGTGCCAGTAATTTTGGCCAGTGCATTTTTGGGTTTCTATGTGGGATTGTATCAGGTTTGACTTTTCTTCTCTGTTTGTGTGTGTGTGTGTGTGTGTGTGTGTGTGTGTGTTGTTCCAATAGAAACCAAAGAAATGAACATGTGAGTACCGAAACATTTGCAACTGCAACAATTTTCTGAGAGGATTGCATTTTCTGACATAATGGCAAGGGTGCCAATATTTTTGGCCATGACTGCAGGAAGAAGGCTTCCCAAATCGTCTAGGACAGGAGTGGGCAAGCTCCAAGGTCCAGGGGCCAGAAATATGAAGGGGCATCTCCAAATGAAAATGAAAGTGAACGGAAGACCACTTCCATTTTAAAAACAAACAAACAAAACTTGAATTTGACACAGGGGGAAAATGTCTTGAAGGGCACACCTAGTTTTAGGAGAAAACTGTGCCTCCAGTGTATATGAGACTCCTGGGGTTTGGGGGGAAGAAAGGAAAAGGGGAGCTTTTACATTCCATAGAAATGGGTGTACACAGGATCAACCAAATCCTGCGCGCTGTTCTCAGCTTTCTAAGGGAGAGTGGGACATGATTACCCAACAATCAGCATTTTAAACTGTTGGGAATAGACTACAGAAGCAACTGAATGAAAGAGAATGAAATAGACCCCTAAGCCCCCATCTGTGTGTGACTTGTAAAAGTAGTAAATCTGATATTGTTTAGCAGGTACATCCACTTTAAAACTGAAATGATCCAACACTTCAAAAGGTAGAACACATCAGAAATAACACTGTAATAAGCATTTAAGTTAAATTCAAAATGAGGTTTATAGAATAAGAAGTAAATATGCTGGAACTGTCACCAGCTATATTTTATATCATTCTTTTGTTCAACAACTAGATCTGGAACCCAAAGAATTCACAGAAGATCAAGCTGGATAGCAGGTGATCCACAAAATTATCGTTATAATGAACCAAACTGTAAATGAATCCAGTGACCTATAACAGTACACCAGCAACTGTAATAAACCTATAGTACTGTACCTCTTAATAATATCACATTTTCCAATATCCAAAACTTTTATGAATAAGAGTTTCCATAAAAAGCAATCATCAAGGACTGAACAATCCAGAATTAGGGTAAGTTTCTTAAAAACCAGAAAGCTGCAGTGTATAGTTTTTGTAAAGAAACACAGGGCAAGCAAGTGCTTCAGTTGCATAACAAACTGTGCTTGTTTTTCTAATTGTCAGAATTTTAGTGACACAGCATCTCAGAAGACTCATCACATGACACACACCAGAAGGTACATGCTAAATCCATTCTCAGACAAGATTTACAGTATGTTCCTAACATTAAGGAAAACAACCAGGCCAGAATGAAAAGAATTATGTATTTTAAGAATGGAATGGAGGAGATGGGCAGGGAAGCTAAACAGAGATTTGATCACTTTTAACTGCAACCTGAATCGTGTATTTCACATACAATTTCTGATTCATTAATGCTCACTTTGATTTATTAATGCTCACCTCAAGCTCTTGAGACAAAATATGCTACAATATTTAGTACAAGCAACAAAATAGAATTTCCCTTGTCTGATGAAGTGTGCATTGGCCAGCAGGCTGACCCTAATTCCTGTTTTCTGCTTCGAGACCCATGTAATCCTCAACAGAGAAGCTCTACAACTCTTTTAACTGCATCTGCTAGCTTGGCACATCATCTGCAGCCACATATCCCATCCTTCTAACAGATGGGAGAGCAATTGAATCTCAAGAAGAATAAATCAGGAAATGACTCTCTTGCCTTCTCACTGCAGAGTGGGGGCTGGGAGAGACAGCATTTAAGGTTTATGGTTATTCTTAACTATTCTGCATTTGTTACTGCAGTTATAACTGAATAATTCTGAAAACAAGTGATAGCTATTTTCTTTTCTACCGATACACACCATCTTATACAATGACATAAACTACCTACATTTAAACAGTGAAGAATGCATGAGTACTTAGAAAGGGGAAAGTCACTTCTCACCTGAAGACTTATAATGTCAGCATTACAGCTTAGGATTTCCTGCATAATAGCTTTTTTCCGGTATTCCCAGTTCAGTGCCCATGATGGACAATAGCCATATAGCTGCCGAGTAGCATATTTATCACAGAGGACGTTGTAACACATGACAGAAAACAGAGCTGTGCAATAAGAGTTTTACATACAAAGGTTATCTAATTTATACAGAATGTGACATCATTAATCAATTTTCTTTTCAAAATACTATTTGGAAGAACTAAGGGTGTACAGG